>NC_054843.1:29131250-29497500 GCF_018345385.1 Vulpes lagopus
TCTAACAATCACAAAAATAAAGAATAATCCTCCTTAAAGTTAATAAGATATTCCAGTAATATCTCTTTAAAATCCAAAAATTATAAAATAACACATAACTTAAATGTTTGCATTTCTTCCATTTATTTATTTATTTATTTATTTATTTATTTATTTATTTTGCATTTCTTCCTAAAAGAGAATTAGAATTAGTTGCAATTACCATCTCCCAACTAGCTATTGTGCAGCTTTGAATTGTTAGCCTCTGGTATCTTCCTGATAAATTTAATGAAGTCATAAAAATGTATAACAATACACTCACTCATTCACTTATGCATTCACTTGTAGATTCACTTAATAAATATTTTTTGATCTCTTACTCTGTAATTTGCACTGTGGTATCCCAATTAATCATGGTTCTTGCTTTCATGGAGCTTAGAATTTATCAGAGACAACAGCTGAAGGAACAATTACAGTACAATGCACTAAGCCCAAGTGATTAAAATATAGCTCAGATTCTTCCAACCTGTCTGTGCCCACAAGTCTTCCCTCCTCCCACCCGCAAAGAAAGAAAATATAAGAAATAAAAATTCAACTACTAGAAATCTTTAAGAATGGCATAAATCTTTGCTGTAGCACTCCTTAAAGAAACACATAAAGGTCGTTATTGAGGTATCACAGAGCAAGCTACCCAGTAGTTCTGTATAGACATTGCTTCTTTGAATTACCTACCTGTAACAGGTATTAAAATTCTCTCCCTGTCTTTGTGCAGCCAGCCTCCTCCTCTGTGTGTATATGTGTGTGTGGTGAATCAGCTCCCTACCACATTTTTCTTCCATTTCTGTACTTTCTTTTTTCTCTTTAATTCTTTACTTTCCTTATCTTCCTTTGGACCTGTACTTCACCTTCTATTTTACTGCCTATCTTTTGAGAACTAACCTGGTTAGTAAAATCCATTACCGCCATCACAGATGACACATTAAGTGCCATAAAAATACATTGTGAACTACCTAACGTATACCTGGAAATGGAAGGGGAACAAGAGCATGTGTAGGAGTTGTCCAGAACATTATCTAAGCACAGGTAGCAAGCTATAAGAATAATAGGAAAAGAGACCATGACTTCATATGGACATAGAGTGGATAAGTAGATGCACAATCATGGAGTGCCCATTGACCCATAGTAAGAAGTTCATCCTTATCATATTTGAATGTTTATATATATATATTTATGTTATTTAATCAATGCCTCTATTCCCCTCGAGATGGAAAGAGGTACTACAAAGCCAGTGACTAGATTTGTTTACTATTGCATTCCCAGTACCTAACTAGTACCTGGAACCTAGAATTGCTCAATAAATACGTTGGTAAACAATGCATTAATAGTGCATTTAAGCTCTAGATATAGTAGTGAAGACAGTAGATTTATCCAATGTTAAAACTTCCCAGAGAGTTTAGAGCAGTGTGAGAAAATAGGATGACATAATTGCTGAGGTGATTTACATTTAAAAAAAATCAAGAATAGATGGAATCTGAAAGGGAAAAATAAATGGGCAAACAATTGAAGATATTAATCAATTTTGAGAAGAGGATTGAGGAGAGGTGATAGAGTTAGAGGGAAAAGAGGCTTTGATGAAAGGATGGATGGATATAAGAATAATGACTCAAATGTAATGCAGTTTTGGGTGATGTTGATAAGATCCAGGCCCTGTATATAGGAGTGGATGGTTAAAATGAAGTGAATGTCTTTGAAGATCACGAGATCAATGAACAGAGAGAACACAGTGACTTCAGGTTGATCTCAGAATCTGCAGTGGAAGAGGTTGTGGAATATTACACCAAAGAGGTGCTTACCTGAAAACAATAAGGCAACCCAAGAGAAGCATAGAAGGATGGTACTGTGAAATAGAAAATAAGTTAACCAACTTGCAAACGTGAGATGTATGGATTCTAGTGATAAACAGCTGCCAGTGGAGAAGACTATAGGAGAAATGATATTTTCAGGAGGACAGCCGGTTACATTTACATCAAGAGAAATTCAGAGAAGTAGCTGAGATGTTACGAAAGTCTGTTAAACCTTGTCCCAGAAGACACAATCAATAATTTGGGAGAGAATTCAAGAATAGCAATCCAAAGAAGAAGAATAAAGACGGAGGATGAGAAAAGAGACAACAGGTGATTTGGGCACTGACCAAAAATAACAGGGTTGAGAGACATGGAGTCAACTGGCCACTGCCATCCCATGATCAGGGAAGAAAGGACAGCAGGTGCTTTACTTCTCACAGAATGTTGGCTAGCCTGGCCATCGTTACTTCTAAGAATTAGTATTTGAGGACATTGGTCTCTCTGGAAGGAGTCAAATTCGGGTGGATTTGATAAACTCTAGATTTGAAGCCCTAGTGCAAAACTCCTCCAGTACTGGCCACGGGCCTACTATTTTATTCTGATCGGTGACAGAGACAGACACTGTACTTCCAAGGCACACTGTTGACACAAAAGACCAAAAATAAGCCAATTCAGCCTCTAAAGAAGCATATTTTCTGTTCCCCATAAGTACTTGCCAGTACTTGCAGGCAGTAGTTGGACAAAATGAACTTCACAACATTTATAGACCTTCTGAGTTGATCGGTTTCCTAATCTTCGGTTATAAATACATCTATCAGGCAGATTTGACACCTGAGTGAGCTTGCTAAAGCCCTTCTCTTCTTGCAGTCAAGGTGTTTGGGAATCCATGTTTTCAAAAGGAAGCATGGTAGACTGAGCCTCCAAATTTTGAGAATAAGCAAGGGGAATTTTCTAGAATCTATATTTGAATCATTTTAGGGGTATTTTATATGCATTCTCTCTGAGAGAGGAAGACTATGGAGGGCTCTCAACTTGCCTACATTTTCCATATGCTAATACAATTTGTCTGGCTATAAAACTTTCTAAAATATTTATCAGAAGAGAAAGTCTACTGCCTGGATAACAGCATGCAGTAGTTAGCTCTGATGGCTCCCTTACATAGACCATGCATGCTGTTTCCTTCGTATGCTTGCACACCACTGAATGTTACCATGATGAATTAAATGGGCGTTTTCTTTTATTCCAAATTAGTGCCAGAGATCAAAAAGCTGCTAAAAGTCCTTTCCACAAGAATGCCTCCCAGAAAAGGATGAGTTATAGTTATTCTCGCCAAGAGATGCCTTCTGTTGTACTCTATCACTTCCTACGATCCAATAGCTTGAAACTGCGCCAAGCTAATTAGCTAGTTCAGCGACTGTTATATTAAGAGCCCAAATAAGCCAAAAGAGTTCATCCTCTTAGTATTCAAGTGCAGCTTTATTACTTTTCTCACCAATCGGAGAGCAGCATAAAGTCTCTCAACAACTAAACCCAGTATATTATCTTCATATAGACACTTTATAGTGTCTTTAAAAGAATTTTTGCTGTTTGTCTAATTCAGGAGCATCATAAGTACAGTATCCCCACTCTGGAAAGAAAAATATATTTGTCAGCAATTTCATTTTTAAATTTGTTTTTGTCAACGCAGTAAGGGTAAATGAGCTTTTAACCCATACAAGGCACGCAGTGCTATAGGAAATAAGCCTTTTACGGAGCAGAGTAGTTTATGATTTCCCCCTTTCTTATTGTGAACATTGCCAGGGTTGGCCTTTCAAAGTTAGTATGAGGCTTCTTTAGTTTTATCTTGCTTTATTAATTCTTATTTTTTAAATGTAGGTGAGTTGAATATCATATCAAGATTCACTTCTCTGAGTTTTCGTTCTGGCACAAGTTATAAACTCTTAAACTCCTGAAATGAGGGGTTATCCCTCTCTTTGGAGACCTCAGTTTTCTTGCATCGGTGGTGAAATACTATGTAGGGAAGAGGAGTGATGCTTATAAACCCAAAGCTATTTTTTTTCTGCTTGTGTGACAGCTCCGTCAGGTAAAGATCAAAGATTTTTGTTTGTTTGCTTGTTTTGTTTCAGTAGGCCATGTTCAAAATTAATTGTTACTTACTTTTAAAAGTCCCTGGCTCATCTCTTTTTAATTTGAAAAAACAATATTGTGAACGTCCTCTTGAAAATGGTTTTACTTGAGTATCAGCTGAAAAAGAAGGTGGGTAATGAGATAAGGCTACGATGAATGTTACCATATTCATGCTTTTGAATTTATATTTTATTATAAGTTTGTATCATGTTCTATTTTATAATTGCTAATTGTCCCCTAAACACCCTAATGGCAGACACTTGTATTCTATTTACTGTGTACCAAGTACTATTCCCAAATCTTTAGGTATTTTAATTAATTTAGTTCTCAATAATTCTGGGAGAGTTACTGTTTATTTCTTCATTTTATATCCAAGAAAACAGAGACAGAGACTTTATATAACTTGGGTAAGTCACATGGCTAGGAAATGTGATTTGAACTCAGGTGTTCTAGCTTCAATCCATGTACCTAACCACTGCATTGCGCAGCCTCTATTATGTGAGGTACAGATACTCATATAATAGTACATATTTGCTTTGCTAATCTTTTGCAGTAATTCATGCTTTCTACATACAGCTCCCTGCCAAATAGGAGGTCCACAGTCTCCAGTTTGGGAACCGATGTGTCATAATTCATTAACAGATAAATTGGAGTTTTGTTCTGTTTTTTACTTTCTTCCTCCTTACACTGTCTTATCAAATTGGTTTCCTCTGGCTTCTCACATCTTTAAATCTGATCTAATGCCTTGACTTCACTCTATGACCCAGATATTAATGACTTGGGTAGAAAACTGTTCATCCGTATAGTTTCCCTGATACTGTAGTAGAGACATTTTTTTCCCCTAGACATCCTGGATTATACAGATTCTTAACTAGTAGTCAATGAAGAGACAATATTTGTTTATTCCCACCTTTCCTTTTGTTCATCCTAGTTACTCCTAGACATTTTCTGTCAAACTAAACACAACTTTAAATGGATCTCTATCTTTAATGAACCATTAGAAATCATTAACACCTGCCCTTAACTGGGTCAGTGCACCTGGCCACCTTCTTGGAGGTCTTAGATAAAGTGAACTTTATATCCTATTTGTCTTGGTTGATCTTGTTGCCCTGTATCTCTGCTATGATAGGAAGTGACAGAGTAAAATGACTTCTTGTTTGTGCAACTCAAGGCTAAAATCAGAGCTATGATAGGGATCATTCAATCAAAGCCAACACTGCCTGTTGCAATTTGCACCTATTGATATGTTAACAGCTAATTCGAGAGTTTTGCCCGTCAATTTCCACCTTCGGCCACAATTTCAATTGTCACAGAGAGAAAGAGCGATTCTTAATTGCCTGTCTTCTGTTTCATCTTCTTCCATAGAACTGCTACTCATTTTATATTTAGATGTGTCAAATAATTTTCCCTGTTTGCTTCTAGGCATCTTGTTCTGCTTTTCCTTTGATAAAGTAAATGTAGCTGGAAAAAAGACGGGTGGTATTGATAGTAACAAGCAAGTACCAATTATATGTAAAGTTGTGCTAATTTATAGGATAGTAATGTTGGTAGAAAATTAAGATGAAGTATCTATCTATAATACGCTAGTTCCAAGAATATAAGTGAAATTATATTATTAAAATTTCTCATGTAACCGTTTTTATGTAAATTCTGAGTTCTAGCTAGAAGGCCCTGGGATCTATAAAGGGATACCTATTTATGAAACAGAATACAGTGTAAATCCACACTCACCCATGTGAATACAATTGACACATCCTATTAGTAACACTGTCATAACCAAATTAACCAAATATGTTCAAATGTTTAAGAAAGCAATACAAGAATACTAAAGTATTGTATTTTACTTTCATCTCAAGTATATGGGTTCTTAAAAACTGTTCTTTCTTTAATCATACCTTTCCTAATTACCATTCACTTAATTAAAATTTAATGGGTACTCATGTGAGCTATTCGTCCAGGGTAGGGGGTTAAATGATGAATAAGTTCTGGTCACAACCTTCAAAAAATTACATCACAATGGAGGACCAAATATCAAACAATTATATTAGTTAAAACTTAGGAAATTGCTGATATTCAAAAAGCATACAAAATGGCATTTTATATGCATCAATCTGTTATTATAAACCAGAATGAAATAACCATCACAGTGGAAATACAAGCCACTCTCAAAGAATAAAGAGCAATGAGGAAGAGAAACAACTGAGAAGTCTACACAGGAAAGGTAGAATTAATATAGTAACTTCAAAAATTTGAAAGAATTGGCTATAGAATGCCTATTAGTGGCTATGACTTTTTTTTTTTTTTCTTTTGTTGGGTTTTCCTGTACCAGGTCAGTCCATGGTTTGGCATCTTGACATGAAATCAGTTATATGAACATGCCAATGAGAATGGAGGCAGGAAGCCCTGAGGCTATGGGCTGAAAATGAAAATAAACATTGGCCATTGACACAAGTGTCTTATTGACAGGCTTCCTGGCAAAGTGTTAATTACTTACTGTGGCATAGTTCAGATGGAAGATAAGAAACAGAAGAGGATAGTGACAGTGACGTGTTGATAAATGTTTAATAGCTGGCTCTCTTGAAGTGGGGGAAGGTCTGATTTGTACTTTTTGCCAATTTCAAGCAACCAGACTGATGGCACCAGACGTGGAGCTGGGAAAAGATGTGCACATTCAGCTCTTGAGAACCGAGCCAGGATGAGGTTGGCTCCAGCACACGTGTAGTGGTGGGTGTTTTTCCCTGAAATGCAGTAACCGTTAATAAACCCTGGTTGAGAGCGTGATGTTCAAGTGCCCTGATGTCTTTAAATCTGTCCTGTAAAACCTGTCAGATTGGTGATGTTTCAAAGATCTATCTGGAGTACTTAGGTGGGGACCACTCCAAAGTTATTTTTAACCATCTCAGGTCTGCTACAGATTTTATACCTCGTCCCCCACCAGCACCCCCACCTCCCAAATGTTACTATTTCTTTGATTATCCGTGGATGTATTTTTAAAAGAAATCCACTGTATTTTGGACTTGTAATAAAAATTAAGTTCATTCTAGATTTTCATACCTGCTTCGATGACTAGTGTTTGCTCCATTTTTGCAAGAAATTATTAATTTTCCAAAAACTGTAAAGCTAAAAATTTTTTTTTTTAAAGGGACACCTGGGTAGCTTGGTAGTTGAGCGACTGCCTTTGGCTCAGGTAGTGATCCCAGGGTTCTGGGATCGAGTCCCACCCACATCAGGCTCCCCACAGGGAGCCTGCTTCTCCCTCTGCCTATGTCTCTGCTTCTCTGTGTCTCTCATGAATAAATAAATAATAAAATAAAATAATAAAATAAAATAATAAAATAAAATAATAAAATAAAAAACAAAAGATGTAAAGCTTTATTTTTTTTTTTAGTGAAAATTCAAGAAATAAGGACCCTAGGGTTATCTTTCTGAGTTCTTATACAAGGCACAGAAGACATCTCCAGAAATTTAGATACAAATACAATTGTAATTTAAATTTGCTAAGTGTTTATTTTCTCGACTGTCAATTTGAGCTACCCTGAAAAGAAGTATAAAGAGTTGAACAGTTGCTCCTATCAGATGTCAGCTTAATCTCACTTACTGTGCTAAGATCTTTTCAAACCTCTTAGCAGCAGCAACCATGGTATGTCCTTTAGCTACAAATCAAATCTGCTGTTTATCCAGGTCTTGCTGAATAAACAAAATTTGCATGACAAAATGTCTCCATCTGAGAAAAGTTCTTTAGGCTCCAGTTCTGTTATCTTTTGTTAGGGAGTGAGTTTATGAGAAGGGAAGTGTCATAAACTCCTATCAGACTTCTCCAGGCTTTCCCCAGACCAAGACATTTTTTTTCTTTTTATTTGGACTTTCTGATATCCAGATTCCTTTTGGTCCCTATCAACACAGATGTGTGGGTCTGTACAGAGATCTGATGCTGATATTAAATCTCCTCCTAACCCTTGCCTTTGTTTTAGATCAGTGCCCAGACTAGGGCACTGTAATCTGAATAATGCAGTTTTCTTTTTTGTCCCATCTGCTCCATCTGCAAACGTTTAAATATCCTTCCAGGTTTCCTTTAAAAACACACATATCAAAAAAAAAAAAATAAAAAAAATAAAAACACACATATCCATTAACACAATGCACATCATTTTATAGCCCTGAACCATGCGTGCCTTTTAAAGTCAAGACTTTCCAAGGTTGTGTGGATCACTTACTAATGCCAGTGCTCATTTTCTGTAACTTTGTAACTAACACCATCTTCCTCCCTCTGTTTCCACTTTAATTGTTTCATATTTAACTTTGTGCCCAAAGGTGTGCTGAACTCTGTGCCATGGGTTTCTCCACAGGGGCCAGAGTCTGTTGGGCAATAGAATGGTCAATACTATGGATATTGCTGCTAAACTAAAGCCTCCCATGGAAGGATAGAGCTGGGTAAATGTCACCTCTGGCCCCATGTCCTTTTTGGGTGAATCATATTTTGGACAGTAAGAGAAGAAGGAAAAGCAAAGGAAAACTGGACCCCCTTGGGTATGGCTTGATCGTGAACCTGGGCACCCTACAAGTACTTTCAACAAAGAAACTATTTTTGGGAAAAGGATACAGCAATGTCCACTCTCTACCTCAACGTAACTATTCCATCATTTTCCTAAACTTTTCTTTCCCTCCTTTTCTTTTTGCCTTTTTACTTTTATCCTTTAGGAATTTTCTCTTTTCTCATCTTCTTAAATATTGTTTTCCTGGCTTGAATTTATACCTCCGATCCTATTTGGTAGTGTCGTAGCTTTATCATCTCCTTTTATTGTATCCGAAAGAGGAAAGCTGTCTTCTCAGAGATTTGTTATTTAACCCACCTCCTTCCCTTTTCTTCCTCCACCTTCACAACCTGACCACAACTTGACTTGCTTTCTTCTGTCTAAACTTCATGCAAATCATGAGCTGAGAAATTGTTGGGAAAGAAAAATTAAAACCACGGACTCAATTTTTTCCCCCACCTAATCCCAGAAAAACTCTCTGAAGGCAGGCTAGGCTCCAACAGTTTTGATGAGTTCCTTTTGACAATATAAAGATAAAAAGTGTAGCATCCACTGAGACCCCTCTCTCCCTAAACCTACTTTGAAAACTGCCTCCTTCAAGGGTGTTCTTGATTATCTTCTTGAATGAAGCGATGTTTGGCAAATGTGATGTAATGAAGCCTCACATCTATGTTTATAGCTTCCATAACAACTTCCAAAGGGGAAAAAAAATTTCCTCTCCATGAGGATTTTAAAAATAGCTTTCTTTTTTCTTAAAGGCCAATCTTATCTCTACTGAGACAGTCACAATTTTAGACTGTGCCACATCCATAACATTCTCTTTTCATACTTATTTATTCATTCAATAAATATCACTGTGCTAGGCATTTACATTTGAAAGAATATTGAGTCATGATTCCTCTCTGTTATTATACACAGGAAATTATTATACAGTATAATAATGGCTATGTTATAAATCGCTGAGGGAACCCACAAGAAAGATACCTAGAGACCAGGTGGCAAAGTACGTGATCTGATTGAATGAATGTTATATTTAGGTCTTCCATAGCAGTGAAGAGTGAAAACGCCTGCTTTTTGCAAAAGAAATGCCAATGAAAGGGATAAACCAGATTAATATGCTGATGCTGGCAGAGTTCTTTAGGTTTGAGATATTTGTTGAATGGATGAATGAAACCTATTATTTTAATTGTTCCATTTAGTTTAAGAGCATAATCAAAAGTAATTTTGTCCTCTGCCTCATCCTGAGAATGCAACAAGCATTTAATTCTAGAATATATCGGTATGTTAGAGGCTTTTCGAAGTTGAGTATATAAAGTGTTACAGTCGGATGTGTGTTTTGACTCTGGGTAAAAGGAGTCAAAAGCAATCTAATTTGATTATTAGCATTGTGCTTTAGGTGATTGGACGCCACTTGATCAGAAGAGAGGAATTAAGTTGATTTGACAGCCCTCCAATTTTGCTTTTACTGTTATTGATTCATTGAATACAGGCTTTTCTATTCAAGGCTTGCTCTTGAAAAAGGCAATGATGGGCACATGTAGCCTAATCACATTTCATTGTCCATTTTCTGTGGGTAATGATAAATTTCACTACTCAGATCAATTTTGGTCTAATTTCCTCTAATAGAATACAACCTAAAGAAGACTGTTAGATTAAAAGCAGTTTCTTTTACAAGATGTATTAAAAGGGGGAAATGAACTAGAGGCACTTTGCCTTATAATTTTGGTTTAGGTTTTATTTGAGGTGTACTACCAAAATAATCAGTGCTTGGGGTGTTGTGTGGGAATGTAGGAGAAAAAGAGGATTTTCATGATTAAGGATTTTGTTCACAGGACTATATGTATTTGAAAATTGAAGGGATTTTAGATACCATTAAAGTTATTTTTTCATGTCCCAAGCAAAAATAGGTTTAAAATCATATGGATCAGAGTATGAGGTACAGATTGTCTGAGTTAATTTATACATATTTTGCCAATTTATCATGCCATGCCACCCCCCCATTAAAATTGCACTAGCAAATGATGGCATATCTTATTGAGAATGTATGACTACATATAATATTTTACGAATTTAGATGGAACTTATAGTTAGCATTTCAATGTTTATATTTTTTTCTTGTCTTCATCCTTTCAATTAACAAATCAGAAACATAATTGCTTGGCAAAAGGCACAGTGAATTGTTTTAGAGGGTTAGTACTGTGCATGTTCCCAGAAGCCAATTATGTTTGTAGGATTTGGAGATTGTGATGAACAGGACTCAGATTGATGCATACAATTAAAATTTCTCTAACCTCTGTATCAAGAGAATTGTTTAAGTATTGAAAAGTTAATGCTTTGAAATGAGTTTCACTTAATGCACATAATTCCAGTGCCATGGAAACATGGGGAAAAATCAACTGAGGGTCATATACAAGGAAAAACATTTATTCTGAAACATTATTTTGTTGATTTGTTCATGGGTGTGAGAGAGAGAGAGAGAGAAAAGAGAATTAGAAATTATTGAATATTGTGAATATGGTGTGATGTGATAATAGATACTGAGCCAAAGTCAGAGTTTTGTCATAAAAAATACATGTTAAAGAAGAAAAAAAACCAATATTCAAGATATGGGTCTATCCCAAGGTCAGTCAGGTAGAAAGGAGTCAAGGGAATGAATGAGAGGAGAGAGAAGAAGAGAAACTGAGAAGTGTGAAGGAGGTGTGAGAAAAAGGCAGCCTCCAAGAAATGCTTGGGTCGAGAAGGTGAGTGAAGGTTCAGAGACGAGGATTCTAGTCATTTGAATGCTGAGCTTCAGAACAGTGCTGGTACTGAAATAATAATAAGTGTATTCAATCCTTTAGAACTCTTCACTGCTCTTTTACTTTTGAACCTTAGTATGCTTCTAGCAGGGATAGTCTCTTATATGGTTAACAAAGCATAGAGAAGCTTAGGATTGACTTTACTCAGAACTTCTCAGCCCTTTCTACCTCTCAAATAATACATAATGGGATATTATTAGTATTTGTCTTAAAAATTCTCACACTATATATTCAGTAAAGGTTACTGAAACTAATACAGGCAGTCCTAGTGCAAAGCTGTAAAAATAATCATACAAGCCGGCACTGTGCAGAAACCTTATTAATCAATGGGAAAAGTTATGATTGTTCCATGACAATGTTTGGTCAAAACATTAAAAATTCTGCTATAAATGAGTAAGGAATTTTTTTAAAATAATAAGACTAATATTAATTTAGTATACTATAATTTAAAACACCAGAAACAATGAGGATTAAAGTATTTTATTTCTTTATAAAAATCTCTTACAAGGGGCACCTGGGTGGCTCAGTCGGGTAAGCATCCAACCCTTGATTTAGGCTCAGGTCATGATGTCAGGGTTGTGAGATGAGTCCAGGACAGGCTCTAGGCTGACTATGGGGCCTGCTTGCGATTCTCTCTCTACCTCTGCTCCTCCCCAACCCTGATCTCTCCCTCTTAAAAAAAAAAATCTCATCAAGAGTAGTTTTAACAGTACTTCCTTCCTCTTGTTATATCAGCAATGCTATGGCATGAGTATCTTTCCCATGTCTTGGTAAATTCTCATTCTCTTTCTAGGTTTGGATCAACTTCAACAATTTATTCTTTGTGCTTTTAATGTAATGAAATATCTGTGAGAGTCCTTTAATGTGGAGTATTTTGCCAGCATCACTTCCTCTGGGACATCTTCATCATTTTCTTCAAAACCACTTTCCTCATTTATATCAGCAAGCTTACTTTCACCAAGTACCTCTGGCTGCATCAGAGTTGGCACTTTCCACATTCACACAGATAGATGGATGTTGCTCCTAAAATTCCATAGCTGTCCAATTTGAATTTTAATTCTAGCATCTTCACTTTCTTGACATTGTTATTTTATTTTATTTCATTTTATTGTGGTAAAAACACCTGCCATGAAATCTATTACATTTTTAGGTACAACACATTACTGTATAATGTACAGCAGATATTCACTTTGCATAACTGAAACTTTACATTGAACAATTCTCAATTTCCCCCTGTTCCTAGCCCTTTGCAATCATCATTTTATTATGATTATTTTGATTTTGATTATTTTAGATACTTCATATAAGTGGAATCATGCAGTATTTGTCTTTCTGTGCCTGGCTTATATTACACTTAACACTATAATCTAACATTTTTCCATGTTATTGAATATTGCAGAATTTCCTTTTTTTAAAGGCTGAATATTATTTCATGTTATATACATACCATATTTTCTTTCACCATTTTTTCTGTCAATGAACATTTAAGTTGTTTCCACCTACTTGCTACTGTGATTAATTTTACAATGAACATAGGGGTACTAATATCTCTTCAAGATCCTGATATCAATCCTTTTGGATAAATACCAAAAGATGGATTACTGGATCATATGGTGGTTTTGTTTTTAATCTTTTGAGGAAAATTAATAGTGTTTTCTATAGTGGCGTTGCTTTCTCACCAATAGTGTACAAAGGTTCCAATTTCTCCACATCCTGTCAGCATTTGTTATTTTTTGTTTTCAAGATAATAGGCATCTTGATAGGTGGTTTTATTGACCAAAGCACTCTATCAATTGTATCAATTCATTTCTGTAAAATGGCACATGGGTTGATCACTGGGAGATGAGTGTCAACACTACTACAAGCTTGCGTCTGTGTATGAATTGAATAACAGATGCACAGTGACCAATTATAGACAGACTTTGAAAGGCTTCTTTCATCATTGATGATGATGTACAACTTTTGTTCATGTAGTGACTTGCAGGCCGAAGAGGTACCAGCAAAAACTACACTTTATGAATTTACTCCTAGTTAATATGCCATGGTACTTGAAATGTGATCCATATTGTTGGGGGACTAGAGTTATTTAACTAAACCATGATAACTCAAATCTGTGCATTTCAGAACTCCACACAACAAGGACCATGTATACATAGACTACCACTGAAAATGTTAGATACAGAATTAGAGTAAAACTCCTTAAATTTTTATGACATTAGAGGCACAAAATATAGTATTTTTAGATGACCATGGGTTAAACTACTGAGAGGCTGACTAAAGTATGATAACTTATTTCTCTTTGTTGATGACATCAATTAGGGAACAGTATGACAAGCTTGAGAAAATAGTAAATCTTTAGGTCATATCATTAATAAGAGTCTTCTATCAATCACACAATTTTATAGGTTAAAAGAAACTTTGAATTAATTTCATTTTATAATAGCTAAGTATGTCTCTTTCTTGAAGGGTTCTAAGTATTGCCCATAGCCATAAGCTGGTTAGATATATAATTGGGATATATCATTAGACCTCTCCAGCCAATTTTTCCACAAGTTTGAGAGTCAATATTTGGAAAAAATTTTCAAATATATTTTAAGGAAGAAAGAGAATATAGTCCCCTAGAGTTAACTGAGTTATTAAATTGTATTATTTTTTAAATGTTATTTCTGACAGTCATCTATAGATAGAGGGAAGTTTGTTACATAATGTAAGTCTTAAAAAACTCAAATAATTAATTCACTGCAATTTTTGAAGATACATGTTTTTAAAAATTATATTACAAATACATATATACATGAAAAAAGTTGGACATACAGTGTGAAATCAAGTCCTCTGAAAATCTTTAATGGGTTTTACTTATAAGCCACAGAAATTCCACCTAAAAAATTATTTGGTTGGATAACATCAAAATTTTCACTTAGATAAATCTAAATATTCTGATGATAGATATTGATTCAAAGTTATAGTATCCACATAAATGTTGTTGTAGGAGGAATGTTTGTGTCCTCTCTCTCCCAAATTCATATATTGAAACCGTATCCCCCAGTGTGATGGTGTTTGGAGGTGACACCTTTGGGTGGTAATTAGATTTGGCTTAGGTCTTGAAGGTATGACTCTCATGATGAAATTAGTGCCTTTATAAGAGGAGGAACACAGAGTGATCTTGCACTCCTCCACACCCAGTGAGGAAAGGCCATGTGAGGACATACCTAGAAGGCAGCTGTTTATAAGCCAGGAGAAGGGCTCTCACCAATACCTCTTCATTTATTGGCACCTTCATATTACTTCCTGATCTCCAGAAATGTAAGAAACAAATGCCTTTTGTTTAAGCTCCCTGGTCTATATGGCATTTTGTTATGGTAGCCCAAGCTAAAACAAATGTTTATATATGAAACTTTTATTTGGGTTATTTAATTTTTTATGATATCCTTACATATAAAGTGGACCATACAAGAATCTGCTATGATGCTTCAGTTTCTTTGGTACCAGTCCAGGTCCACTTAACTCAAATATCTTTTGGTTCTAAAGAAGACAAACTCACTTAGGCTAACCCAGATAATAGTTGAATAGGAGGATTGGCTTTTGTAAGCATAAGGGAGGTATGATGGAATTCAAGAAGAAATCGAGGCCAACAAGGCCTGCAGGAACTTCACTTTGGCAAGGTTTCTAGCATCCTTCCTACTTGGAATGAAGTAGATAAATTTTACTTGCAACACGTAGGCTTTCAGAGACTACATTTATTGAGATGCAATAGTTATGAGAAGGTGCCATATAGCACCGTCCCTCCCTTTAGTTTCTTTCCACGCTTGGGTCCTAAGGATAAGGCACCCACCACAGATAGAGATCCATGTACTTGTGTACACTCTTAAAAAGTGGTTGAGGGGACACTTGGGTGGCTCAGCAGTTGAGCATCTGCCTTCGGCCCAGGTTGTGATCCTGGAGTTCCAGGATCAAGTCCCACATCAGGTTCCCTGCATGGAGCCTGCTTCTCTCTCTGCCTATGTCTCTGCCTCTGTGTGTGTGTGTGTGTGTGTCTCATTAGTAAATAAATAAAATCTTTACCAAAAAAAGTGGTTGAGATGGCATGAGGTCTTCTAAGATCTTTGTAGGTAACCAGTAAGGTGGTCCCACATATTTATTCTTGAAGGTGCCAAAAGGAAAGTTTTATCTAAAAGGCATCTCCAGAAGAATTTTTTAAAGATATTATTTATTTATTCATGAGAGACAAACAGAGAGGCAGAGACATAGACAGAGGGAGAAGCAGGCTCCCCACAGGGAGCCTGATGTGGGACTCAATCCCAGGACCCCAGGATCACGACCTGAGCCAAAGGCAGAAACTTAACCACTGAGCTACCCAGGTGCCCCCTCTGCAGAAGAATCTTATGACTACATGTAGTTCCACACCATCCTACTCTCTTGGCATAAATCTTTACAAAAGTGATGCATTTTCTTTGCATCAAAAAGATAGATGGTCCCCTTCTTAGGTCATTTAATTAATCCTCGAATCCAGAGGCCTGTGAATTTTTTCTGCATAAAGTTAGATAGTATATATTTTAAGCTTTCCATGACATGTGGACTTTATGGCAACTGTACAACCTTGCTCTTGTAGCAAAAAAGCAGCCATAGACAATACGTAAATGAAGGGATGTGGCTGTGTTCAAATAAAACTTAAGTTACAAAAAACGGCAGTGGGTTGTATTTGGCCCACACATATAGTTTGTCAACCACTGATCTAACCTGTTACTTCTGTGTATGTTCTGCTTTTAGTTCTGCGATAAATCCTCTATAATTACTCATATTTGAAAAGTGGATATCCCAAATACCTGAGTAATGCAATAGCTCAATAACTTTCCATGAATTCCACCTGGTTTACGCCTACATTTAATGGTGAAAAAAAATTCCAAAAGCAGGGGGAAAAACCAGTAGATACTGTGGGGCATATCTAGAGGAATACATGTCTTAAATTCATTTTATTCTGTGACAAAAAGTATAAACTCAAGAAAGAGGATGATGTGAGCAGTAACAAATGATGCAGCAGTGTTGAGAAAGATGAGAAATAAAAAAGGCCATTCGGTTTGGCAGTTAGAGGGTTATTGGTGACCTTCAAGAAGGCAGTTTCAATGGAATTACTGAAGCAGAAACTAAAACACAAAACATTTAGTCCTGATGATCTGTAGAAGATCTCATATTAAACAAAACTTAATTTAAAATGCACTTCACCCAAATACCATCTTTACGTGAATACATTTCAGAATACTTTTAAGCCAGTTTAAATAAATGTATTACTAAAATAGGCTTCCTTACAGCATATCTTTTTCTATGTGCAAACATTTATTGATTACATTCCCTATGCCACACTTGAATTTAAAGCTGTGACCTGTGATCTCAAATTGACTTCATGACAATAATGATTAGGACGGTGGCTGAGCAGCACACATTTACTGATAATCTCTCTGTGGTAAAGTCAATGACTCTTTTTTTCCCAAAGAGAGAATTCAGATATTAAAAAAAAAAAAAAATGTCATTGACATGCTTCTTTAACCCACTTCATTTTCTAGTCACAAATGTAAACTTATGTAAATTTTGTAATAATCCATGAAAGAAATAATAATAATCATATTCAATTATTTGTCATGATAATTGGCATTTGATTTTGGGTATCACAAAAATTACCTCAAGATAGAATTAAAACAGAAAAAGATTCTACTCTGACATTTACTTGATTTCAGTCTGCACAAAACCAAATTAGAATTCCTAATGTACATATGGGAATATAAACAATTTTTTTAGACAATTATAAAGAAAGAAATATTTGTCATATTGTCATATTATTTATAGTAATATAAGTAATATGATTGCTTTTGCTCCAGTGGTTGAGTATTTGTTATTAAATGTGATTACTTTGTCTAGAAGTAACAATCTTCCTAATTCTGTCACACAAAATTCAAAAGTGAAAATGTTATTTTATTTTGACTTTCAAGGTGGGGTAAGAATTATTTCTGTCTTTTCCTGCTGTTCCTGAACCCTTCCTTAACTCCCTAATCCTCCATTTTAGTTCAATGCAATAGAATGTCACATGGTTGATAGATTCCTGTTTTCTGAATTTTACAAAGAAATTTAATATAAATTCAATATAAGCTTCAGTTATAAATAAATGTAATATAAACTTTGGTGTTCTATGGGAAAAGAAATGATAGGCTATAAAGATATATGATGCCAATTTTATTCTTATTTAGAGGCATTTGTAGAATATTTCTGAGGAAATAAATTACACCTGAATATTTTTTATTTGTATCCTTTTATCGTTGAGTTATTTATTAAATGTCTCCAATATAGCAAGAAACAAACAAGTAACTTGTGACTCAAAAGAAAAAATGACAACTTTTATTATCCAATGTATAACTCACACTTACAAGGCAACAAATTAAAAAAAAATAGATCAATCAGTTAAACTTAAAAGTTTATTGTTAGAGGCATAAAAAGTATGGGAGAATAGAGGAGGAAGTCTTAATTTTCTCAGACAATTTTATAATATTTTAATACCTATATTTATCTATATTATCCCCAAAACAAATATGATGTTCCTGGATTAAAATAGGCTCCTCTGTAGACTCCAATCCCCCATCTGATGCAAAGAAATGACAACCAGTTGATCATGCTTGTGTGTATGAAGGGATTTATACCACAGTAGAGGACTCCAAAATAGTGAATCTTGACATTTATAAGGGAACTGCTATATAATTGCCACCTAACTTACTTGAGACAGGATGAGAAACCTTTCCTGAAATATTTTACACTTTGGAAATATAAACTGGAATTTGAAATGTACGTGGATGACTCCTGGTCTCATTTAAAAAATATATTTTATTTATTTATTCATGAGACACAGAGAGAGAGAGGCAGAGACACAGGCAGAGGGAGAAGCAGGCTCCATGCAGGGAGCCCGACCCAGGACTCCATCCCGGGTCTCCAGGATCTCGCCCTGGGCTGAAGGGGACGCTAAACCGCTGAGCCACCCGGGCTGCCCATGGTCTCATCTTTTGTTTGAAATAGAAGCACTTAGCTTTGGCTAGATAAATCTTTCAGAAGATCACTATCTAGCCAATCATTCTTTAACTTTCCAGGCATATCCTCTACCTCACTTGCTGTTTTCTTGGCTTAGAATACCCTACACACAGAGAAACATAAAAACATTTTCTTTACAGTTCCACACAATTGAGGAAATGTTCTCTTACAGAGATGTATTAGAATCTAAACAGACTGATAAGCATCCACCACAAAAAAGGAAAGCCATTCCTGGCAGAGAACAGAAGCACAGCAATTGGGAGGTAGAAGAGAACATGCAATTTACATCCAGTGTTTGACAGTTATTATACCTGGGAAGTGGAAGATGAAGAGCTATTGAGAGTTTAACTTTATTTTGTGGCATCGCTCATATCACAACATTTATATGTTATTCACATAAAAAAAATTAATTAAAAAATGACAGCACAATGTCATCCAGAAAGCATGTCATTTGATCAGGTGTTAGCTGAAGAGCAGCAGAACCAGACCAAACCAAAACAAAACAAAAAACAAACAAACAAACAAAAAACAATCACAGATCATGAGAATTTGTATGCTATACCTAGCAATTTTGACTTCGTTCTATAGGTGTGGAGATCTAAAATTTTTAAGAAGGAGTGATGGGAATGTGTGCAAGTTTTAGAAAGATTATTCTGACATAATAGATATGAATGAATGAAGATGAGAGGATTGGAAGAAAGTGGACAAATTTGTAGTTTCAGTGATTGATAAAAATATTCAAATGATAGCTGAAGGAATAGAGAGAAGGGCAAACACCTAAGAGATACTAGCTGGATTAAATCAGCAGGTCTTAATGAGTCATAGGATATGTGAGTTACAGGGACAGTGGGAGTAAGGATGACTCCTGTATTTCCCATTTGGGCAGTTGGATAGATGGTGATGTCATTAACTCAAAACAGAAATATAGACATTTTGGTTTTGAGGGAAGAAGATAATCAATTTACTTTTAGATCTTAAATTTGTGGTTTCTATAAAACACCTTGATAGAAAGAAAGGTTTAATAGTATTTTGAAAAGATGAGCATAAAAAGAGTCATTGTAAATTAGATATGCATTCTTTTAGGGAGATGAAAGAAAGAAGGAGGAAATAAAGATATATAAGAATACAACTATGTGTCACACAAAACTTAAGGTTTGGAGTTGGTATTGGTTTAGCAGTTTAAAAATATCAAGTCCAACATCTCTTGGTTTTCTAGAAGATTCCTTCATATTTGCTACCTCATGCTCATAAAATGAATGTTGAAGTTCCCAATAGCATGTATACTTGCATGAGAGAAAAAAAGAAGTGAGGAATTGTACCAGTTTCATCTGTCTCCTTGCATGAGCAAGCTAAAATCTTCTTCAGAATTCTGTTTTCCACTTGTGTCTCATGGGCCAGAACTGTGTCAAATACCAACGCATACTTGTGAATGGAACTGGGAAACAAGGATTTAGCTGTCCCCCAAAAATAAGGATTATGACTACATAAAGAAGGAATGAGAGGGTATGGAGTAGCAACTTCAGCCGCTGGTGCAGAAGAATTGAATAAAGAAAGTGCAGTCAGCATTATTAGCTGCTGTAGTGTAGTGTTCCTTGCATCAACTCTGGAGTTTCCACAAATGAAATAATTGATTTTCAGATAAATTGTGTTTAAAATAAAGTATGACACTCTGCTGTAATGCATTTTGCAGATAATTGTGATTTTTATAGTGGAGGGTTGTGGCAGACCTGTGACTAGCAAGCTTATTGGCACTGTTTTTCTGACAGCATTTGCTCACTTTGTGTGTCTGTGTGACATTTTGGTAATTTTCACAACAATTCAAGTTTTTTGTTTTTTGGGTTTTTAAATTTTTTTTTTAAGATTTTATTTCTTTCTTCATGAGAGACACAGAGAGGCAGGGACACAGACAGAGGGAGAAGCAGGCTCCCCGCGGGGAGCCCAATTCGGAACTCAATCCCAGGACCCTGGAATCATGAACGGACCCAAAGGCATACACTCAACCACTGAGCCACTCAGGTGCCCCCAATTCAAGTTTTTCTATAATTATCGTGTTCTTTGTGGTAATCTGTGGTAATTATCGTGTTCTTTGTGGTAAAATGTAACCAGTAATCATTGATGACAAATAATAAAAAAAATTTCTTTCAAAATATTACTGCTCATTGACAATGTACCTGGTCACCCAAAAGTGCTAATGTAGACATACAGTGAGTTGAACATTGTTTCAGATTTGCTAACACAACATCCATTCTACAGCTGGATCAAGGATCAAGGAGTCATTTTGACTCTCAAGTCTTATTATTTAAGAAAAACATTTCCTAAAGCTATGGCTGTCATAGGTAGCTAATCCTCTGATAGATCTTGGCAAAGTAAATTGAAAACCTTCTAGGAAGGATTCACCTATCTAGATGAGAATTAAGAACACTCATGATTCAAGGGAAGAGGTCAAAATATCAACATGAGCAGGAGTTCGGAAGAAGTTGATTCCAATGCTTATGGATGACTTTGAGGGGTTCAAAACTTCCGTGGAGGAGTAACTGCAAACGTGGTAGAAATAATGAGAGAACTAGAGTAAGAAGTGGAGCCCAAAGATATGACGGAAAACAGGCATTCTTTTGATAAAATTTTAACAGGTGAGGAGTTGCTTCTTATGGATGAGCAAGGAAAGTGCTTTCTTTTCTTTTTTTAAAAAGATTTTATTTATTTATTCATGAGAGACATGGAGAGAGAGGCAGATACATAGGCAGAGGGAGAAGCAGACTCTATGCAGGGAGCTTGATATGGGACTCGATCCTGGGACACCAGGATCATGCCCTGGGCTGAAGGCTGACACTTAACTGCTGATCCCAAGAAACAATTTTCTTGAGATGGAATCCAATCCTGGTGAAGTTGCTAAAAAGACTGTTCAAATAACAAATGATTTAGAATACTATGTAAATTTACTTGAATTGCTCATGAAAGAGTCAAATAATGCAGCAAATTTCATTGCTGTCTTATTTTAAGAAATTTCCACAGCCATCTCAACCTTCAGCAACCACCATCCTGATCAAAACAGCCATCAAAACTGAGGCAAGACCCTCTACCAGCAAGTATATAATGATTCACTGGAAGGTCAGATGTAGTTAGCATTTTTTAGCAATAAAGTATTTTTAAATTAAGGTACGCACACTTTTTTTTAGACCTAATGATATTATACACCAAATGAACTACAGTCTAGTATTAAACATTTTTATGCATTGGGAACCCCCAAAAAATCATTTGACTCACTTCAGTGTGGTACTTATTTTATTGTAGTGATCTGGAACTGAATCTGCAATATCTCTGAAGTGTGCCTACATATTGATGATAATAAATGTATTACTAATATTTAAAAAATCTTCACATTGAATGGGATCTACTACCTGAAATGACATAGTAACAAGCAGTGGCCATACTGTCTACTGGAATGTGGGTCATGCTGAGCCTCTTGCTGAGCCAACTGGAAGTATAGCCAGACCAGAACTATCACTTTTTCTGGGAAAAGCTCTTCTGAGGACATGGTATAGTAAAGCCAAAAAGGGAGGACTATACACAGTTTTAGAGGTGGGATTATGAGGTTGAAGAAAATAAGTGAGGGAAAACAGTGGGATCCAGAAAATTCAAGAAAACGGTGGAGGCTGCCTGTCTTCCTAAATCTCTTACTATTCTTATATTCTGAGAAGTAGACTTAGTTAAGAAGGAAGGGAAAGATATTTATATCAGTAGTAATTTTTTGGCCAATCTCCAAGTTACTTGAATCTACTGAAAACTACCTTTTGGATTTGGTTAACAGAATGCCTTGGATGATAATAAGCATGAGTTATGGAGACAGATGAGACAATAGAGCAGTTGAGGAATTGAGATTTCTCTTGAAGATCTTGGCTTGATGAGAAAAGGAATGCTTTTCTCAGGGGATGAGGACATGCTGAAGAGTAACTTTTTTTTTTTTTTTTTTCAAAATGGGAGCAGTTGATCACGTTTATAAACTTAGGAGAGCTTACAGAAATTGGTTATAGATGAGAGAGAAGGTGTAGGTGACAGAGAGGAGGGCTGAGTCCATCCCTAAACAGGGGATGTGATAGAGAATGAGAGAAATGAGCTATGGTAAGGTGGTACACTACATGCTAGCACCTTTAGTTCACTTATTCTGTTGTTTATCAATAATCTTTTACTCTTTGTTACCGCATATGGGGCTTTCAAAATTATAGAAATGACAATAGTGTAGGTTTTGGTTTTAGAATTGTGAATGGTCAGCTGGAAACTTAAGATTTACGTTATTGCAACCATTGCTTTGCCAAGTTTGGTCACTTTCTCTGTGTTTCAGAATTGTCTGTGGCTTAAAATGCCTGGCCTTGGACAGATAACCACAGGGAAAGGCAATTAGGCTCATTAGCTGAAAACTAAAATTAAGAAACAATGAGGCAGAGTTTCTTACACATTGGTCTTTTTTTTTTTAATTTTTCACTGGCATTTTATTTTATTTTTTTAATGTTTTTATTTATTTATTCATGAGAGTCAGAGAGAGAGGCAGAGATGCAGGCAGAGGGAGAAGCAGGCTCCATGCAGGGAGCCTGATGTGAGACTCGATCCTGGGTCTCCAGGGTCACGCCCTGGGCCGGAGGCAGACGCCCAACCGCTGAGCCACCCAGGGATCCCCTACACATTGGTCTTGAGCACAGGACATGGCAGGCACTGTGCGAGGAAGGCAGAGGGCAGTGGAGCGGGAAGCCTGGCAGGACACACATCAGGACAGGGTAGGGGGAGCTAATCACAGGTGCTGGGCAACAGCCCATTTCTATCAGCACCATGCATTTCTCACCTATCTCAAGATACTTTTCTCTGTCTGGAATTTTGTTATGCCTCACTCCTGGACATCTTGAAAAATCCTATTGATTATTACTAGATTTTACTTAGAAATTTCTTCTTCCAGGTACCTATGTTTTATTTTTTCATATAAAGCCCCGGCTTCCAACCCTTTCCTGCATAGTACCTTGTTCATATCTCTATCACTGCATTAATTATATTGTTCTGATTATTTGTTAATCTCTGTGTTTCCTTCAAGGCTTCTAGAGAATGGGAAATTTGCTCTATTAACTTTTACGCTTACAGTGTTTACCACACTTCTTCAAATAAAATAGGATCTCATTAATACTTGCTGATTGACTGTATGAATGAGCAAGAAACACTTCTATTTTGCCTCTCATAGCCTAATCATTCTAATAAATTTTTTGATTGTGAGACAATAATGATTTATTGTAAGAAGAGTAAGCATGACTCTTCAATTAAGGTTTTGTGCCCATAACATTCGGTACAAACATTCAGATCCAGTAAGCATCAAAATGAAGCATTTCTCCATCTTGTATTGTTTTCATTATTTTGGGTAGGATCCTCTACAAATATTAAAATAAAATTGAAATAGTATATTGTCCTATTATTCTGGAACATGCAAATTCCACTGAAGGAGAATTGAACCACCATGCTGGGTTCAAAAAGAAATAAGAGAGAAAGAAGAAAATGCAAAGACAAGTAGAAAAGCTAAGAGCTAAGTGATGGTAATCCTGAAAAAAGAATCTCAGGTGCCTGACTATGCTTTGGCTTGGGCTCTATTTCCCTTCCAGATTTAAGTTCCTAAAAGATCCTTTTGTACCCTTATGAAAAGCAAGTCAAGAGACAAAAACTTCACTTGAGCTGGAATGGATGGGTTACTGTGACTTTTGGCTGCTCTTCTTACCAGCATTTTTTTTTTTTTTTTTTTTTGGTAAAGGAAATCTTCCACAGTGCTCTGACCCAGGCCCTGATCCTGAATATACAAGGTGGCATTAACTCCATCTTGAAAGGTTGTAAAATGTCTCAGTCACCACAGAACTCTTTTTCTTCCTTATTTCTCCTAACTCCCCTTTTTGTTTTAATACTGGAATGAAGTTATCTTAGGTATGCTTTCCAGTTTTTTTAAAATATTATTTATTATTTATTCATGAGAGAGAGAGTGAGTCTGTGTGTGTGTGTGTTTCAGAGACACAGGCAGAAGGAGAAGCAGGCTCCATGCAGGGAGCCTGATGTGGGACTCAATCCCGGGTCCCCAGGATCACGCCCTGGGCCCAAGGCAGGCACTAAACTGCTGACCCACCCAGAGACACCCTCCTCCCCGCTTTCCAGTTTTTAAAGAAACTTTTCCACATTAAACATCTGTCAGGGCACATTTTAAAGTACTGTTTGAAACTCTGTCCCCAGGATGCTTCTAAAATTGCTACTTTTTCTAAGATTCACAAGGAATATAAGTATACTAAAAGTTCTGACAACCGTAAAATAATAAAGCCTAATAAACTGTTCAATAAAGAAACTTTATAAGAAGGTTCTCTTTTAAAAACTGACACCTTCTGGGTGCCCTCAGTGGCTCAGTCAGTTAAGCATCCTACTCTTGACTTCCACTCAGGTGATAATCTCAGGGTTGTATGATCGAGCCCTGTGTACCACTGGGTGCTGGATGTGAAGCCTGCTTAAGATTCTCTCTCTCCCTTGTCTGCTTCCCTCTCTAATAAGACAAAACAAAACAAAACCCTGACATTTTCCCAAATTACTTGATGTGGAGCTATCTCTTAGTATTAAAATCTGTAAACATCTCCTGGAAAAGTTGGGAAAATGCTTCTGTTATAACACATGGGGAAAAACTTTCAGGCAATTTTGACTTAATAATGAAGGTCTTCAAAATCCTTATGCCATTTTAAACTTGTTTATTTTAATGTTGCTTTTGATAATCAGATAAATGATTTAATTACACCCCTCTGCATTAAATCAAGTATTTTTTCCAATTTTAATCAGTGATTCCCATGCAATGATCCCTCTATGCATTTTTAAAAGGTTTTTGTTGTTCTTCTAAGATTTTATCTTAGTTATTTAGTTATGTCTAGTTCCACTGATGAATCTTTTGTCCATATTAATGAGATATTTCCAACGAACTGTTTTGGATGTGGTTTAATATCCTAATGAGTGCCAAATGCAGTTTGGTCAGAAATGAATAATTCATTTCAAAATAAACTTGCTTTTGACCAATTCAGTCTCTGGGGATTAATGCAGTGAATATGAAATATCAGTATTTCTTCAGAAGAGCTGGTAATTTTTCATTGGGTTAACCTTGAACAACATCAAAAGAAACCCTCTTTTTCTTTTATTTCTAATCAATTGGTAACGTCCGGTTAGCCATCTTTATTCAAAATTAAGTACATGCATTAAAATGTCCTCCAAAATTGGAGTTAAGTTGACTAAGTTCTCAATCACACCTATGAGGTGTAGAGGAACTCCAATTCCATTGTAAGCCATTATGATTGGGAAGTAACATATATTAGAAGCAAATATAGTAGATTCCATTTTATACGATTAAATTAGGATAGTTCTTAAGTGATAGATCTTGAACTGTGAATGTTTACAGTAAAGAATCTAAGACTTCAGAAAAATACAGAAAACTACACTTCAGAAAAATCTGCATAAAACTGTATAATCAATATATTAGGAGATAGGGCAGCTTCTTAAAAGAAAAAAAAAGTAATATCTTTTTTAAAAAAAGAATGAAGTCTTTTGACACTCAAAGGCAAATTTTTGTTTTTGGTTTTTAACATGGAAAATGTAGACATTTACAATGTACCCTCAAATCAGGAAGGAAACTTTACCCATGAGTTGTTTACACCTTTTCCTTTTTAGCAAGTATATCAAGCTTTGAATATAGTTAAGTTTCCATCAGTGCTATTGCCATGAATGTTCATTGGGAGGGAATGAGATGGAGTCTTTGCTTTAACAAATTATTTTTCAAACAATGTGGAAAACTAGACTTAATCACCATTCAAGCATGGAATGATGGGTTCTATGTCTAAAAGCAGCATTATGAAAAATTTGTTTGAACCTGTTGAAAAACTAACTTTTGCTATTAGCAAAAACTGAAAAGGAAGTTAAACTCATTCCATTTGTGAGAGAGGAAATTATGAGAACATGTAGGCAAGGAAGCCAACCAGGACATATATTTGGGAAGTCAGGTATCCAGCTAATGCTCCCTTTCACAGGGCAGAAATTTTAGCAGACTCTAACAGGACATCGCAGTACAGTCAATTGCTAAAGACCTCAGAATCTAAAGAGTAATTTGTGCTGTAGTCAACACAATGCAGTTTCCAAAATTAGCACTAGAATGAAGTAGGATTTAAAAACACATTAAAATAGTGCACAGTTCCCAATAACACTGACTTTGAGAATTTTTGAAAAATATTTTATTTGTTTATTCATGAGAGACACACAGAGAGAGAGGCAGAGACACAGGCAGAGGGAGAAGCAGGCTCCTTGCAGGGAGCCGGATGCAGGACTTGATCCCAGGACCCTGAGGTCACAACCTGAGCAGAAGCAGATGCTCAACCACTGAGCCACCCAGGTGCTCCTGACTTTGGGAATTTTTTAACAAAAGTTTTTCTAGCAAAAATCAGCATCTGATATGAAATATGGAGATTTATGATTCTGCCAAAAAGTCTATTAATTGTTTACTCAAAACTCTAGCCTATTCTTTTTAGTATTCCCTAAATGTGTGTTAGGCAAAGAAATGATAGGGCTAACTCCTCATTTTGTAAATCAGAAGGTGACCCCCAAGCTCATAAATACTCATACTATTTTCTTCCAATACTAGTCTAGGAATATTCTAAAGTTTCAGTCTGTTTATTTTAAGTGATAGGATGCCATGTCACTTTGAACCTGCACAATGATTAAGGAGAAAATAGATTTTTCCATGTATAAGCAGACACAGAGAAAAAGATCCTTTTCCTCTTTCATACAATAAATAATTAGAGATACAAGCACAGATTAAGAAGTCTCCCCACAGAATTTTATGTGAATCTCTGGCAAAAGAATTTTGCTGAAATTCTAAGGCAGCTTGCATTACACTTTTGTTAAAAACCCCAGCACCACCACCTCCACCACCACTAGCACCATTACCATCACTACCACCACTGACAAAAAGACCCTTGTAAGACCATGATTAAAATACACATTCAATAAAGATTGATTCAAATCTACTTTAGAATTGTAAGAGATGGGAAAAATGGAAGTCTTAAAGGCTGGCCCCTTGCTGGTACAATCCAGCTCAGTAGCAGAGACAGTGGAGAGTTAGACAGCTCTCACATTTCCTGTGGTTCCTATTGCATCCCTTAAACCTAATTGCATTTGAACCAGAATCTTGGCCCATGGTCTGTAACCTGAGGATGTTAAATGTGTGTCATGTGGAAAGTATCTGATGCGGTGTTGTGCATTGTAATAAGCTACTAAAGATTAGAGCCATGAGAACCAAAGAAACCAAAATCTATAATTATTGGCATTTGTGGGAATTGTTCGAAGAACATTTAACCATTTTAATCCAATTTTCTTTCTTTATGGTCCTTAACGAGAGGGGAAACATACACAAAGGGCTTCAATCCACAGTCCCCTTTTATTCTGTCTTATTGAAGAATATAAACCAGATCTACAGCCTCCCTCATATATAAATCTTATCCAACATACAACAAAGGAGACATAGATGTTCACAATGATTTTTGTCAAGTTCTGTCTATAAAAGCAGTTTAAGAATGGCTTTGGCCACAAAACAATTCTATATTGAACTTTGGTTAGAAGCTTCATTTTAAAAGATTTCATCAGAATCTTTTCTTATAAAAGGCTGGTTTGTAAACAATACTTCTAATGACAGAATATGTCATACTCTATGCATTTTTTGGAATTACTTTATTTTGGTTTTAGCAGTTTTGTATATGAGATATAACCATAAAGAGGTAAAACTGATTTATTTTATTGGCCACTGCATATTGTTGAGATAGATGCATTGATAATACATTCTTTCAGACAATTCTGTTTTAGTTTCTGTTTTGATGTATCTTTCTTTAAAATTTTCCTTTAAATTAGTTTATTAACTACAAAGAAATTAGCATTATTGCTTTAGTGAATACTTGAACTTTACTAAAAAATAAAAAAAAGGTACAGCTTACCCATCTATTTATTTGTTTCTTTGTCTACAATATTTTTTCACAGACAGCAGATACGGCTTCAAACATGATCTAGCTTATTTTTTTAAAAAAAGTAAATCTGCCCTTAGAAATTGGAAATATTCCACACTGATGTTATTCAAAAGAATAAGAATAGGCTGGTAATTCTGAAGAAAATTGAACTTTAGATAAGTTTAGATTAAAGTTACATGTCAACGAACAAATACAAGTTAATGTGTTAAAGCAAGAAAAAACAAATAAATAAATTATCCCTTGCTTACATTTCAAACAACAAATTGGTTGTTTACCTAGTGGGCTGAACCCTGTTTACAGGCCACAAATGACTATTAAAAATGAAACAGTTGAGCCATCCAGTAGAATCTGTTTTCATTTCTGATTTCCATGACTGAGCTCAGATGTTGTGTGTACGTAAATTTGCCTACAGGGAGTCTGAATTGCTTAATGGGCTGGCCAGTGACAAGCTCTGCCCCACATTAACTGACCATAGCAAATCCTTCTGAGTAACTAATGTCCTCTGGTTGTAAGTCATATCTACTCTCATGAAAATGTACCAACATTAAGTTGTAGCTTATTTCAAGATTGTTATACATTGAAATAACTGCCACATTTAGAATCCTTTCCATCCTTTTTCTATATGTCTTTTTTTTTTTTTTTTTTTTTTTTTTGCTTAAAACGTAGGTTAGAAGCCATTCAAATTTATCAATGTGAAGGTAATGTTTGACATAAGTTCTTTAGCTTCAGAGCATACTGGTAAGCATGATAGCATTATTTTTTTTTCATTTCTAACTGTAAATCTTTCACAGAAACACTGTCCACAGTTTCTTCTCAAAAGGTAGCTTTGCTAAAACCTCCACTATTAACCTAACAAGAGTGTGGATACTATAAACATGACTCTTTTGTATTAGCTAAATTCGATACTTGTTAGATAGGTGTTTAAACTAGATACATCAGTTTTAATTTACAAACATGATTAAAAGATAAGAGATTTGATTTTCTTCAGTAATGCGTGAACTGACTTTAAAGACAGTTTTTAAAAAGAACCTCTGCAATTGGCACTCAGAGGAATAAAAAGCAAAAACTTTATCAGCTGTGTCTTTGAAGTCTTTGAAGGTAACACAGATGATTACAGAACTATTTTTAATTCAAATGATTTCAAAATGAAAACTTCTTAGATACTGTTAACAAAAAAATTGGTAGTTCCTATAAATATTTATTTCTTATCTCCAAGATTTAAATTTCATCTGATGTAAACGTAAAATCAACCAAGTAGAATGGTTTTAATCCTTGGCCTATTAGTTTTACTAAAACTACGTAACCTGCTCAAACTAGATGGTAGTTCACCGTTCCCTAAAGAAGTGAGTGAATGATTGATTTTTGCAAATGTCTATGACAGACAGGATTATCTCTATAACACCTTTATATGAAAACATTAATGACAACAAGTCTATTAAATGATTTTTATTGCATCTCTCTAATTGTCACAGAAGAATAGATAGAAGGTAAGCTTAAGAGTTATATAAGAACAGCTATCCCTACCATCCAATTTAGCATTAGAAATTATAGGCAGATGGGGTGTCTGATGGCTCCGTTGGTTAAGTGTCCAACTCTTGGCTGAGGTCATGATCTCAGGGTCCTTGGATCAAACCCTTCCCATGCTCAGCAGGGAGTCTGCTTGAGGATATTCTCTCCATCTCCCTCTGCCCTTCCCCTGTTCATACTCTCTCTGTACCTTTCTCTCCAAAAGAAAAAAAAAATAGAAAAAGAAAAAAAAAAGAAAAGAAATAAATAAAGCATTAAAAAAAAAGAAGAAGAAATACAAGGCAAGCTGTGATGCTAGCCTGCTAATAAGCGAGGATTACTAACATTTTACCTGATGAATTTTATGCTGACATTAGCTTTAACATAAATCATGGGGTCAGGATGACCATAGCTTCATCAAATTCTGTCCTTTTGCCAAAGTTATTTTGATACATTTCCAAAAGTAACAATTAATGGGATGGCCAATGACCTTACCTTAGTTGAAAGGTAAGCAGTGCTTTTCTGAACTTTCATCTTAGAACAATTTACAATGGGAATGGTCTTAAAACTCCTAGCAACTGAAGCCTAAAAGTCCTTAACTTAAGAGAACCTTTCTGTTCTTATAAGTAGTCACAGGACATTAAAGATCTAGGTCTGAAGAGCTCTTGCCATTTCAAAAAGTATTACAAGACTATTCCCTTTGAGACCGATTTGTGAGCAATGCTATTTCATGGATAGAGGTATTGAGCCTTTACATTTCCTGTTAGAGAAATGTAGAGTGAAAGTGTATTTTCAATACAAAAGTCACAAAATAAGGGCTTCATTCACCTGAAAACTCAAAATCACTGCTTAGAACAATTTAGTCATTTTTATTAAAAAGCATTTTATTGACTGTTTCCATGGACATAGTGCTCCTTCAAAGGATACAAAATACAAAACTCAATACAGACACATTCAACAAACATGAACCCGTTTTCCAAGCCTTGAGTCTTTTTGCTTCATTACACTACCCATGATTCCTTTAATTTTTTTCCTTTGGTAAACACTTATGCATTCTCTACATGTGACATACAAGAAATCTTAGCATGGTTGTAGTTTGTTAATTTTAGAGATATAAAATTAAATTTATTTTTATATACTTTGCTAAGGGTTTTTTTTTCTTTTTTTTTTTTTTTTACTTTGCTAAGGTTTCGGATTAGATATACTTACAATGGAAATATGTACTTAAATTCTGTGAAAAATGCTAATCTGATGCTAACAGATAAACTAACATAAAAGGAATAATATATTTCAACATATAGAGGGCTATTTTTCCAGTTGTCCAGAAGTAACAATGATATGTATACTGCTTCAGATGATGATTTTAAAATTCAGTTAAATGGAATGTTTGATTATATCTATTTAAACTACTTTATTTATTCAAATTTTAACCAACTTTATTATAATCACCATTCTCCCCTTCTAAATTTTTAAATTTTATGTAGACAAGTATTTATATATTTTAAAATAAAAGATCAACATGAAGTGCACTTAATAAATCCATCCTGAATGTTGTCATTAGCAAACAATTTTTGATAAGACCCTGCCAATAAAAATGTAAAAGTTCTGCTACACAGAAATGATCTATTTAAAAAATCAACTTCCATTACCTGTTTAACTGAGAACTGGTCAAATAGGTGGCTATACATAAGAGAATGGGACACTAAACTGATAACTTTGTCAGCACTAACAGAAAGAAATAGTGTTTGCCATTCTTTGTTTATTCATGTAACAAAGGTCTGAGAGGCATCTGCACTTGTGAAAGTTAGCCAAGAGTTTCAGAGACATCTATACTCCTAAAGGAAAGAAACAATAAAACGAAGACTTAGAAGAAATTTTACTTGGTACACTTCTTACATACTTCAAAGTTTGCTGCTATAGGCAGAACCAAAGCAAAGAAATATATATATATATATAACTTATTTATGTATTATTATTTATGTATTTATTTAATGGGAGAAGCTATAGACCTGAGTAAAATAAAAATAAAATTTGTATTTGGAATCACAACTAGTCATTTAGGTGAAAAAATATGGTTAGCTTTCTGTTTAAAATCCTGATTTAGGAGACTAGTTATTTGCAGCTGACCCTTGCAAAAACTGTCACTGAAGGGTAATGCTAAAAGTACTGGAATTTATAATTCATTGAGGGCATTTGTTTAGCACCTAGATGTTTTTAGCACAATCATCAAATTCTGATAATATGGCACTTGGTTACTAGCTTCTTTTTGTCCATTGTGTCACAAAAATATTCCAAGTTGTGTATCAGAAAGCTTTTTTAAAAATATATACAGTTTGACACATCCCAGGATTTCAAACTCTGACATGAATCATAAAACAGTTTGAGTTCCTCAATAAGAATCAAGGTGCCTATTTACAATTCTCCTGGAGAGCTCATAGATTCCATTTAGTACACATTATCACCTTTCAAAAAAATAATCATCCCAAATTCTCAAGTTTACTTTACTTCCCAAATCAAAAATCTCTAATATTTCAACAGTAAAGTTAAAAATATCAAAAATTCTTACAAAGTTTCCCAACTTCTACATAAAACATTTTTCTTCGCTTTTGAAGTATTCATATTTTATACATCACCTGGGCTTCTCTGATAAGAGAAATAAACACATTTCATACTGCCTTTCATCTATTACTTCTCATTAATTATAAAGCAGAGTATTTCTGATGAGTCTTTTGACTCTACAATTTTATTACCTTCATAATATAATGCACGAAACTGTCATTATGATACATTTCTCCTCAGAAATGATTTTCACTTATTAAGTTCTTTAGACCACGTTTCTCTGAATCTGATTACTTCCTGCATTATTTACTCGTTTATTTCATCTTCTTTTGACCAACCTTATTCTGCTGTGCTGCTTTTCGTCTTTCATCTTCAAAGCCCCATTTCTGGATCATATGTGACTGTCTAAAGTTAGTCACTGATATAAACTTCAAATACAAAACTTCAGTTTAAAAAATTCCAGCTGAACTTTATCATTCCTGAAAATGTACAGATGTTTCTAGCACATTTATTCTTTTTATTGTCGGGATCATAAGGCTGAATGCTAGAAGCAGGCTGTTTTCATTTCAGTTGTGCTAACAACCCAGGAAAATCAGACTTTGATCTTTGGGAAGAAGATTCGGGACACCCAGTGTGTTACAATTGGCTTTAGAGATTTATTTTACAAGAAACTTGCAGTTGTGTCCCAAAATGTGTTTTATATTTCTTACCAAAGGAAAGAGGAGGGGTAGGAAGTAATTCTGCTGTCAGCCTTGAAGAAATCAAGTGTAAATTGATTTAAATCAATCTAAAAAGTTGAGACTTGAGTGGGACTTGTATGACTTTGAGTGGCGTGGGTCTCTGTGTTCCCAGCAACACCTCAGGAAATGTTCCACAAACATTGCAGGCAAGAAAGAGGGAACTAACGTAAGATTAGAAAACGCAGGGAATGAAATAGGAAGATACAGTATTGGGCACCTTTTCATAAGGACTGATCACAGGTTATCATGGAGGGAGATCTTAGAAATCTTTCTCTTTTTCAAACAGACTGAATGAGAAATAATTTATATGCCATTTAATGTACAATATGTGTGGTTTTTAGCACACATACAGAATGGTGCAGTCATCATCATATGCTAATTTTATTTTTAAAATATTTATTTATTTATTTTAGAGAGAAGGAGAAAGAGAGCAACAAGGGAGAGGGGCAAAAGGAGGGAGAGGATCCTCACGCAGACTCCCCACTGAGCACCCAGTGGAGGGGGGACGGGGCTTGATCCCAGGACCCTGAGATAATGACCTGAGCCAAAATCCAATCAGTCTTAACAGACTGAGCTATCCCTGCATGTCATAAACTAATTTTAGAATATTATTCCCAGAGAAACCTTATATCCATTAGTATTCACTATGCTTTTCCCTGTGTACACCCTGAGCCTGGCCACTGACAAACGCTAATCCGCTGTCCTTATCCTGGCATTTCAAAAAAATGGAATTGTAAAATATGTGATCTTTTGTGAATGGCTTCTTTCACGTAGCATAATATTTTCAAGGTTTATCTGTATTGTAACATGTATCACTACTTCATTCTTTTTTCTTGCTGAATAGTATTCTGTTGTAAGAATAAATGACATTTTGGTTATCTATTCATTAATTAATGGATATTTAGATTGCTTCAACCTTTTGTTTATTATTAATAATGTTGCCATGAACATTAGAATCCTTTTTAAACATAAATTATTTTTTTGCTTATGTATATTCCTCCTCTTGTTTCTTCATGATTGTAATATGGAAAAGAAAACTATAGGTATATCTTGTTAGAGAAGTACATCATGTCAATTATGTCTCAATAAACCTGGAAAATAAATAAATATATTTTAAAAAGTACATACTTCTAATTATGCCCAGTAAATTAGGATATTATTAGTTTTAAGGGTAAAATATATAAATATACATGTGTGTCATAATATTTTTGTGTTATAGTTTTGCTATTTGAGTGAAAAACAAATAATATTCTGATTATCAAAAAATTTCCCTTAAAATGTGTATTATGAAAATACACATTTATATAACTTGCTTTCTGAAATGAAATATGCTATTAAGATAAGCTTATAAGGGACACCTGGTCTCAGTGGTTGAGCATCTGCTTTTGGCTTAGGTCATGATCCTGGGGTCTTGGGATTGAGTCCCACATTGGGATCCCCACAGAGAGACTGCTTCTCCCTCTGCCTATGTCTTTGCCTCTCTCTGTGTCTGTCATAAATGAATAAAGACTTTTTTTAAAAGATAAGCTTCTATAGACTGATTTAATATCAAGTTTGAATGTAAAAAATATTTTAAAACCATTTATTGAGTTACTTTTATGTGAGAAGAGAAGTAGAGGTAAAAATATATGTAACACTCTCTTTGGGGGATCAATCCATACACATATGTGACAAGAGATTCCCTTTACTTTTTTTGGACCATGTCTTTTCCTTGAAGACGGAATTTCTTTTGAAAGGCCCATGCATACAGGCAACACATTTCTTCTTCTTGCTCTACCCAGGGATGGAGTTGGCATTCTTCATGCCTCTGTAAGTCTCAGTCCATCACACATTTTTTCTTCATGCAAAACCCTTTCATCTATTTTTGTCCATGTCATCCAATGCTTGTTAGCCCCATTTACTATTTATGCTATTGTTTACTCACTCTTCATCACTCATCTGCATTGACAATTGGTTGGCTGGCACACTTTTCTCCCTCATCCAGAATCTTGCTTTTGTATCACTCTCAGCAATATTTATGTATGTTTGAGTCAAACATCCTGTGGCAGTTTCTCAAAATATGACATTCCTGTCACCCACATCAAAATCGGCTCGATTTATTTTTTTTATCTTAAAAGTTTTTTTTAAATTAATTTTTATTGGTGTTCAATTTACCAACATACAGAAAAACATCCAGTGCTCATCCCATCAAGTGTCCGCCTCAGTGCCCGTCACCCATTCCCCTCCACCCCCCACCCTCCTCCCCTTCCACCACCCCTAATTCGTTTCCCAGAGTTAGGAGTCTTTATGTTCTGTCTCCCTTCCTGATATTTCCCAACATTTCTTTTCCCTTCCTTTATATTCCCTTTCACTATTATTTATATTCCCCAAATAAATGAGAACATACACTGTTTGAAGGCAGATTCATGGATTCCACACCAGACCTATTGAATCAAAGTTCTCAAAGGTAGAATCAGAGAGTCTGCATTTCTAAGGAGCTCTCCAGACAATGCTTAGACACATTAAAGTTTGCCCATACCCTCTTATTTCCTTATTCTATTCGGCAATAATATTCAACATCCACACTATCTAGTTAAACACTACCAAATAGACACTGTTATCAATTCTTCTATAATAAATAATAAATATCTTTGAACATAGACTTTGATTGTTTAATTTTTTTATTCTATTTTTAACTTTTTTCCTCAAGTGTTTCAGGCTTCTCCTCACTTCATTTGCTTTTCCATCCAGCTTCAATCTCATTATCCAATGAGATAATCACTTCAACCACTTTAATCAGTACTCTTGACCTCATTGCTTACTCATCTTTTCAACCACATATGCTCAGCAAACTCAAGCTACTGATTAATCCAACTACTTGTCACCCTGATTCCTCCATTTGTGGATGACTAGGAAACATTTCTGCAACTCATCAGATTATTGCCACTATTACATTTGCTGCTGTCTTTCAACTCCTTTCACAACGCTGCTTAGCAACTAGTCAACTTTCTGCTCCATTTTCCTCAAAAACCGCTTAGAAATTTACCACACCAAGAATCCAGTTTCACCACCCCTGTCTTCTCTCAGCAGATGATCCTGCTTTTTATTTCATATCTCCAAACCCCATACACATCTGTTGACCAGATAGATACTCTAGAATTTCCTGCAGTCATTAAAATTATGCTTGTAGTAAGTTGAATAATAGTCCCAAAGATAACAGATCCTAATCCCTGGAACCTGCAAATGTTACCTTATATGATAAAATAGTCTTTATAGATGTGATTAAGTTAAGGATCTTGAGAAGAGGAGATTACCCTTAGTTTTCTGGGTGATCCCTAAATACAATCATAAGTGTCCTGATAAGCGTGAAATAGAGGAAGATTCAATAGACGTGGAGGAAAAAGTGATATGTAAGACCAAGGTGGCAAAGATTGGAGTGATTTGGCTTCAAGTCAAGGAATGCTGGCAGCCACCAAAAACTGGAATAGGCAAGAAATGGATTTTTTCTTAAAGCCTCTGTAAAGAATGCAATACTACAGAAACTTGATTTCAACCCAGTAGTTGTTTCAGACTTCTAGCCTCTAGAATTTTGAGAGAATAAATTTCTGTTGTCTTAAACCACCAAGTCAGTGTTAATTTATTACAGCAGCCACAGGAAAGTAATAATGCCATACATTGGTCAAAACATTTGCTGAAGTGACTGACACAAACTTTTCTATATTCTTCCTTATTTTGATCCTCACTATTCAATCTGTCATCAAATTCAATTGCTTCTACTGAATACATCTCTCTCAAAATCATTCCTTCTTTTTACAAGCCTGCAGCAATTATCTTTGTTGAGCCATAAATAACTTTTGATCTGACCTTTTAGAATAGCCTCTGTTGCAAACTGACCTAAGTTTTTTTTATTATTTCAAGATTTTTGGTAAACAGCTATAGCTTCTGGTGACTATGAGTAGGGAGTAACTCTAAGTCTAGACTCTAAAATCTCTCATTTGTTACAATGAAAGCAGCCATCAGACCAAAATCTGCAGTACATACAGAGGCTTCATAGTAAACAAGAACAAAATTTTATACATGTTCCAGAAAATTCTGCAAGCTCCTGTTTGTTCTCCTTCGGTGCTCTAATGAGGACCACCCCCTGAATCAATGCAATATTACGGCCTTAGAGCAGCCAAAGTTCTAGTTGGATCAGGAGACAGAATTTTCCCTTATGTGGGGCATTGCCCACAAAGTAGCAGGTTCTTGGACTTGCAGGTTTCACATACAGTGTTTACAGAGGAAAGATGAGGCTGTGGAACATTTCAGGTAACCATGAATCCAAAATACTACTCATTCTCATTCTTCCAGTGAAGGAATTCTCTTTCCTCCAATTTAATGTCTAAATCCTTAATGCTAGTCAGTTAAACTTCTTCTACTGATTAGGTGATACGTGAGGTACTAGTAAAAGCTTCCTCTAGAATGTGTGTTTTAGATTGGGTTCCTACAAATGAACCATCCTTAGTGCGTGATAAAAGTTAACAGCACACACCAATACATCAATTCTTCCTGAATTAATAATATTACCCCACAGAAAATATAAAGAGCTCATTCTGTTTGCTTTGTATGTCTTTCCTTCATATGCTTCTTCACACTATTTCCAAGCTAATCTTTCAAACAGAACATCTGTTACTCATTGTTGACTGTTATGGCCTCCAGGGCAGATGTTGATCTTTGTCTACCTTTTCACTTACCATACCATTGTTATTTCAGAAATATTTAATTAATAGTAACTATCAAACAAACAGAAAACCAAGCTATAATCTTTATACAACTACTTCTTTGCCCATTCCAATTTGTTTACTACAATAATTTTTTCTCATTCTTTACATTTCTACTAAAAGGGTACTTTGTGGAGCTACTGTATTTCCCTGTATTTTAATTTCCTCTTCAATTGTTTCATCACTTTTCTGAGTTTATAAACTTATGACACTGTTAAATTAACATGTGTAAACTACAGTACAGGCTACTGTATGGTGAGCCACAGTTCAGCCAAAGACCACAAGAGAAATTGAAATAGAGAAGACTATCACTCACAGGTGTTAGAGGAGGTAGAGGAAGCACCACAAGGTGCTTTTTGGAGAAGTCAAGACATGGTGCAGGCAGAGAGAGGGACAGGACCAGGGGCACTTTCTTTTTAGTATCCATGTGTAGAGTGCTTTGGGGTTCCCAGGCTGGGGCCAAATTGGTCAACTCAAACTAAAATAAGAGGGCTTTGGTAAGTCCCACAGAGGTTTTATCCAAGAAGTACAGAAGGCATATGGGCATGGGAGGCAGGAGAGATTACCAAAAAGCTATTGGGAAGTCGTATCAATGACTTGCATTTTCTTGTGGCTCTGTGGCTGCCATTTAGGATATGAGCTTTCATGAAGGGCTACTATCAGTTTAAGGTCCGTACAGTATAGGCTGCTTGGCTGCACAAAATGAATGCCACGGCAACAATACCATAGAATAGCTTACATAAACTCTTGAAATCTTATATTTTGCTGATACTGAATTTTAGATATTTGTAGGAGTCCCTGGCAATCCTACCAAATCTGTAAGCTTCCTGAGAGTGGTTACCATGTCTGTTTCATATGTGGAAGACTCATTTTTATCATGGTGAATGATTGACTATTTATAAATATCTGGTAAATAAAAGAAGAAGAAAGAAAGAAAGAAAGAAAGAAAGAAAGAAAGAAAGAAAGAAAGAAAGAAAGAAAAAAAGAAAGAAAAAAGGAAAGCCAAAGAAAATTATTTAATATTTCATAAGCAAAAGATATTTCCTGCAACTATGGAAAAGAGGCTTATATAGTTTTTAGGCCTTGTTTTTGAAAGTAGAAAAAAATGCTTAAATGTAGGTTATTATAAAATGAATTATATATGAGTAGCATGTGTAAACTGGAGCAGATATTTTCAATGAATGAGTTGTTTAATTCTTTAAGCATATCTTTGTCCTATGTTAAATTTAAAAACTGAAATAATATCAGAATTGGATATTAACTTTTTTGAATATTGCATATTACCACATTTTCATAGACTCAAAGAATATAAAATGTCAGTATTTTTTATGTAGAAAAAGCTACACTATGTATTTCTACAAATATAAATGCCCTATGCGTTTCCTCAACCATGGTGTTAAACTACTAACTAGGCTCTAAGAGTAAAGTTACTGAGATCAGATGATCTGGGTTCTGGTGTGGATGGTCCTGAGAGCACCACTTAATGTTAAGATGACCCTAAGTAAAAAAAGTATAAGAGACACAAAAAGAAGGGGGAGAAAAAGGAAAGATAGAAGCACCATATGGAAAAGATTCAAAATTACTGATTTCTGATCTACTGTTCTAAGTTCCTTTTATTCATCTTTATTTGACTGATTTCTCTTAAGTGACGTGCTTGCATTCATTTTTCATTTATTCAACAAATATTTATTGATCCCTACTATGTACTCAACTCTAATGTGCTAAGAATAAAAAATGAGGGCACATGGCCTACTGCTAGAGACAGATACTAAAAGAAATCTGCCTAATTGTAGGCATGTGCCCTTAATATATACCAAAGATATATTATAAAACATAATTAGTCTTATACATTACTTATATATTACCTTTCTTTCTCCCTTCCAGGGATTGATACACTTCATGTGTTAGAAAATAAGCAATATTTTGTTTTATAGTTAATTTGAAATCTGTGAAATAAGTCCATTAAATTTCCTGAATATTGACCTATATCTTTTCCTATAGTTAATTCTCACAATATTGAGTGTAATTGCAAATTGTATCATCAAGCTTTATTTGTTTTAAAACATTACTAAATTAAAAAAAAACAAATAAAAAATAATAAAACATTACTAAATCATAAAATTGAGGTCTTTTTTTGCTGTAAGTCTATTTTTTTTTAAATTTAGTCCTGTCAGTTCTATAAAGCACAGCCTTCACTGGAAACCACAATGCTAGAAATTCATATATTTCAATTATGTCCCCCTAGAGGCCAGTAATTATTGGAAAAACAGTTAGCTGGTTTTATGGTCAACCTTTGTCTAGAAGTTCATCCCTACAACCTACCTTTTTTTTACCCTACCTCTAAAATGTGAATGCAAAGTAGAAATGATAACTCCACAGTAAAATATACTTATGTGGGATCCACTGTTTAATAATGTGCCAGAAGGCATTTTGCTAAAAATACTTCTCTTCATTTTAAGAAGTTTTTGGTTTATAGAGTAGCATGTTAAAAGTATTCTATTCTTGCAAGGTAATGTGTTTTCTTTTTCTCCTTTCATTTGTTTTTTCCTCTTTCTTGCCCCACCCCATCTCACCACCTTTATTTTTCTTCTTCTTGAGAACTTAGAGCATTTTCTTATCGCTCTTAGTAAATATTGATTCAGTGATTCAGGGATGATTTCTGTCTGGCTCATCCGTTTTGACTCTCCTCTACCTGAACCATAACATTTCTGTCAGAGATTTGCTTATTATTTTGTTCACTATAGAGAGGTGTTTTCAGTTCCTAATAAACAGATTGGACTCTGTAAATGGATTCTGACTACAATACCAGAATAAATGTCTTTTCAACACAAATAAACAAAAGAATTACCAAAGTTTTCCGATTGTTTTCAAATAAAGCCAAATTCTGAGGTGTCATAATAAAAGTTATCCTAGTTGACTCTAAAAACAATACAGGAATACTCTTTCTCCTTCTGTGATAACTCTCTGCTCTAATAGTTGTAGTTTATTAAACAAAATCATTCTGCAATCTATGGCAGCTGAGGTTTAATATACCCATAGTTTTATGACTGTCATAAAATTAAGCCATGAGACAATAAAACAATAAAAAAGACAAGAATGTTTGATGTATTTTGAGGCTTATTTTGAGTGGTTATATGTATGTTTAAATGTTATAGATGTGCTATTTTTTTTCCTGAGAAGTAAATATATATTTCTAAAACACTTCCATTAGTATAGTCTTCAGAGTTTTATAATGTGGTATTTGATTTATTTCCATTGTCTGGGTGTATGAAACAAATATTTGAAAACCATCAAATTTCTTCAATATAAATTTAAAAAATAATTAAATGTGAAAAAATATCTAAGTGTAAATGGAAATATTGTCATATTAGTTAACATATTTACACGTAGGATTTAATGAAACTATATGAATGTTCTAGTAGATTTAACTGGCTATTTCAATGAAAGTTAAGGAACCCTTCAGGAAAACAATATGGTATGCATTTTCTGGGTGTGGAAAAGTAGGTGAGATGAGACATGAAATGGGAGGTGAGATACTGAAGGAGAGGGAGAAATGGGAGAAGATGCTGAAAGAGAATGATGGGAGTAGAGAGAGATTGGCATCTGTCCGGAAGGGCATAAGAGTCCTCAACAATGAGTAACAGGTTACTATATGTTTTGGTCTCAGTATCCAGTTTACTGGAAGTTTCCCATAATTCAAGAATGCTGAGGGAAAGTATTGGGTACCAGGGAACTCTTTTACATTGTTTTGAGATCTAAAAATCCCTGAAAGCCTATCAGGCCTTATCAGCTGAACAGTATGATGAGGATATTATTGTGACCTTTTCCTGATTTTCTTCTTAAAACCCTCAATTATGGGCCAGAAGGCAATTTTTTCAAGCCCTTTCTCAATGATGACTCAAGGGAATACAGTGTTAGTATAACTTGCCCACACTGAATGATCATTTGTGGGAATTTTTCTATTGGACAGATTGGTGATTTCATTACTCTATTCTTCATTACTCCTAATAAGCCCAGGTGTATAGGAATAAAAGCTCTGAAATCCAGTTTCACCTTACTAATGAGTAGTAAAGGATTTTGAACCCTATATCACTTTCTGGTATTCATACAATTATTTCTAATACTCTGTGGGAACAACTGTTAGGAGAGAAGAATGAATGATGTCTCTAAGTTCATGAGGATTCTTTATTGAGGAGACCAGATGGGGTTAGGTAAGAACTTCATGGAAAGGCTAACATGGCTGATGCTTGAAGCTTGAGTAGAATTCATTAATTTATTAGACAAATATTTATTGATCATCTACTATCTGCTAATATTGCAACAGAAATGAGGAACTGCAACAAATTTCCCAACAGCAAGTCATGAGTTTTTCAGAATTCTGTCTATCAGAGATTATATCACCCAGAAATCATAATATATTATTTTGAATACCGTAACAAAACTATGAGCTGTCAGCAAGAAACTGGGAACAAGAAATGCTTTATTGTGACTGGGATAATCAAGAGAAAGATTTGATAAGAAGTTACCAAAAGTCATTTTTGAAGAATGAGTAATAATTTTACATATAATGGAGAAACAGTTTGGCAGAAAAAGAAAAGAGCACATGTAAGAAGAGTGAAGGTTGGCACATAGTTTGATGTGGCTGAAGCTGATGCTGGAAAGATAAATTGAAGCAGATTGAAAAGCCTTCTTATACTGTGATGAAGACTTTGGATTTTATCCTGAGGCCTCTGGGGGAATCACTGGAGGTTTATAAGTAGGGGAGAACAGAGATGAATTTTAGAAAAATAAGTTGGTGATGGAATAGTGTGCAGGAGATGGAAACTGGAGCTCATCAACCAGCTAGGAAATTGATTGAATTCTTGACATCCCTGATTTCCTCCAATAGATTTTTAACATTCTTCAGGAAAGGAATCCAATTTTATTGACTTTATTTTCTTGGTCCCTGAATAATGCTTGCTACGTAAAGGCACTTAGTCTTTGATGATTGATGGAGGGAAGAGAAGGAAGGAAGGAAGGAAGGAAGGAAGGAAGGAAGGAAGGAAGGGAGGAAGGAAGGAAGGAAGGAAGGAAGGAAGGAAGGAAGGAAGGGAGGGAGGGAGGGAGGGAGGAAGGGAGGGAGGGAGGGAGGAAGGGAGGAAGGGAGGGAGGGAGGGAGGGAGGAAGGGGGAAAAAGGGAAAAAAAAGAAAGAAAGGCATTAGTAAGAGATGGAGTGGTCTGGGTGAGTAATCATGGGACTGAAATGACGTATCAGCTGTAGGATGGCCAGAAAAGACAGATTGGAGATGGATTGGCGCCATGACTTAGCCAACAGATTTCATTTCTGTACATATGGCCATTGAATATCTTTTACTTTTTTTCCTAATATTCCCTGGCACATGATCTCTGAGGTTTATGATGAGTCTAATGCACAAAGCTGATTTTGCATAGCTGATCATAATAGTTGTTATGTATTCTTCTTGAATTGTTCACCCTAGCATACTGATAATGTTGTAGTTGACTGAAAAGGAAGTTTCCCAGGGACCTAGAACCATATTTTGCCTCTGTTTTCTGAATTAAAATCTATGAGAAAATGTCCAGTAGTCTTATGTCCATAAGACAGAGAGAGATTTACTGGCTTAGAGGTGATCAAATACAAAATACCCATTTGAACATGGGAGAATATTCTCTGAATACTGGTTATCCAGGCTTCTGTGCCTGCCCAGAAGAACAACAGAGAAATACAAATTTCCCTAGATCTCAAGGGCCCATGAATAACAAACAAATGAGTTTATAGTAACTGTACAAATTCAAATGTGATGGTTCCTACAGTTACCATTTTCCTCATCCTCTGTCGGGGTTATTTATATGATTCCCTAGGGATACACTGCACTCACTGTAGGTCAAGTACTAGAAAATAAAGTTGCCAGAAGACATTTTTTCCTAAAGCCAGTTCACTTAAGATTAATTCACTGATATTGCCAAATTTGCCAATTTATTACTGACAATTGTATCTAAATCTTATATAGCACTATGTGCTGGGCATGTTAGAAGCAGTTTACATAAACTAACTCATTTTATCTCCACAACACCACTTCTAGCACCGTTTCAAAAATGAGGAACTTAAGTAACAGGTCCAAGCCACTCAGCTATGTTGTAGCTGGTTTTAGAGTCTATTATAAGAAAACAAAAATGAAATAATATCTATAGCAAGAATGTTTAATAATTATCAATACCAATAAATAAAAAATCAATTTTTCATTTGGGAATTTTTGCATTAATGTTCATTTGCTTGCTCACATTTTAGAATTTTTAGATTTCTTTTGCTAATTTCTCAACTAGTGTGTTAACATTTGAGGAAAAAAAGTATTTTTTTTTCATCAGTAACATAAGTTGAATATTTCTGTTAAAAAGGATCGTCATAAAACTTATCTTCCAAGCTGAGGATGCTTTTGAAAGTGAAGGAGGGTACTATTAATAATTGCCCGAAGTCAAAAGTTCGAACTTAGACACCACCAGGCTAAATGGGGTGTTTGGTCCCCGTGTTATTAAACTGTTTAAACTCTTTAATTAAAACTCTGGCATATCACCGACAGAACTTTTAAAGATGTAAACTCACAATTCATAAGTTTGGTGATGTTCCTTTGGAAAACTGACCATTTGACAAACCTCCTTTGAGCAGATTGATTTTCCTCTCTTCACAGGGCACAGAGATAGTCCATAGGACCGAGCTAGAAACTTTCCCCAGGTGTCCTCCTCAAAAGGACAGCAACAGTGTAAACAAGTCATGCAAAAGTTCTTTTGCTTTGTCACTCTTTATCACTTCCAAACACTTCAATAAGTAAAATTTCCATCTAGTGGGAACTAGGATTTGGCTGTCTAGTGAAGAGATCATCATGACACTGCCTTTTTCAGAATCACATAAACAGAGATCAGCCCCCAAATAAAGTGAAAGTGTATGAATAAGGTTTAAAATAAACCCTTGACTGAATTCATCTACTCCATCCTTCCTCATTAGTTAGATGAATCTCAAGAAGCCCAAGTAATTTTGTGGCTGATGCTATTTGGCATAAGTAACAACACAAATGAAAAATTTCCTGCAAACATTTCAGTAGGCACTGAATGTTAGGTGGGGAAAATTTAGTGTTGTCCTAGATTATGAGGTGTTGGGCATTTTTACGTTGAAAATGCTCAATGCATTCAGTGATAAAGAAGGTTTGTGTAAAGTTATTAAGTGTTCAAATACACAGGCAAATTCAGATATACAGCTAAATGTACAAATATACCGAAAACTCCCTTTTTTGCCAATAAATGTGAATACAGGTAGAAAGACCTTTAGAATCGCTGAAACAAAATGTGCAGTAATAAATAACTCCCACAAATAGAAATACTGATTCAAATGAAACCTGCCCATCTGTTAATGTAAACTGAGCTTTGAAAACTCATTTGAGGATATTCTCATTATCTAAAAATGTGATTTAATCGATTTTATTTTGAACTTGAAGTGTATTATTTGTATATTGCATCCATGAAAATCTTTGATAAAGTCAAAGGTAAAATCATTGCTATTTACTACTGTTCTCAGTAAGAATTTAAAATTTACTGTTTGAACAACATACCTTTAGTGTTGACAGTAAATGGTAATCTAAAATGTGTGAGGCAGAAAGGAATGGTAGTATTTCTTTGTTACAGCATACTCCATCCTGCTTTTCCATGCTTTCCCAAGACGTGCATGGATGAACTCTTTCTAAGGAGCAGGGTCCAAATAGCTGCTGAGAATGACAGAGAATGAAGCTTAATATAGCTTTAAAAATTTGATGCAAGAATTAAATGTTATTACATGTGATAATTATAACCATACCTTGCATATTAAAAACTAATATGGTGGCTTCTTGCTCTTTGAAATACAATGAATTTGCTTCCTCTAGATAAAATTTACGTGTGAATAGTTTTATCAGGTATTATTTATATTTGTATTATTTTGTAGTGAGAAGGAAATTCACATTATTCTTATCATCTAGAACAGAGTTTATCAATATTAACCTTTTCATTTTTCACTGATTTCTTTTTCTCATAATTCCTTTTATCCCACCAAGTTTTTATTTAAATTCCAGTTAGCTAACATATGGTATAATAGTAGTCTCACAAGTACAATGTAGTGATTCATCACTTCCATACAACACCTGGTGCTCATCACAAGTGCCCTCTTTTCTGGTAATTTCTGTTGTGGTTTCTACAAATCTTTCTCAATGTCCAAAAGACTTGTTTTCTCAATTTTCTTTGGAACTTATTTTCTGAGACTAAGAATCCATTTTCTCATAGGAAGAAATTAACAAAGAATTCAAAATGTTAAATAATGGTGGAGATTCTTGACCAGCTCAAAAAGTCCTGTTTACCTGAGCATATTTGTAATATCCTAAAATGCTTATAAATATCAAGAAGAAGGACTCAAATCCAAGCTAGTCTGAGCCGTAGTTTTCCTTGGCTATATGTTCTATTGTCCAAGGAAGCCTGGAGTCTACAAGATTTCTTATTTCCTAGCATGTAGATGGAAGGAAGAAGGGAAAGTGAGAAGAACTTCACCTTTAACTACTCTGGGGAAGTTGTACTATGAAGTGTTGAAGTTAGGTCAACTCTTCCACAAGGGGGAAACCAGTCTGTCTTACCATTAGTACAAGATTTCAGCACATTGCTAAAGAAAGTGATAATCGTGTGAGAGAAGCATTACTTAAGAAATTCAGAAATGGTCTTCCTAATCTGGGACAAGTAACTTTTTTACACACAATGAATACAATAAAAACAAGACAGGTAAGGCCTGATTCTCATTCAGCTTATGTTCTTCGTGAGAGATACAGATAATAAACAAATGTTTACAACTGTGAATGTTGTTGAAGGTTGAGATGTTTGGGCTTCTTGACCTTTGGGCCCCAATGATGTTTTGGACCCCAATGATGTTTTGGTGGTGGTGGTGGTGGGAGCTATTCTACAGACTCTAAGATATTTAGTGCATCCTTGATCCCTTCCTACTAGATGCAACTAGTAGCACATCCCCAGATTTGACAACTAAAAATGCCTCCAGATATTGCCAAATGTGTCCCTGGAGGATGATGATGGGGGCAAAACTGTCCCCAGTGAAAGCCACTGGGATAGATGAAGAGAGAAACTGATCCTTGTAGACAGTTAGCTGAAGGTCATTGATGACCTTGATAAACAGAATTTGAACTGCAGTTCTGGAAATCAATATTGAAATGATGTGAATGAGGGAATGAGAAGTAAAGAAACAGACACAACTCTCCAGAGAAATATTTTCTGAGACAGTCAGGTAATAAATGATGCAAAAACTAGAGGCAGATGTGGCATCCAGTGAAACTGCTTGGGTTATTTGTATTTCTTGATTGTTTTTTGTCTTTAAAACCAGGAGTTGCTACCGCAGGTTTGTAACTGGTTGAGTGAGATATGGTGGGAGAAGTCGAGGCAGAATAGGGAAGATAAATGAAGTTGACAATCCCTTAAAGGGTCACTGGGTAAGGATTCAGTCTGTCAGTGGAGGAGCTGACTTGGCAAGAGACTTCCTACTTTATAGCAAAGCAAAGAGAAATTTGGGGCTCAGATTGAGGAAACAGTAGCCCTAGTGATTGTATTTTATTATTGAAGTAGGTAACAAGTTCATCCACTGAAAAAAGACAAAGGTAGGTTTTGCAGGTAGTACAAGTAGAGTTCAGCTTTTACATGACTGTTTTTGCTGCATCAAAAATAGATAGAACTCAGAAATTATCTGTTAAGCCCTCTGACACTAATCTGGAAATAATGTCTTAAATAAAACACACTCCTAACACTAAGTTTTTCTGCTAGAATAATATACTTTATGTAAAATTAAATACTATTCCTATTTCTGTTTTTCCTATCAAAACATTTTTATTAGTTACATACTTATAGAACCTAAGAAAAATGTTATTTAAGTCTTACCTCTCAAAATTAAGGGACAAATACATTTTTATGGGTTTCTCTGCCTAAACAACACTGCATTCCAAACAATAGCCATAGTATAAGGAAAATTATTGTTAAGGAACAACTTTATCATTAAATCAATATATCCTCTGACTTGAAGTCAATTTGCTTAGAGTTTTATATGGCCTTATTGATTTGAATCATAAAAGATACAAAGGAGGATACATTTGTACAAGTTCAATAACATAAAAAGGAGAAAATGTTCTCAGTGAGAAAAACCTCAAAGTACTCAATGTTGATGAATGCAGGAACTTGAAAACAAAGTAAATTATTTCCTTTTCTATCACAAATATCGAAGAAACCCATAGTCTGTCCTCTACGTTACCTTACCCTCTCTTCTGGCCGAGGTATTTTGTGTGAGCTATGTACCAGTGGCTCATTCTTTAGAAAGTAGTAACTCACACCCGAGAACTAAACATAAATTGAAGAAATGTTCACTTTGACCTTTGTTTTAAAAGCTTGACCAATATTTGGATTTTTTTTACCCTGATGTCATCTTTAGTTGGTTCATTTTCTGACCTGAAAGAGTGAAACATATTTACATTTATAAAAAGCTTTGACTTTCATGACTAATGGATGTTAATTGCTATGACAGTGACATTTTGTATCTTACCCATATTTCTAGGTTACCTTTTATAGGAAAATCTTTGAAGACTAAATTACCAGAGCTTTTAGAAAAACTAAAATATAGTGCTTTTGAAAAATACCAAATTATTACTAACATAAAGCTTAATATAAATCACATGCAATTGCAAGACTGCATTTTAAAATTTCTTTGAAATATATTTTACTTTAGTAGTTTGGCATTTTAAAGAAAGGTGATTAAGTAACTACATGGATGGAAAGGTTTATTCTGTTTTGGGTGTTTATGACATCCTTATTTTATAAATATTCTTGCCTTACCTTATCCTGGTCAGTCTAAGGAAGTATAGCCCTTTGAACTATTAAAAAACCAATGGCTTCCTTCTGATAGTGTTTTATAAATGCCCCGGTATTTATTATAATCCTCTCTAGCTGGTTCTTAGCCTCTTAGCCTGGTCTGTCTGTAAGACATTACTAATCTCTTTGCTTTGGTGCAGACTCAGTTTATAGGCTTAGACATTTAAGGACATATCCGAAGTGCACTTTGGTCTCTCACCACAAATATCTTGTTTATCTACTTTCTTCCAAATGTGTTTATCTCAAATCCAGGAAGAAAATTTTCAATTTACAAAAGTTCTAAAGAGAAGGTAAAATTATCTTAATATGTTCATCATGATGAAAACAGCAAACAGAACTTCCAAACTTTTTAATATTATGTACCAAGGTTTTAAATATTTGTGTCTAGTCTTCACTTTATTAAAGTGGCCAGATGAACTCTACGAGTCTTTGACCACAAGTAAAGAAGATTCTTTTGTCAATAAATGTGGCTGATATTTACTACAATAGAACTGAGTAGGAATCATATTTTTATTTATTTATTAGAGTATAAACTTTTCTCTAGGTTTTTGAAAAATTTTAATTTAGAACGTGACTGACTAGTCATCAGGATTAAATGGCAATTTTATTCTTTTTTTTTTTTTTTTTTTTTTTTAAAACTTAGGACAAACTCTGAATGTAAACAGGAAAGTTGTAGAAGATTTATAGAGAAGGAGTCTTTAGAAGGGAATTTTGTGTTTGGTCAGTACTGGTTAAGATTAGAATAAATTTAGGTAAGTAAGTGAGTTTTTTTTTTTTTAATTTATTTTATTTTATTTTTTTTTAATTTTATTTGTTTATGATAGGCACACAGTGAGAGAGAGAGAAGCAGAGACATAGGCAGAGGGAGAAGCGGGCTCCATGCACCGGGAGCCCGACGTGGGATTCGATCCTGGGTCTCCAGGATCGCGCCCCGGGCCAAAGGCAGGCGCCAAACCACTGCGCCACCCAGGGATCCCTAAATGGCAATTTTAAAATAAAAAGTGATCCCTGTAGGGAGAGGTTAGGAATTTAAAATCTCAAATTAGAATGGCATGTTTCATAATCTTTTTCTGAATGTCCAAGTTTCATTCTTAAGGGCAGTGAGAGGTATATAGCATTCCTTTTATGACTTGGTGTGGCAGGAAAGGTCTATGTACAGGTTATAGATAAAGGTATCTTTGAGTGGTGGATGATGTACCAGGATTTAATGTCACCCATCATAAATGATATGGTTCACTTTTTGTAAAATATTTATTTTTATTAGCTTATTCTTTGATCAGATAATACAAGATAGTACTTGAATAATAATTTAAAAAGATAGTACTTGAATAAATCATTTCATTACATAGAGAGATTTAAATGACTTCATGACAGTTGATATCAGCACATCTAGTTAGATTTCCTGACAGTGATCAAGCTCTTCAGGCCAAAATATATCAACAGAGATGCTGTGTGGAAACATGTAGATGCTCTGTATATTTTACCTGAAGGAGACACTCCATAGAACTTAATTTTTTTTATTGTAAAAAAGAATTATACACTTAATTTTTTTGTACTAAAAGATGAAGGCTAGTTGATGATGAGGTCTCAGTTAGAATTAAATGCTGAGTTCTTATACTTTAGAATGTTTCCATGGCTAAAAAATGGTCTTTATTTCACTTGAATAAAAGAGTCATTTTTAAAAATTACTTTAAGTAAAAAAAAATTACTTTATGTGAAAATACAGAGCAAAAAAAAAAAAAACTTGTAAGCATGCACACAATGGAAAAATAAAGGTTGAAAGGATGATGTGAAGAAATATACTCAAAGCCACTTTTATATTCCATTTAGTTCATGGAAAAGATAAATCCAAATTTCACCTACCCCACTCCCAAATAAACATTTAAAAAGACAGATAAATCTATATGCTGATGTAGCTAATTATAACTGTAGGACTGATTTTCAAGTCAGTCTGTGGAAATCAGCTAGCTTTTTATAAGAATATCACACCACATTAGATTTATCTTGGTTTTATTATTATTATTTTATTTTTATATTCAAATAGGAATGTGAACTTAACCTTAGCATTTTTTATTTGTTAAAAAAGAATTTGTTTTAGAAAATGGGCGCACACACATACACCCACACAGTTTATGTCTTTATTCATCGAATAATAACATTATTTTTAACTTTTTAATTTAACCCTGTGATGGGATCCAGGGATTACATACTACTTAAATAAAGTTAGCTCTGTGGCCAACAATATTATGCTGAAACTTGAGCAAATGATAATATGCTTTTTATTTACACACTTTTTAAAGGAAAATCCTGTATCAGGGACTCTTTGAAATCACAAAACGGCTGCCAGGAGCAACTGGGGCAGCATAACCCAGGTCATGTACAAGGCCAAGCTATTTTTCTCCCCAAATTTAAAACACAAGTCCTGGGCTTCATTCTGACTGGATAACCTTAGGTCAACACCAGTCCCTTAAACTAAGTCCCAATCATTTAGTCTAGGGCTAAGGATTTTACTTCTTGGTTTAGGCCCAAATCAAGGCCTGAGCTCTGCTAAGCCCAACCCTGGAATATAATAGCACCTTAAGGTAATAGTGCTCTGGGGGGAATAATAGAATAAAACTTTAATGAAATCAAAATTGAGTACCTGTAACTCACAGAGGAGAAAATGGATTAGGTCAACTAAGTGTATCATGTAAATTTTGCCTGTGATATCTGAACTATTCTGGATGGTTTTGTTTTTTGTTCTGTTTGGTTTATTTTTCCTATCAAAAATGAAACTACATTTTACTTTCTGAGAATCGTGTAAACTCAAAAGAAATAAAACAAAGGAATGAAGTAGTGAACAGAGAAGAATTAGATTATATTTTTCAAAAAATATTATGTTATTTCTGAGACTTTCATTCTTTCATGATCCTTTTTTTCTCTTATACTATGTAAGTCTAGTAGTACCTATACTGCTTGCATATAACAGAATCTCAGTAAACTCTGAATTATTAAGTACAAATTAATCGAGAAAAGTCTATAGAATAATGAGTTGTTTTAATCTGATCTTTTAAATTCAATCAGATGAAAATAATTGATGGTCTCACTTTTTCTTTTTCTCCACTTGATCTTAGCCAAAAGGACGAGAAGCGATACACTTTTTTTTTTTTTCTAAAAGAAATATAATTTTGGGATCCCTGGGTAGCTCAGCGGTTTGGCACCTGCCTTCCGCCCAGGTCATGACCCCGGAGTCCCGGAATCGAGTCCCGCATCGGGCTCCCGGCATGGAGCCCACTTCTCCCTCTGCCTGTGTCTCTGCCTCTCTCTCTCTCTCTCTGTCTATCATGAATAAGTAAATAAATAAAACCTTTTAAAAAAAAGTATAATTTTTTAGTTTACATGGAATCATGCTATGAAAAAAATGTATATGTTCATTCTTTCCTAATCACAGGGTTCTACTTTTTCCTCCTGTAGGTATTCAGCTGAATACATGATTTATTGTGTACTTCCTTTTAACTTTCCCTGCCACAAGACAAGGGATTCAGATCAATGACCTTTTCTAATTCTATGAATGTTCTGTAAAAGGGTCCCCTGCCTTTCAAATTACATTAGAAATCAAAAGTGCACATGACTTTGAAAAGATTTATCTTTCCTTAAGTATATTTGAGGATTAATCTTTCTGCTATTAGTCTTATTTGTGTTCTAATAAGTTAAAGTTGAACTGTTTTGAAGAGAAATAGGTACCTACCATTTCAAACTCTTTGTCAATCATTTCTCTCTCTCTCTCAATCTATATGAGCATAGATTTTGCTATACAGATATATAGAAGGACCGATCAGTGAAAAGATATAGACACGTGTAATATAAAATAAGTCACTGAAAATCCTACTTTTTGTTATGTCTCTATCTCTGTCTGTGTCTATGTCTCTACCTCTTAAGGTTTTCAGTGCCAACTTTTACCCTATATTCTTTGGATTCAATTGTCAACATGGTTTTCAGTAGTATAACTCCTCATCTCTTTATTATATATGAGTAATAAAAAATATAGTAATAAGATTTGAGGACAAAATTGTATTCTATAGCTTTCTAGAATTAATTGCTTTGGATCATTTCATGTTTTTACTTACTAGGGGGAAGGTGAGGGAACAATGTGTGTGTGTGTGTGTGTGTGTGTGTGTGTGTGTGTGTGTCGTCTGAGCTGTTAAGATAACTTGGCAATAAAAATCAAAATGGCCCATTTCAATTTAGAATCTTTCTGAATTCTATTCTTGATCATAATTTTTCTTTGTGTGCTGGAACAACGAGGTGACATGTATTACTTTATATCTCCATGCCTCTTCTTTTACATGTGTGAGGATAGCTACTGCCTTCATTTAGCATCTTCTCTGCTTTTCTGTAGATTCCCCCATCTCTGAGGAACTATCCTCTAAACATACTCAAATCTATGTCAGGGCTTTCTGAAAACATGTCTGTTTATTTTTATCTAGACATATACGTAAAAACAAACACCTGCTCAGTTTATTTAAACAACAAAATGATTTACAGAATAGTGTAAACAATAATTCTATAGCATAGCTGCCAGTAACTCTAAGGGAATTTATGTCAATTTAATGTCTATTTTTTGTTAATAATGGCATTATTTGAAGATGTGTAAGTATATATATAAATATATGTATATATTGTATATATGTATATATGTATATAAATTTTACTGATAATCTCCACCTATCTTTCACAGAATTTTAAAAGTATGTTTTAATTGTACTAAGACTCAGGTTTAGCCAAAGAAAATGGAGGGAATTTGTGTTAATATTATAACTTCGAGAAATCTACTTTTACACCTTGACATGAATAGGTGAATAAAACTACATTTGAATTATGGTTGATTACATTCAAAAATTAAAAATAGTTAGGAATTTTAAATAAAAAAATCACAGATCTTATTTCTTTGAATACTGCTCTTTATAATTGATCTCTGCTATTATAATTTTACTATCAAGGAGCTTTTCTAAATCATGAATAGAACCTAACTAATTTTTAAACATTATAGAAAATGTAATTTCAGTGCTTGTCAATATCTTGCATCAAGAGCTTGTAATTGTGCATTTTTTTAAATAGTTGAATTCAAACAACTGGAAACCTGAAACATCTTTAGATCTCGTTTGAATAAATTCATGTAGTTCTCCCACTGAAATGATTTGTGGATACCAGTTCAATCCAGGTGTCAATTTAATTTAATATTTGCTTTTTGGAAGAAAAAATGAAAAGCGCTCTATAGATTTAGGTGTTTGCTTTGTAAACTCCATTTTATGTTATGACATTAGAGAATTAATGGCCACAAGAACAAACCCTAATTTCTATCTATTACAGGCTACTAAGGAGTTGTCAAATAGTATTTTGATTCTCTTATTTATCGCAATCTATCATTTCTGAAAACTAGTGATACCTTTCAATCTATAGAAATTTAACATGGCAGCATATTTGCCCTGAACTTTTATTAATAAAAGAACAGAATGTTCTAAAATTGAAAGTTAGGATATTGGGTGTTTATTTTCTCCCCACTTGTGGCTTGGTTTATAACTCATATATATTAAAATATTATTAGCATGTAAATTAAAAAGCCAAAAATAATAAAAAGAAATTACAAGTCATGATTCATACTCTGTGACATTGAAAATGTTATTTATAAGCATAAAACTAAAGAATCATAAAAAAATAATTGACTTACCTGGTGCAACAAAATAATCTTTAAAAGGACTTCTTAAAAAGCTGCATATTTATATGCAATACATATAATATTCTTGAAGTATAAACAGTTTTAAAAAACAATAAAATGAACAAAATATTAAAATAATAATATCAACATATATGGATGAGTATAATTATTACTATGACGATTCAATTTAATTTTTTAAAATTTATTTATCATATTCATTTATTTATGGTATTTATTTGTGTTGTTTCATTCTTTAAGTACATTATCCAGTGATAATAAAGTATAGGGTGTAGCCTGGGTGGCTCAGCGGTTTAGCGCCGCTTTCAGCCCAGGGCGTGATCCTGGGGACCTGGGATCGAGTCCCATGTCAGACTCCCTGCATGGAGCCTGCTTCTCCCTCTGCCTGTGTCTCTGCCTCTCTCTCTCTCCTCTCTGTGTATTCCCATGAGTAAATAAATAACAGATTTCAAAAAGGTAAAGTATAGGAATTCATCATACTGGTAAGATTATAAATTGTTACAATTTTTTAAAGGACAATTTTAAAATACATTTAAAGTGTGTTTAGAATGTGCATGTCTTTTGGCCCAGAGATTCTAATTTTAATAGGTTGTTTTAAGAGATAATCCTAGATATAAATATATAAGTCCATCAGGACTATAATGATAGATACATGTCAGCATCAATATGTCCAAACTCAGAATGTAGCAGCATGAACCCTAATGTAAACTATGGACTCTGGGTGATAGTGATGTGTCAATGTAGGTTCATCATTTGTAACAGATGTATCACTCTGGTGGGGGATGTTGATAATGGGAAAGCTATATATATATGGGGAAGGGGGTTTATAGGCAATCCCTGTACCTTCTGCTCAATTTTACTGTGAATCTAAAACTGCTTTTAAAATGATCTGTTAGAAAAAAAAATAAAAAAATAAAATGATCTGTTAGAAAGAAGAAGAAAGAAAGAAAGAAAGAAAGAAAGAGAAAGAAGAAAGAAGAAAGAAAGAAAGAAAGAAAGAAAGAAAGAAAGAAAGAAAGAAGAAAGAAAGAAAGAAGAAAGAAAGAAAGAAAGAAAGAAAGAAGAAAGAAAGAAAGAAAGAAAGAATGAATGAATTTAAGAAGAAAGGTTTTTGCAACTGTTTATATACAGCTATAGTCAATAAGTCAGCCCAACTCAGTCTCACCTCATATAGTTGAGACTCAATGTGATTATTCTTAAACCCAATGTGATTTAGCAGTTTGTATACTAATAATGGATTGCAAAATCAATTTCTTTTAAAACTAAATTTGGATAGAGTAGGAGAGAACAAATAGAAAATAGGGTGTTTTTCTTGCTGTTTTTCCTCTCAGTTCCTCATTGTGAATGAGGTAAATATTCCATCACAAATTCTGACTTGAGTGGAATTGGTCAAGAAAGGAAATAAATGGTGGATATCCTAGGCAGAAGGACCAGCATAAGCAAAGGCATGGTGATTGAAATAAAATAAAGATAGGTGGATGGATGGATAGATAGATAGATAGATAGATAGATAGATAGATGATAGATAGATAGATAGATAGATAGATAGATAGATAGATGATAGATAAAATTGGGTGTACACATAATGATGGCAGGGCATAAGCCAAAATATGTGCTTGGAAAGATGGTTGTAATTTATCCTATAGACAATAGTGGAGCATTAAAAATGTGATACTGAGGCTTGGATGACTGGCAGTCCTTTATATAAGAGTTTGGAGAGGCAGGCTCAAGAAGGCACAGCCCTGGGAATGTGGCAAGGCCAGTCATGTATGATACCTTTTCTCCCTGGATCAGTTTTATGTGTTCTGATATACCTAAGGATAAGGAGGTGTTAGGTAAAGACTGACATTAAAATATTTAGTACTCAGTCTTAAAGACTTAAAATTAGGTTACACAAAGTGTTTCCCCTAAGAGCTACATTCTTCAAGATTTGATAGGTTTTCTATGAAAATGGGTTCTATGTTACCAAAAAAAATTATGAAATTTGAATTAGAAGAACTTATACATGTTTATCTACTAAAGGATATATATTAGTGATGTATATTATATTATTTGTGATATATATTAGTTTACTATACTAATTTGCATTCTGAATCTTTAAGAAAATATAGTATGCATAAGTTTTTTAAAAATTCTAAGACTTTAGCGACCGTTTATTTTTATTTTTTATTTTTTTTTTTTTAATTAACTTTTATTGGTGTTTAATTTACCAACATACAGAAAAACACCCAGTGCTCGTCCCGTCAAGTGTCCACCTCAGTGCCCGTCACCCATTCCCCTCCAACACCCGCCCTCCTCCCCTTCCACCACCCCTAGTTCGTTTCCCCGAGTTAGGAGTCTTTATGTTCTGTCTCCCTTCCTGATATTTCCCAACATTTCTTTTCCCTTCCTTTATATTCCCTTTCACTATTATTCATATTCCCCAAATGAATGAGAACATACACTGCTTGTCCTTCTCTGAGTGAAATAAGACCGTTTATTTTTAAATAACATCTTATAGGACTATGATTCCACAGAACACACTTGGCAAAATACTTAGACTGCAAAGACAAAGAAAACTTTAAAATGTTTCAAGTTGGTCAATTAAGAATTCATAATGGCATCAGATTAAACAAATATACTAAGGTTTATGGTTTAGTTACTTATTTAAAAGAGTTAAACAAAATTTATATGATTTTTAAAAAGTAGATGTGGCATGTATTCACACACCAATCATTTCAGATTTTTCTTAAATGTATGGCTAAAGACTTAAGTGGACAGAGAGCTCTGTGCTAGAATAAAGTACAAAGTATTTGAAAGGACAAGTCAAGGGAGGAGGAGAAAAATATAAAGCACACAATAATTTCAGTTTGTTTTCACTCCCTTTGTTGTGTTTTTCCTATTATCTCTAAGAAAAAAATGGTGAGACCAAAAAGAAAGAGTTTTCAAATATTTTAACTCAATTTTATGTTCTTTTTTATTTATAAAGCAATGATTAGAAGCTTATATGCTATTTTATTATTTTTAATATGCTTCCACTATGCATTTAAAAAGTAACGATCTAATAATGTGTGAATCTAATGAAGTTATACTTCAGTTCGAACTACAAATATATACCCACAACAATACTCCTTAGTTTTCCTCTTATAACCAATGAGTTGTTGGGGTTGGGTTATTTGGGCAAACTCTGTCAAGTGGGTGGTCATTTGAGTTTTCTTTGAAATGGTTGCTTCAAAGGAAAAAAATTGAGAGTTAGATATTTGATACATTTGTGATTTGTGGCAAACATTTCAGGTCATGTATTGGAAAAGTGTCAAAGGAGAAATCATGTGTTATTGAAAAAGAAAGGACTCTTCAGCATCTTCTGTTCTATTACTTCAACTTCTTTCATTAAAATTCCTCGTCTCAATTATATGACAGTAACCAGCAGGGGCTGCTCTTAGCATTACAGGCAAACTAATTTTCTCTGTAGTTCAATTATTTTCAGTCCTCATTCTGAACTTAACTGAAACATACTTAGCTTAGTGAACATTTTACAGTAAAACTACCGGTCTTTTCTTTTTCCAGTCAAACATTCTTTTTTTGTTTTGTTTTGTTTTGTTTTCTTTGCACTTTGTCTTTAAGATTCCAATGTATGAGGTCCATATAAATTAATGAAAGTAGCACTATTTCTTAACAGATCTTTGTAAAATTTTTATTAGTATATATATATATATATATATATATATATACATATATATATAACAAAGAAAAGACAAATTATGGAATATATGTTCAGAATATATACAGTGTGTTTTTAATAGAAATATCAGGAGGGAGAAAGAAATGTACTTTTATTAATAGCTGTGATTTTAAATAGGAGCTGGCTTTCATTAGGAAAATTCACAATAATACCCAATAACACAAAAAATAATGGGGTTTTTAAATTTGTTTTGTTTTGTTTTTATCAAGGTTCTTCTTTCCAGATCATGGGAGAAACTAGAATATAAGATAGGTTCTTTTATATGGCATTTGAGGATATAATAAGGCATCTTGGCAAGATATGGAAATAACCTGACTAGTCCTATCTGCAGTGAAGTGTTATTTGTCAAAGGGTAACTGCACCATATGCGTTAAAGATGCTATACTTGTAGGGGTGTATGTGCCAGGGGGAGGCATTACTTCCTCACAATTCCTAGACTGCATGGTGACTTCCCAGTTTTGCCGCTGTTCTGTTTTATTTATGTTCCTGCTTTTCTGGAAAAGCTCCAAATAGTTGAATAAATCACCTGTCTTATGATGTTTAAGTATCATAACTAAGAAAGCCTGATTGCTTGTGATAATGCTGCTTCTTTTATTATTTCCAATTAAGAACTGTACTGCTGATCAGATGTTATGAAGGCTTTCCAAGTACCCAAATCATATCTTTGGATAAGACCGCCCTTTTAATAACTCACTCATAGACATCTCAAGGTTATTGCTAATAACATGTTTGAGATCATCAAATTTGAGACTCAGCACTAATTAGAGAGTTTGGTACTTTGTCATCACACACATGCATTTGGGTATCAGCTTGTGGCACTATTGTGTGATAGGTGGGGGAGGGTAGAGGAGGAATTACAAAGGAAGTTCAAAAATCTTAGAAGCTTAAGGAGAAAAAAGCAGGCATTCATGCGTCTAGTCTAAATTCTATACAACTGATCACATTAAATGAAAAAAACACAAATGCTATCCAACTATTTACTCATACTACGTACAATTTATCACCAATACCTGTACATTATAAACTACCTATACATTTGTCAAACCCACCCATGAGGTAATTACATAAATTCTGTGATTAGTATAAAATCTTAACTTTATAGTTCCTAGAATAATTTGATAATTGGTCTTTTTCATTTTATATTCAGATTATTTATTATATGAATCTTTCAATAAAATAAATCCTATGGAAAAAAAAACAATAAATAAATCCTACAAATTATAAAAATCTATTTATTTTGGTGGCTACTGTTTATTCATTCACTCACTGAATATTTATTAAAGAGTTTCCATGGGGCAGGCACTTTCTACATTCTAGATGTACTCATTCAAATAAGACTCATTCTTTACTTTTGAGGAGTTTATCAGTCCTTGTGTTATTCTGGAACCAGTAAGTCTAGTAATAATAGAAGCATCCACAGTGTTATGAGACTAGTTTAGAGACAGCTACCTCAGAGTAAGAGTCAGTAACCGTAGATACTTGAGCTATGTCATAAGTTTATATGCAAATTTTATCCTCAGAAAAAGGCATGTATGGAGAATGCTAACAATATTGAGATTAAGAGAAAGAACAAGATACTTGAAGCATCAATAAAATGATGTTAGAAGTCTAGATTAACTAGGTTTCAAATGCACCCCTGCTTCTGTACCTGTTCTGGCTCTGATTCTACTCTCATCTCATCTTTACTAAGCCTAAAGATTCGCTAAAATTTACTAAACCCATTTCCACTGTACCCTAACTTCCTTTTTGTAATGGACTATGCTTTTTTTTTTTAACCTATCTCCATATCATTTGTGAGAAAATCATTTTTGTCTCTTTGAATTTGCCTCAAATTAGATCTGAAGATCTAAAAGCATTGTGGAATTTAAAAACTCCCTACTTGAACCATTATAGCCCTTTCTCTGGACATATCAGCATCCTACACACCTGCCCACTGTTGCAGGAAGTGAGAAATCTATCGTAAAGTTATTCAGAATTTCTTTATTTTAAATTCCCCATACATAGTATCACTTATTAATCAGCTATTAATATGTGAAATTTTAGTTCCAATAATAACACAAGATTCATCTAGTAGTAGTAGTCAGCTTTATACTGTGAAACTGTAAGTTGAATCTTCATGGTCTATCAGCCAGGTTCAAGAAGAAATTCCTGAATGAAATATGTTCCTGGGTTATTTTTATTCTTTGAAAGGTTCTGCCTATAAAATATAAAAGGTCTTGGGTACCAATATGAGAAATAATTGAAATCATGAGAAAAATAATTACAAAAGCAGTTATCCATAACAGAATATTTGTAAAATATTGTACAGGATGGGGCACCTGGATGGCATAGTCCATTAAGTATCTGACTATTGGTTTTGGCCTGAGGTCTATAAAAAGAAATTTCGTGAGACCCAGAGGATAAACTCATAAGTTGTTAACTATAAATAAAGATAGGACCAATTTCCTTCCAAAGATGAAAGGAAAAGAATGTATGTAACGTCAGATCCTTAATCATACCAGTCCTCTTCCATATTTTAGTCACCAAGGAAAAGAAGGAAGGGGTTGAGTTGATGCCTCTACTATGTAGAGGTAGGCTTGGGTAAATTAACAAAGTTAATTCACTGATAGAAAAATGGTTCATATCGCCTCTACTATGTAGAGGTAGGCTTGGGTAAATTAACAAAGTTATGAGAATTATTCGTCTTGACCTTATAATGATAGTCTCTCTAATAGCTGTGATCTAATAGAGTGATTCACTGATAGAAAAATGGTTCATATCGCTTAAAGCCAGGTAACAAGTTGCTTTTGCTAATATACCATTATTGTTTTATTTTTTCTGAAAGTTAATAAAATGAATGCTTTAATTATTGGGAGAGAAAAGAAAGAAACAAACATAATAAATAATGATGACATGTCCTTCCACGAAAGAGTTATTCGTACTCATCCTAAGAGAAATGTAATGAAATCTTCTAAGCCATGGAGAGATTTGATTCAATGGGGTGAGGAAGTGAGGGGAAGGGGTAGAATTTGAGTCACCAGCATCTCTAGGAGAGTCATCAGCTTTTTCCCTAGTAAGGCTTCAGGAACAAAATTTTCTGTAAAAGATGAAATTTGTGAAAGGATAACAATAAGATGCCTCTAAGAGAGAATGAGAATTAAAAAAAAAAAAACAAATAATTAGAGGAATTCTAACGAAAGTGCACCTTCATTCTTTGTCCATTCATCTCATTACCCACTACTCTTCCAACCTCACTCTTTCTCAATTTTTTTCAGTATCATCTAATCACATTCACTAGAAAGACTGATCTAACACCACCACCCATGCCTCTTCCAATGGCTGATTAAGCAATTTCTGTCAAACTTAATTTGCTTGTCTTCTACTTAGTTCTCTGCTTGCTTCTTATAAGCTTTCTAGAGGGCATTGTGTCCCCAGCCTTTTGCATATTGCATGGCCCAGATTAATTCTTCAAAAGATAAAAAGTGAAAATAATAGGTAAAGATATACTCTAACATTTCATTTAAGGCAGACTAGAAAAGGAAATGTAAAACATAACTTGATGCAAAAGCAAATAAACAGCTTCTTAAGTCATCTGCAGTGAAGGCACCTAGAATTGACATTGACAAAGAAAACTGCATAATTTTGCATCAAGGGGAAAAAAATAATATCCACTTCTGCAGCACTCTTAACCTTTAATACCTCTGTTTGAAAGTCATTATCAGGAATGACTTCTATTGAACAAAGGAGTTGGGAGGAGACCTTCAGGACTAGATGAGCAAGGCTTGCCTGGTGCTATCACAGAGAAATTTTCCTCAGGGTAAAAGAAACTGACTAGAAAGGTGAGGGCTATAGTTCCACTTAGGTTCATAGACATGATGTGAGGACTACCAATATATATTCTCAGAGTTTGGCTTTGACCATCATATCGCTTGTTCATCTTTCCAACTCTCTTCAAGTATGTGCCTTTGTCAGCTCCAGTACTTGGAAATCTCAAGCTTCCTCCTTGAGCCTCCAGAAATTCCCTAATCAGCTGAAACTTTACTCCCTAGTTCTTGGGGATTACACCAATGAGTCATCCTCTCATTAGTTGCAATTATTATCCTGCCTCTCTATTACGAAAATGAAACCTCCATGGTAAAAGCTGATATACAGACATTTGATTGATACAGGCCTTAACATCATACACCATCATGTTGCTGGCAGCCGACATTATTGTCTACTGAATCCTTTTTTTTTTCCTTTTGTTTTTTAAGTGAAGCTCACACATAAGAAATTATAGTTCCTTTCAAAGGAAAGGCTTTGACTATATGAACACATGTTCTTTGCTTCTTATTTTTAAGATTTATTATTTATTCATGAGAGACAGAGAGAGAGAGAGGCACAAACACAGGCAGAGGGAGAAGCAGGCTCCATTCCATGCAGGGAGCCTGACGTGGGACTCGATCCCAGGTCTCCAGGACCACACCGTGAACTGAAGGCAGCACTAAACTGCTGAGCCACCCAGGCCGCCCATGTTCTTTGTTTCTATGAAAAGGGAATGGTATGCATACAAGAAAATTATATATATAATATATATAAATATATAAAAATTATATATATATGACTGTCCCTGTATAACTGTATTATACACACACACATACACACACAGACATGACTTTTGCACCTGCATTTTGTTACATGTAGTAAGGACAGAGCACACATATTGTTTTAAAATGGATGTCAAAATAGTTCCGTATCTCTTGAGCTATCCTGTGTTTAATACAACTTTTGATTAAACAGATCATAGCTTGAAATTATATTTAGTTTTTTGAATCTCAGTCATGGTGGAGCTAGAAGGAATCTTAATGAGTCAAATTTTCTTATTTGCAGATAAAGTGAAGCACAGATAGACTGTGTTTTGCTGTAGTCAACGCTAATAAACAGGAAAGTTAAAACTAGAAGTCATCTTCTAATTCTTAGTCCTATTAACAGAACTAATGATCATTTTTTCCTCTAATCTACACTAAATATAACCTTGCCCCTAAAATCTAATCAAATGTTTGACTCATTTTTTATGTCATCACTTAATTGTCAAAATTTAAATAATAAAGGACCTTTTTTTTTACAACAATTTTAGTGCTTTTTCCCTTATACCACTACTTCTCTTTAATCATGAGTTACTACTAAAATATGGATTTTTTTGGCGGGGAAGGCAATGTGCTATTAAAATTTAAGAGTGCTAGACTTAAGTAGGTATTAATACATATTTGAAGTTGGCAATTCAATAGGTGGTTAAAGTTGTAGATGCAGTTGTGGGATTATCTATGAAATATTTAAGTATGACACAGTACCTAGCACATAGTTGGAGCTCTGTAAAAGTCATTAAATCAATGTATTTATTACATGGATACAGAAACATGAAAAGCAATCATGTATTGGACCAAACCATAAGCAGTAAATGCAATTTCTGAAAGTCTATTCCCTGGAACCCAGGATTTCTACAGGCTATTTTTATGATAAGACTTATGTGTAGGAACCATAGCATGGGGCATTAGAAAGTGGTCACCTGACCTGGGCGTTTGAGAACTTGGGTTTTACTCTTTCTTTGTTGTAACTACCTAGAGAGGGCACCCCTTCTTCTTGGACCATAATTTTGTATGCTTCATAAGGAATTTGAAATCAATGGGATCACTGATACCATGATTAATCCCATGGTTCCCCTGATCCTTGATTATCTTTGCCTAGTCCCTCATACTAATTTTCCATAACAAAGTACCACCCCCTAGTTTCAGATCTTCCTTAAAGTTGTATAATCTTGAATAAGTAACTTCCCTTTTCTGGGCCTCAGAATTCTCATCTATACAATGGCCAAATTGAACCAGATTGTCTTTTAAATCCATTCCAACTCTGACATGTGGCAAAAGAAAAATAAATGAATACAGGTTCCAAGTAAGTGGTAGATGAAACAAAGGAGTGAAGTGAGCTTGTGGCATTCATCCTGAGGTATTAGTTCCCTCGATGATTTAATGTAGATAATATGATTCTATTAATAAAATATTATGAAAACTTTGTTTCAGGTGAATCTTTTAAAATTTTTGAAATGTTTATGAGCATACTAAAATAGACTCTTTCCAAATTAGTGACAAAAATATTATCCTCTCTTTTTTCCCCTTGTAAAAAGTTTCCCATTACCTACAGGCAAATTTAGCCTCTGATTTTTTTTAATACACACATGGCTAAAAATAAATATCTGGCTTTAAAAGAAAATGTGGTTTTAAAAGAAAGTACAACAAAATGCCAAGAACACTTCCATAGCCAACTTCATGCTTTGCCTGATTCAGGAAAAGGCTAGTACAAAACAGGTGTCACTAATCACCATGCAATCTGGGATCTCCAGTTGGAGGTAGAGAGGACCTCAACCAGCTGCTTTCTCCTCTGATTAAAAATTCCTTCATATTAAAGTCCTAACCTTTTGCTCTTATACTCACGTTTTGTACTTTTTTTTCTTTTTTGTGGGCTTGGGGAAATGAATGGATTAGCCGCATCTTACCTCTGAGTCAGTAAGTTAATTAAAGAGTGTGTATATAAAATGGAATAATGAATTATTTAGCTGATAACAAACATGATATAAAATTCCATTTATTGAATCATCAATTCAATTTTATGAGTTTTAGAATTATATAAATTATTTTTAACACAATGCAAAAATATTAGCATTTGCAGATTTATTTTTTATGTGGTTGTTTGTGGTCCTTACAACTTTTTTTTAGCACTTAATGGAATGTTTTAAATATCTGATTTAATAATAGTACAGTTTGATTAAGAAGGAAATTATACAGCTTCTGAATCAGAAAGACATAAAAGACTGAATCATTCCTGCATTTTATCTCCCCTTTTTTCTCTAACCTGAGATAGTCCCTGATCTTTTTTAAAGCATACTTTTTCAAAGGTAATTAATTACATAAGGTCACTCTAACTAGGGAGCAATAAATAGCATTTGACAAAACTTCCAAGCCCTTATTTGGCACAACTCTTCTAGAAAAAAAAAATCCATAAGGTATATGCTATTACTTAATTCTGGCCTTAGGGAAAAGAGTACTTTTGAGTAAGAGTTCATGTTAGTCTCAGGTCTGTCTCCATCATTCACCAATTAAATTTTATCAGCATTTATAACTTCCTGTTTAAAGGATGATCACACAACATGTCCTTCACAACAGCCCAGGACAGTCCCAGTTAAAGTTTGTAGTTCCACCATCTGTCTGGTGTTTACTCCTTTTCAGTATCTAAAGGGTCCTGCTTTAGAAAACAAAATATATAGTGTCTTTACCACTGTGTGTATACCATATGACCATTCCACAAGTTTGTTGCCCTAGCTAACTTTCAAATGAGGAAATTCTCGACATTTCTTTCAAAATTAAATAGTACATACTGTCTTTTTTTCCTCGGAACTAGATTTTTATTATATTATTGTGTAATTGTATGATTATTGTGTAATAATGTGTAATAATAATGTTATTCCTTTTCTTTACCTAAGGGAGTCTTCCTAGGAAGATTTATAGATAAACCTTATGAGCTCCTGAAAATGCAAATGCTATTTTGTTAAAATTGCGATTTTGTTTAATGCAATAAACAGTCAGTATGGTATGGTAAGAAGAACAGAGTATTTAAAATATAGCCTGAGTTGACCTTGGGCAAATTTAACTTCTTTAAGTTTCCATTTCCTCTTCTATAATTTGAGGATAATAATACTTTTTGGAATGATGGTTGTAGGAATTGAGACATCATGTATCAGGTGCCCAAGAGAGTGCCTGTGCATAGCCAGTGCAGAAAATATGGTAGCAATTATATTTTTTTATTGGAAAACATCAGTGGTCCCTTATGGGTATATCAATGGAATAAAACAGTTTCTTTTTCATCTTCAGAGAAGTCTCCCCAAACTAAGTAGTTGGGTAGAGTTCAACACAAGTTGAACTTCATAATGTGGTTGGCTGTATGTGAATCCATATTTTTTTTAAACATCCAGTTCAGATCTTTAAAAAAATATGAACTTTTAAGGCTTTAGACAATTAAAACTAAAGATGGAACAGAAAACCTAATTATCCTTTAACGTAATTTTATTTAATTGCTTTTGCTTATGATGAATTTGAGCAGATTTAGAATGAACCATACATTGGAAGAATAAGATTGTACAATTAATTTTTTAAAAAGTCCATTGGTTTGTTATGTAAAAAGTATGTGTCCTCAACAACATAAAAAGTCTCAATATCTAAGAAAATTATTCATTTGATAAAATACATAATCCAATATACCTTTGTATGAATAAAATATTTATCCAATAAAATAAAGCACTCATATATTCTTTAATTACTCTTATTCTTTCTCTACAATGAGAAGTTCAGCTTTTACTTGTTCCTTTAACATGAACAGTTTTGAGGGGCAAGTTATGTTGAAAATGTGTTCCAGATATACATGGACAATCCATAATAACTACAATCATCTCTTGTTCAGATACACAAAATAAATTTGAAGTAAAAAATGAGGTTTACCATGGAGGAATATTTTCTCAATTTTTAATCAGAAAGTGTGACTTCAAATCCTAGTCCCAGCTGTGATTTTAAAATTTTCTACTTCTCTGTCCTTCAACATTCTCAATATTCTGTTTTCTGTGCTTATGTTTAAGGGGCCTTAATGGCCAAATGTTCTGTGCTGGAGTGAAAGAGATGCAAAAGGCAGCCACTGGTTTCCAGAATCACTTATAACATCTTGTCATTTTCAATTCCCTCCCAACAATGACAAAGTATGGTGTGTCCCAAACCTATCTCTCTCATACATTTTAGTTGCATTATTCATGATGCCTGCTTTAAATCCTTGAATGTAACAAAGAACGATACAAATTGGAAAATTAATTAAACTGAGTAAATTCACTATTCAAAGTTAGCATTTATATAGCAGTTAACTATCTTAGTCTTTCTTAAACAAAGGCAGTAACATGTAAAAATCACCCCCCTTTGAAGACAATTGAAAACGCTATCATTAGTGCACGAATATTCTTAACATCAATCATGCACTAAAAGCTTCTGTCATACCTGTTGATTTTAAGTTATTACAAAGTAGACAAGTTGAAAGCATATGTCTAATGATGCCAACTACCCATTCTACCTACTTCATGGTAATGTTGTGAGACTCGAAGCGAAATAATGTATGCAAAAATGACTTTATGTGATATAGTGATATATATAAAGCTTATTCACTCAATTAATATTGATATTGAACGTCTACCATCTGCCAACCAATGTCATAGGCACTTGACAGAGACAATTCTAACTACGAGTAGTTAGACTACCTCTAACTCTCCATTATTTAATTCCACTCTTTATATATATAAAGTAATTAGACATATAAATTTTGCCCCTTCTTAAGACTTGTTCAATCACCACTGCTTTGGAAATTTTTCTCATCTTTATGTGTTTTCTTCTTCTTCAAGATTTAACCCATTTTCTTTCAACCAACTCATGAAAATAAATGCAAAAGTTCTACACTTCATCCTTCAAGGTTAATCTAACTCTACAGTGTCCTGTACCCATTATATATGCTTCCCAAATTTTAATGTCCATTGGAATTACCTAGGAAACTGGTTAAAAGGTGGATTATTACTTGTTGGGACCTGGGATGCTGCAGTTCTTACAAGCTCCCAACTGAAGTCCATGCTGCTTCTCTGCAAAACACACTTTGGGGATCAAGGTTCTACTGCATTGAGCCTGTGCATTGTAGCCCCACTTGCTTCTATTAAATTATTATCCTGCATTCTCCATATTTTCAACAGACATTCTTCTTACAAATATTAAATCTTTGAGCTGTAAACAATATCCTGCATATTTATCCTAACTTTAACACTTAACACATTCCACGTGCAGAAAATTTTAACCACAAAGGATCTTTGTTTTGTACCTGATCTAGGAAACTCTCAGTCCCTTCAATTAGGCAGCTTACATGCAGTAAAATCACAGGAGCCAACTGATGTGAGCACCATGTGTTTTGTCCTCAGAGAATTAAAATGTAGAATCTGTTCTCCTTGTTGCTTGTCCCATCTTGATTACTGTATGTAAATGCAAATACTAGATGATTTGAACATAACCCAACACATACCATGGCAAAGTTAATTTAACTAAGTCAACACCTGATTTCAATTCAGTTTCATTTACGTTTCATAAAGGCTTTGTATTAAACATCTATGGTTTATTTAAATATGCTTCCTCTTCTTTCAGAATTCAATTGTAACTTTATGCAGTCTTGCCTACTTTGAAATTATTTTAATGACACCTTTTCCATGGTTTCAAAGTATCCCCAAAGAATACTTACAATATTAACCCACTTTTCGATTGAGTTACATTATTAATATTAAATGACCATTTATATTTTTAGATACAAACTTCTGACCATGGTAGAAAAGACTTCAATTTCTGGCTCTTTCTTAATGTCCCAGACTCATTTTCTTTAATGATCACATTTGTGTCTCACACTGTGACCACATCAAATTTAACTTGAATTTTCTGTTCATATTTTGTGAATTCTTCTCAGAGGTATGTGCATTTGGAATGCCATGTCTTCAGGCAGGGAGACCACTTTGCTGGTCAAGAATCCTTCCAGATGTCCCTCTAATCCCAATGCTCTGCAACCATTTCTTTAACTTCCTGGTCAGTAAAGCCTTCTTAGAGCCCATGCTGTGCATATCTCTGTCATAGGCTGCTGGTCCCAACTCTATCTCTATACTTTCAGGAAAGCCATTATTTTTCTTTATGTTTCATTTAATTTCTTTTTACCTACCAACAGTAATAACTTGCAGTTTCAAGATACTTTTATCTACATTATCATATTTCTAAATATGATAGAATGGCTACCAGACAGAATGGCTGGCTACCATTGTCATCTCTACAACTGTGGCCTGAAGTTTGAGGGTGGCTTCTGCTACGTAAGCACTTGAACCCAAGCCTGCTCCCCATTCTTTGTCAGCCAAGGAAAGTGTGACCCACACATTTGCAGGCACCCCTACCTCTGCTCCACTTCACCTATAAATGAGAATTAAAGATTCAGTGAATGACCTCTAAAAGTCATATCGAGTTCTATTTTTCCAAGATTTTATAATATTCTAATAATCCTTTTTCTTTTCATTTTAACCTATGAACTCAGAGGAGATAGTAACAATGTGAGCATTGAGACTAGCAGCTTTTCAAAACGGAATGTTGCTGTAACGTATAGGGAAGAAACTAGCAGAAAAGAACTTTAAGCATGGATTTGTTTGAGAAATGAAAAGATGAGCAATGATTCTGATGGGAACACTCACTGAAAACGTGAATAGTGGCGTTTTCTCTAGTTGTTATTTTTATAATGGGAAATATGACACACATCCCTCTACTTTGGACAATGTGTTTGCCCAAACTCCTGAATTGTCATGATTTTACTAATATCCTCAATAGATCTTTTCCTTAAAAATAAAGTGGGGATGGAGGTGCAGTAATTTCTAAATAGGCAAAGCTCTCATTGGGATAAATGGATAATGGAACAATAGCTAACGATTTACCATAAATCACTGTTAATATTTGCCATTGCTCTCTCATGGGTAATTGAATGCTCTGAGGACATTATATAGGACTAGAGAACTACAGACTATGTATCTTGACTCTAATATTGACTTGCAGAGTGACAATAGGAGAGCAACTGAGCACACATAGCATGAGAAATGGAAGGATTTCTTCAAGGTGAAAATTATTCACATTTCCCATTGTTTATAGAATTTATAAGGAGATTAATCAATGCATAGAAAAAAAGATGTGTTACTTATGAATGATAAATATAGGATAATAAATTATATTAACCTAACCTCAAAACAAAAGTGCTTAAAGACACCTAAATAGTTGGCATCATTAGACTTCTGCCTTCAGTTTATCTTCTTTGTAGTAACTCTTATCAATCAAAAAGTATGACAAAAACCTTTTAGTAAGTGATTGAAGTTCAGAATATTCATGCATTAAAGACGATATTTTCAAATATCTTCTAACAATGGATTACTTTTTATACTTTATTGCCTTTGTTATAAAAAATACAAAATATTTAGCTCCTATATAAATACCTATTAAAGTTTGTAGATTAATACTGTTAGCCAGTCAGGACCCATAAAATAATTAGTTGGCAATTAGTTTATTTAATCATACACCTTTTTTTTTTTTTAAGTCATCTAACCAATGCACGTTAACCTGTTCAAAATCTAGTTGAAGGGGCACCACTCAAACCCCCACCAGGTAACAATCCAATGGTGGTTATTTTAGATATTTTTTATATTTTATTTATTTATTTATGAGAGACAGAGAGAGAGAGAGAGTCAGAGACACAGGCAGAAGGTGAAGCAGGCTCCTTGTGGGAAGCTGGACATGGAACTCTATCCCAGGACCCCAGGATCACAATCCCACTGAAGGCAGACGCCCAACCACTGAGCCACACAGGTGCCCCAATCATACATCCTCTTGTTCCAAGAATGGTTTAAAATACGTATCATGACATTGTAATTTACAATATATCAGTGACATAGATTCATAAAATACTAAACATCATAATTAAGGATATAGAAATGGGAATAAATTTTTACTTGAAGCTTCACAAAGAAAAAACATACCCTCAACCTCTTTTTTTTCTATGTACTAATTTGGACCCTTTTAGCTCAGAGAAATCTCCAGAAAGAAAAGTGCATACAAAGTTGATTTTTAAAAAAATTAGGGTATAAAACAGTAAGTAATTTTTGTTTTTTTCTGAATTAAATTTTTCATCGTTCTACTTTTAAAGCAATGTATCATATTGGTGTGTATGTTTGTTTGTTTTTTTTTATGATAGTCACACACACACAGAGAGAGAGAGGCAGAGACATAGGCAGAGAGAGAAGCAGGCTCCATGCACCGGGAGCCTGATGTGGGATTCGATCCCGGGTCTCCAGGATCGCGCCCTGGGCCAAAGGCAGGAGCCAAACCGCTGCGCCACCCAAGGATCCCGGTGTGTATGTTTAATGAGTATAGGAAAACCACATCACATAGATATTTTCCCTTCCAATTCAATATGTACCTGTATCCATTAATATATACAAAATGCCATTGTATTGTTCACATTATCAAATAACACTAATTACATTGTAATTATGAATGTGGAATCTTTTATGGATTTTCACTGAAGATAGGCAAAAGGGATGGTGTATTTTGGGAGCAAGTAAAACATTCCTATTTAAATTGGCATATTAACATAATATTAAATTTATTTTTATCTCAATGGAATGATACAATAGGCATTTTAACTTCTTTTCCACATCCTCACCAACAATTATTTCTGTTTTTTATTTTAGCTTTTCACCAACTGTGAGGTGATATCTCATTGTGGTTTTTTAAAATATTTCATTTATCCATGAGAGACACGGAGAGAGAGGCAGAGACACAGGCAAAGGGAGAAGAAGGCTCCATGCAGGGAGCCCAATGTGGGACTGGATCCCAGATCCCAGGATCACACCCTGAGCCAAAGGCAGACGCTCAACCACCAAGCCACCCAGGGGTCCCTCTCACTGTGGTTTTGATTTGCATTTCCCTGATGATGAGTGATGTTAAGCATCATTTCATGTATCTGTTGACCATCTGTATGCCTTCTTCATGTCTTCTGTCCACTTTTTAATGGGAATATTTGTGGGTCTTTTGGTGTCGTTTTATAAGTTCCTTATATATTATAGATACTAACCCTTTATCAAATATGTCATTTGCAAATATCTTTTCCTATTCAGTAGGCTATCTTTTAGTTTGGTTGATTGTTTCCTCCGCTGTGTAGAAGCTTTTTATTTAGATGTAGTCCCAATCGTTTATTTTTGCTTTTTCCCCTTACCTCAGGAGATATAGCTAGAAAGATGTTGCTGCAATCAATGCCAGAGAAATTATTGTGTGTGCTCTCTTCTAGCATGCTTATGGGTTCAGGTCTCAGGTACAGGTCCTTAATCCATTTTGAGTTTATTTCTGTGTATGGTGTAAGTAAGTGGTGTAGTTTCTTTCTTTACATGTAGGTGTCCAGTTTCCCAATACCATTTGCTGAAGAGACTGTATTTTTCCATTGCATATTCATGCCAACTTTCTTAAAGATGAACTGATCATATATAATTATGGGTTTTCTCAGCTTTTTATTTTGATCCATTGATTTTTCATCTATGTGCAAATACTATACTGTTTTGATTACTTCGCCTTTCTAATATAACTTGACGTCTGGAATTGTGACAGCTCCAATTTGGTTTTTCTTTTTCAAGATTATTTTCACTGTTGATGGTCTTTTGTGATGCCACACAAATTTTAGTATTGTTTGTTCTAATTCTCCAAAAGCTGTTGTTGGTATTTTCATAGGGATTGCATTAAATCTGCAGATTGCTGGGACAGCTGGGTAGTTCAGCTGGTTAAGCATCCAACTTGATTTCAGCTCAGGTCATGATCTCAGGGTTTTAAGATTGAGCCCCATGTCAAGCTCCATGCTGGACATGGAGCCTGCTTGAGATTCTTCTCTCCCTCTTTCTCAGCCCCTCTCCACTTCCCTCTCATAGAAAAAAAAAATAAAAACCTGCAGATCACTTTGGGTAGTATGATCATTTTAACAAATTTTTTCTTCCAATCCACGAGCATGGGAGGACTTTCCATTATTTTGCATCATCCTCAATTTCTTTCATCAATGTTTTATAGTTTCCAGAATACAGGACTTTTCAACACTTGGTTAAGTTTATTCCTAGGTATTTTATTATTTTTGGTGCAATTATAAACAGGGCTGTTTTCTTAATTTCTCTTTCTGCTGCTTAATTATTAGTATGTAGAAATACAATGGATTTCTGTAGATTGACTTTTGTATCCTATGACCTTACTGAATGCATTTATCAATCCTAGTGATTTTTTTTTTTTTGGTGGAGTCTTGAGGGTTTTCTATATATAGTATGAAGTAATCTGCAAATAATGAAACTTTAACTTCTTCCTCACCAATTTGGATGCCTCTTATTCCTTTGTCTTGTCTGATTACTGTGGCTAGGACTACTAGTACTATGTTGAATAAAAGTGGTGAGAGTAGATATCCTTGTTTTATTTCTGACCTGAGGTTTTTTCCCATTGAGTATGATGTTAGCTGTAGGTTTTTTGTATAAAGCCTTTATGACGTTGAGGTAAGTTTCCTCTAAACCTATTTTGTTGACGCTTTTTTATCATAACCTGATGTTGTACTTTGTCAAGTGCTTTTTTTGCATCTATTGATATGATCATATGGTTCTTACCCTTTCTCTTATTGATGTGATTTATCACATTGATTGATTTGTGAATATTGAACCACACTTGCATCCTGGGTATAAATCCCACTTAATTGTGGTGAGTTATTTTTTAAGATATTATTGGATTCTATTTGCTAATATTTTCTCAAAGATTTCTCCATCTATGATCACTGGAGATATTGAACTATAGTTCTCTCTCTCTCTCTCTCTCTCTCTCTCTTTCCTTTGGTATCTTCATGTGGTTTTGGTATCAGAGTAATGCTGGCCTCATAGAATGAATTTGGAAGTATTCCTTTGTCTTTTACTTTTTGGGATAGCTAAAAAATAATAAGTATTAACTCTTCTTTAAATGTTTGGTAGAATTCACTTGTGAAGCTGCCTAGTCTCAGACTTCTTGTTTGTTGGGAGTTTTTTCATTACTGATTCAATTTATTTCCTGGTAATCAGTCTGCTTAAATTTTCTATTTCTTCCTGCTTCAATTTTGGTAAGTTTTATTTTTCTAGTAATTTATCAATTTCTTTTAGGTGGTCCATAGTATATAATTTTTCATAATCTCACAAATATTTGTATATCAGTGGTATCAATTGTTATTTCGTCTCTTTCACTTCTGATTTTTTAATTTGAGTTCTTTATCTCTCTCTCTCGTTTTGTTTTTGTCGTTGGTGATGATGATCAGTCTGGTTAGAGGCTTATCAATTTTATTGATCTTTTCAAAGAACAGCCTCCTGGTCATTGATCTGTTCTCTTGTTTTTTAGTTTCTATAGCATTCGTTTCTGTTGTAATCTTTATTATTTCCTTCTTTCTGCTGGGGTGGGGTTTTGTTTGTTGTTTTTTCTAGCTCCTATAAGTGTAAGGTTAGGGTGTTTATTTGAGATTCTTCTTGCTTCTTAAGGTAGATCTGTATGGCTATAAACTTTCCTCTTTAGAAGAACCATTTTTGCTGCATCCCAGTTTTTGAACCATTGCATTTTCATTTTCTTTTATTCTCATTTATTTTTTATTTCTTTAAATTTGTTGATTGACCTAGTCATTTTCTAGTTGCATGTTACTCAACCTCCATGTAGTTTTGCTCTTTCCAGATTTTTTTCTTGGGGTTGATTTCTAGTTTCATAGTTTTGTGGTCAGCCAAGATGCATTATATGATGTCAATTTTTTAAATTTATTAAAGCTAGTTTCATGGGCTAATATGTGATCTATTCTGGAGACTGTCCCATGTGCACTTGAAAAGAATTTATATTCTCTTGTTTTAGGATGGAGTGTTCTGAATATGCCTGTTAAATCCATGTAGTCTAGTGTGTCATTCAAAACCACTTTTTCTTATTAATTTGCTGTTTGCATGATATTTCGATTGATAAAAGTGGGGTGTTAAAGTCCCCCATTATTATTGTGTTACAATCAATTAGTAATTTTTTGTTTGTAACTAACAGTTTTATGTATTGGAGTGCTCCCATGTTGTGTGCAGAAATATTTGCAATTGTTATATCTTCTTGTTGGATTGCCCACTATATTATTATATAATGTCCTTTGTCTCTTTTTATAGTCTTTGTTTTAAAGTTCTACTTTGCCCCATGTAAGTATTGCTACCCTGGCTTTCTTTTGACATCCATTTGTGTGATAACTGTTTTTCTATCTTTTTCTGCATGTCTCTTTAGGTATGAAATGAAGTTCTTGTTGGCAGCATGTAGATAGGTCTTGTTTTTTAATCCATTCCATCACACTTTATCTTTTAATTGGATCATTTAATCCATTTATATTCCAAATAATTATTGACAGATACATATTTATTGTCATTTTGTTACTTTTTTATGGTTATTTCTCTGATCCTTTCTTGCTCTGTTTTATAGTTTGCTGGCTTTCTTTAGTGATATACTTGGGTTCCTGTCTATCTTTTGCATACTTATTATTGATTTTTTTGTGTGTAGTTATTATTATGTTTGTATATAACATCTGTGTAGAGCAGTCTGTATTACGCAGATGGTCACTTGTGTTTGAACCCATTCTTACTTCTCTGCTCCTCCATGTTTTACGATATAATATCATGTTTTATGTCCTTTTATTCCGTGAATCCCTTCAGTGATTTTTACCAATATGCTTATTTTTACTGCTTTTGTATTTCCTACTTTTCATACTTTTGCATATGGTCTTTCCTTTACCCTCAGTACTCCTTTAGTATTTCTTAATAGGGTTGGTGTAGTACTCATGAATTCCTTTAGTTTGTGTTTGTCTGAGAATCTCTTTGTCTCTCTTTCTATTCTGAATGATAGCCTTGCTGAATAGAGGATTCTTGGCTGCATTTTTTTTTCCCTTTCAGCACTTTGGACATATCATACCACTTTCTTCGAGACTGGAAAGTTTCTGCTGAAAAATCTGCTGATAGACTTAAAGGGTTGCCCTTTTATGTAACTACCTTTTCCCTGCTGCTTTTACATTCTTTCTTCATCACTACTTTTTTACCTTTTTAATTACTATGTGCCTTAGTGTGAACATCCTTGAATTGATTTTGCTGGGGGATCTCTGTGCCTCCTGGATATCTGTTTCCTTCCCCAGGTTAGTTAGGTTTTCACCTATTATTTCTTCAAATAAATATTCCTCCCCTTTTTTCCTTTCTTTTTCATATGGGATCTCTCTAATGCAAATGTTATTGTACTTGATCGAGTTACTGAGTTCCCTAAGTCATTCTCATTTTCCATATATTTTTCTCTCATTTGCTCAGCTTGATAACTTTCCACTATCTGTTCTTCCAGGTCACTAATTCATTCCTTGACTTCTTCTAGTCTGCACTTCATTCCATCTAGTGTATTTTTAATTTCATTTTTTGTGTTCTTCATAATAATTTGATTGGTTCTCTCTTTATCCCTTTGTTAATGGTCTCATTGATGTCCTCCACTATTTTCTCAAGTCCAATAAGTATTTATTATCATTACTTTAAATTCTCTATCAGGTATATTACTTATATCTGTTTCACTTAGGTCTCTTGCTGTGATTTTGTCTTGTTCTTTGATTTGGGATATATTCTTCTGTCTCTGTCTAACTTTCTATGTCTGTTTTTGTGTATTAGGGAAGTCAGCTACTTCTCCTGCTCTTAGAAATAACAGTCTTATGAAAAAGTCTTCATAAAAGTCTTATGAAACAGTCTTATGAAAACAGTCTTATGTGTTATGTTAACAGTCTTATGAAAAAGAGGTCCTATAGTGCCCTGTGGTGCAGTGTCCCCTGTTCCCCAAATATTTCAGGGGCTGTCTCCTATGTGTGTTGTATGTGCCCTGCTGTTGTGTCCTGGCTGCTTTTTCTTTCAGTCCAGTTGTCTGCAGAGGCTCTCTTTGCCTGTTATAAGCAGTGTTTGATCCCTGGCTAGGGTGACGTATGCAGTTTTTACAAGGTGTGAGCAAATGTGCTTGGAAAATGAGACCTGCATTTGCTACTACAGGGACAGGGATGCATGGGTGGGGTGCACAATTATAATAAGGTATGCCTCAGGCTTCTACAGCCCTCCCCCCAACTGCTGCCACTGAAACCAAGGCCCTACAAAATACAACTGGTCAGGAGATGAGGTGCTGGCAAAGGTTTTGCTGGTTTTCCAGGGGAGGAGAACCACAGAGCCTGGACTGAGGAAAATATAACTGAAAAGGGCAGATCTGCCAAAGTGTACAGGGTGGGCCTTGGTATAAGGTAAGTTAGGTAGTGAGTGTTGGCTCTATGCTAGTTCATACAGGTGACTGTGTGTTTATGTTAAGCAGCAAGAGAGGGAAAATGTTACCTGTAGGCAGGCTCCTCTGTTCCTGGAGAAGTTTCTTTCCAGGATATGTTTTGAGATGAGTAAATAGCTTTTTTTCCCATATGCACCAAACCTTTTTTTTTTTCAAACTGCTGCTTCTATGTTCTATCTCCATGTGCTGTCCATAGTGCTCTCTCTTTAAGGGTAGGGACTTCTCCTAGAACCCAGATTGCTGATTTTTCAAATTCCAGGATTTAAGTCTCTTTGGTTATTAAAACTCACAAAATCAAACCCTTCTTCCTTTCAAAGCCAAATGCTAAAGGGATTCATCTTCCCCATATAGGCACCCTGTGTGAAAGTGTGTGGGTTTGTTTGTTTGTTTTTTGGGTTGTTTTTTTTTTTTCCACCCTTCTCTATGCCCAGGGCTTTCCCATCCTTCCCCTCCACAGAAGGCTGTGGTCCATTTTCATTACCTACTGCATCTCTACCTTTCCTACCATCTTCGATGTGGCCTCTTCACTGCCTTTAGTTGTGAAGCTTGTTTGCCAGTCTTTGGGTTGTTTTCTGGGTTATTCACACTGATGTGAGTGTTATATAATTATATTCTTGAGACAAGCTTAGGATCCTCTTACTCTGTCACCATCCCAGCCTCTGGGATCATAAAAAGGGCTTTTAGAAACTCCAGAAATTAATAACAAGATAGAGGAGTATACAGCTCAAGAATACCACTTCTTAGTAGTTAATACACTTTCAAATCATTAGGGAATCTTATTTAAATTCAGGTCATGACTCAGTAGGTCTGGAGTGGTACCTGGGATTATGCATTTCTAACTAACACTTAGATGATGATAATGATAATGATCATGATCATGATAATTATGATAATTATGATATGGACCATGGACTCCATGGACCACACTTTGAGCAGTACGAACATACAGTATTTTGGTTTATCTAGTTGGTCAGTTGAACAAACTTAGGACTCTATCTATGATCTACATTGACAGCAATGATCTACTTTGGCCTATTCAGTTACTATGAAACAGATTGTTTATCTGTACATAATAATTCAGAACAAAGGCCCAAATAAAACTACAGTAAGACAAAAAGACAGTGGTCATTTCTTGTTAGCTAGTGATCATTTACAGTTATATTTCAAATCTGCTTTTAATATTCACATTCTATTCTTCAAAATGTGATGTTTCCTTCTTTTTAATTTTTTTTTTAATTTTTTATTTATTTATGATAGTCACAGAGATAGAGAGAGAGAGAGAGGCAGAGACACAGGCGGAGGGAGAAGCAGGCTCCATGCACCGGGAGCCTGATGTGGGATTCGATCCCGGGTCTCCAGGATCGCGCCCTGGGCCAAAGGCAGGCACCAAACCGCTGCACCACCCAGGGATCCCCCCCCCTTTTTTTTTAATGTGATGTTTCCAAGAAGCTCTCCATCTTTAATTCCTTTGTTGCCTCTTGCTATAGAGCCTAGATCCTGATAAAATTCATTCCTGATGTTTCAGTGTACAGCCAGATTGGTAAATTATTCTCCCCTATTGTCCACTGCAGGAACATGTTTTTTATTTCAAGTCATCTGGCTTTGGCAAAGACCTGCTCTATAACTCACTGTGCTTGTTCACCTCTTCCATGGTTTGGTTTAGTGTCCCAGCATCTATCATTTTTCTCTCTATTCCTGCCATTTCTCTTAAATGACTGTTTTCCATTTTTAAATAAATTTGGGAGGCTTCCAAAGAAGAATATTGCCATTCACAAATATATATTTTTCAATTAGTGTCAGCAGTCTCTTTTATTTGCAGCTAATTTTAATAAAACATTATCTGATATTATACAAATATAGCCATTTTTTAAATGATCATTCTGTATACTTCATTGCTTTCAACTGAGTATTATTCTGAAAAAAAACTAAATCAGACATAACTCTAAAATAAAATTTTCATGGACTTTGTTAATTTGCAGGGTTTTACTAAGTTGGTGTAACATCTGAATAGCTGGGGATGGATTGTAAATTATGATCAAATTATAAAGCCACATGTCTAACTTTGTGTTTTTTTTCCCTCTTCCTCTTTCCCTCCTTATCTTTTCATCATTTCTAATTCAAAATACTCTATTTATTTAATGTACAGATGAAAATACAGTTTTTCATCATGGTGTTGCCCTTTTTCCTAGATGATGATGATTAATCAATTACAAATTTATGAAAAGGAAACACCTGGCACACTTCCATAAACAAATAGGTTTCCTGTGGTTTTAAGAACAGCTGAGGGTATTTCAAAGGGTCAGGGGGCCCTGTGAGCAAAGCTCTCTTCACAGTTTGACTTCCCACATGCCTGTTTCTCATAAATATGCACCCTTACACCCAACATACATTTATTTATTTATTTATTTATTTATTTATTTATTTATTTAGCAGGCATATGTTGCAAAGGCTACAGAGGAACAAGGAATGCAAGGAAGAGAGGGGGGGAAAGATTAACTTGAAAACACTTGTGTATTAAAAAGTCGTCCTTCAAAATATACACATATATTTTAAGTAGCCATAAGTGTAAACCACGGAAAATAAAAATAGAAGCTCTATGAGTTAGAGATATACAGCTCAGTCCCTCCAACTGAGGTGATTTTGTCTTACAAGTTAATGGCGGCAATCGGTGTTGGATAGAAGGCATCGATAAAAGAAGCATGCTTCGGTACTTCCTTCAGCTGTTCTTCCAGACCTACTTTCTTGCCCTTGACTACACTTCAGTGGAAAATTATACTGGTATGTTTTCACGTTCAAGGGGGAAAATATAAAGCTTATTTTACTGTGATATTTTCTATTTTTTGATATCTCAGATCTATGTATTTTCATCCTCATTTCCTTAAATGCAGATCTCTTGTAGAAAGCAGGGCTCCGGAGGGTTACAAATCAGTCTTCCAAGGCTTTGTGTTTAGGAAGTGGCTACTACCTACATGTCCAAATTGAGATGTGCTGATTATGCAAAACATAGCCAGCTTTTAAAGATTTAAGATACAAAAAAGACTAGAAAATATGCCGTTGATAATTTGCTTAGGTTGATTATATTTGAAATGATATTTTTAACATATTGGGCTAAGTAAGAGGTATTGTTAAAATTGTTAAAATCATCCATTTTTTGTTCTTTTAATATGGATACTAGAAAATTTAAAACTACATATGTAGCTCACGTGCTATTTCTTTTAGACAGCACAGCTATAAGGTGTTTTATTTCCCCCTTATTTCTTTTATTCTGCAATATCTAATATTGTTTGCTCATGTAAAATCTTCATTCCCAATTAATCTGAATGCTAAAATAGCCAACATAGAACCTTTAAAATCTCAAAATAATAGTTATTTTTTCCATACTATATATTTGAGTTGAACTAAAAGTTAACATCTACTTTTTAAGAACTTGAGTATCATGAAGTGGTTGAATATAGAGAAGTGTTTTTTTTTTTCTCCTCGCCTTAAACATTAATCAACATTGTGCAGTGACTAAATGCTTTCTACAAATTTTGAAAATTTGGCCCAAAATAAATATAAAATTGAGTGAGAAAAAGGCTGTAGAAAATAAAAATACTAAAGAGAGAAACGTAAAGCAATTTACTACTTATTTTATAGCTAAGCACTGTTTTACTCATAAAATGCTTAGTATAACACTAATTCTTACTCTCATACTTTGAAAAAAATATTTTAATCCTGATTTAAAAATTACAATATGGAAATATTGAAGATACTCACAAACTTTGCATATTGCCACTAGCATATTAATACACGCCCTTAATCGTAGTAGAGTGAAAAGTATTTCTAGCATTATTTAGCATACAGAAATCAGCATAAGGCAAGTCCATTCTGGGCCTTCTCCAGAAGTCTTGGTGTTTGATACAGCAAAACTGCCTCACATAATGAGGTAGACTTATTCCGTGATTTCAGATTATATTTTTATGAGTTCTTTTTATTTAATTTAAAATATTTTCCTCCAGAATCTATAATAGGCATATTGAAGGTAAAGACTAAGGTAAAGCTTTCTCAAGATTATATTTTATTAGTCACCAAACGATGAACAATAACAAAAACATATATTGCATATATATATGTATATACACACATGTACAGACATATTAAAAACACCTATTAGGTCATTTTTTCCCATAATTAGTGTAGTGCCCCCTGCCTCACATTATACCTCATATTTCTTTAAGTTGTCTTTAGGGATCCAAGTTGAGCAAGTAGAACTTGATTTTTCTATTCACTCTAATTTTCTAAAGACTTATCTTGAGTTGACTTTGTTGTTAGTGGACTTATTGAGTTAGCAGAGAATGAAGATAGCACAGAGTGGTGCATGCATTACAATTTACTACCTTTTAAGGGGTGTTGTAATCATCATGTCATGGTAGACTATTACCAAATCATGTGAATGATTTGTACCAGTTCCAGAGAATTCAATTCGTTTCCATTTTCATTAGTGGGAATCTATGTCCTTAACAGTCAATGATTTATATTTATGTCAACAACTGAGACAAAGTAATTTGAATTAATGCAGTAATGGGATGAAGTTGAAATTTCTCTATTTGCACACTCTATTTCACAATAGTATTTCTAAGATCTTTGGAATAGGCTGAAATTCTGAAGGACTATGATGAGGAGAACCTGAAATTCTGATAAAAGTCATAATAAACACAATAACATCAGAAATAAAGGTGAAAAGAGAATTCAAAGAAAACATAAATGTGAGAAGCCTCACATATACTTGATAAGTGTACATTGTCTGCATGTAATGAGCAAAAGAATCTGATGAATGAAATGACAGGGTCAAACCTTTTAATCAATAATAAAATGCAACATTATTCATAACATGATTATATCTGTCTTGAATGTTTCTTTTATTGTGATGCAAGTTTTATTTTTTAAATTGTAAGTCTGATTAGATTATTACATTTATTCTGCTTTTTTTTAAAATGAAATTGTGATTTCAATTTCATAAATAACATGTTCTTGAAAACTTCCAAGATTAGGTCAGTCAACTGTATTAGACAAATAAGTTTAATTCTTTCTTCACATACATTAGCTTTTATCTGCACCTAATGATGAAATTTTCATATGTATATGCTTACCTCCTCCCTGTTTTGATTTTGAGTGCTTTTTCACCAGCAAAAGACATTCTTGAGTCATTAGTCATTATTGTCAGTGATGAGCTTCAATTTTGAGGTTTTTCTCTCTTCTTTTAAGATTTTACTTATTTATTCATGAGAGACGTAGAGAGAGAGGCAGAGACAAAGGCAGTGAGAGAAGCAGGCTACCTGTAGGGAGCCTGACTTTGGGACTCAATCCCAGGACCCCAGGATCACAACCTGAGCTGAAGGCAGCTCAACCACTGAGCTACCCAGGCATCCAGAGGTTTTTATCTTTTCAAAATGAATTTTTGAAAATCTTGTAGCACAGTGAACTTCCATCTTTGAAATATATATACATAACACATATGTACATACATACATACATACATATATATATATAGGCACAGCTATATATCTGTCTAGTTATCTACAGAATTGTATTCTTACATGTATGTCATATATAGTCTTACTAGGTCACATATGGTCTTAATTGAATATTTTTTGAATACTGAAATCAGATTTAGACCTTCTGTTTAAATAGCAGCATTTTAAAACCATTCAGAAAAGAATGGGGTAAAAGGCTTACAAAATAACCATGTGGAGAATATAAACATACTGAGTTTATTTTGTGTTCAAACAAGTCAAATATGAGGGAGCACAAAAACAGGAGTAATGAATTACAAATTGAGTCATTGAAATTGAAATTTTCTCCACTGGATATTTTGTATGGTAAGCATGGATAGATATGGATTACTTTTCTAGTCTGGTATAAATGTGCTCCTTTTTATTTTTTTATTTTTTTTTTAATTTTTATTTATTTATGATAGGCACACAGTGAGAGAGAGAGAAGCAGAGACACAGGCAGAGGGAGAAGCAGGCTCCATGCACCGGGAGCCCGACGTGGGATTCGATCCCGGGTCTCCAGGATCGCGCCCTGGGCCAAAGGCAGGCGCCAAACCGCTGCGCCACCCAGGGATCCCCAATGTGCTCCTTTTTAGAGACAGTGGCTGATGTAGTTGTTCTTTCGGTGGCACTTCGAGGCATTGAATAATTGAGAAAGCTGTAAATTTGTTCAGATGCTAAAACATAAACACAATTTAGATTATTGTATCTTCTTGAAATGAATGAGTCTTCATCCAGTAAATATGTTATACAGCTCATGATGTAATTTTGGAATTCATGAGACAACCTTGAATTTCCAGTGCAGTTATGAATAATTAATTCAAAATACTGTTAAGTCTAATGCTCTAATTCACAAGATCTGATTCCTTGGTCCTGGCATAACAACTAAATTATTATCTCTTCTGTTTTTAACTGCAAAAACAATCTTAGAATGACAGAGTATCAGAGGTGGGAGAAATATTCCATCTGATACACTCCTTCTTACTTTTTTAAAGGTCAAGCTATATAGAAATACTTTTATTTCTTAGTTTAATTCATAGTGTATCTTAGTTTAAATGTATTTTCTGGCAAATCACAGTTTTAAAAGATAATACCTATTATAAGCCATGATTTGTATTAATTTTTTTTTAAATTAGTGCTTGCAGCTCCTCTAACAGACAGGCTACAAAATTGCCAGACACCTTCAGTTTAGAAATATGGGGAAGGAGGACTAATGGAAAATAGAAAGTAGGCTTTATTTTTGGTTATGAAGACAGGACATAATTATTTTAATTTGAAAGAAATGTCCTATATTCTCAACAGACAGTATTTCTGGTGGCTGCTTGCATTTCATAGTTTTGCATTCAATGAGAAATTGAAAAACTTTGGAAATTAGAATGTTGTGGTTTTTTCTCTGAGATGTAGTAATTGTAAAAATAAATATTTCTTTCATTATGAGTCAAAAACGTTCTGAAGTAATTGACAGAGGTTTTGGTGTATACCTTGGCATAAAGACTCAAAATACAAGAGATGTGATTCATACAAGGAGTTTTGTGATAAATTGGATTCACTTAGGTCTTGCTTTATGATCAAGATCAAATTTATGGAAAAATGGAATTGATACAAAAATATCTAGTAGAAAACTACTAAAGTATCCAAAGTGTATTGTTTTGTTTTTGTTTTTGTTTTAGATTTTATTTATTTATTCATGAGAGACACAGAGAGAGAGAGAGAGGGGCAGAGACATAGGCAGAGGGAGAAGCAGGATCCCTGTGGGGAACCTGATGTGGGACTGGATCCCAGGACCCCATGATCACGACCTGAGCCAAAGGCAGTTGCTCAACTGCTGAGCCACCTAGGCATCTCAGGATCCAAAGCTTTCTAAAAATAGGTTTCTTTTTTTTTCTAAAAAGTTTTTCCCAAAAATATTCTGAAATATTTTCTCTAAAATGAAAACAAAATTTAAATCTTATGGTTATTAGATTAGGAAACAAATTTTCCCATCTACATGTAACTATGTATGTGATTCTGTTTGATACCTCTTACTTAACCAAGCATATAGAAAAGAGAACAGGTTTCATTATTTTATCCAGGTTTATTACTGTTCTGAAAGATATATATATATATATATATATATATATATATATATACACAACACACATATATATATATACCTATTAAATATATATATGTATGTATATATATACCTATTAAAATATATATATTTATATATAAATTCATATATATATAAACTCTTCAAAACAATTCCCCCCTAATTCGCAGAGTACGACATATAAATTATAAATAAGCCCGTAGCTTTGAATTTTAAAGAAACTATTATGTATTAAATTCATTTTATCTGAGATTTAAGTAACTGACAAAAATGGTGGACAGAAGAAAATGTGAAGTGAAATCTAAAAATTAACTTTTTATATATTTCAGTCTTTTGTTGTTCATTGTTGGTAACTTAGTGTACTTAGCAATGAATAAGTTGGTTTTACCACAGTTGCATGGAAAATACTAAATATAGAAATTATTAATATCCTATTTTTTTTCTTTAGAATCAATGGAACCTAATTTCATCCATAGCATTAACATCTTTTCAGAAAGGAGTATCGATGAAAATATTGATCTTTTGACAAAATCCATTTCATGGAGTATGTTGATGCTATTTAATTGTTCAGTCATGTTAACTAGGCATTCAAATCATTCTATGTAGCTTAAGAGTTTAAGTCTAACTGAAATATAGAATTGGGATAGGATTTTTAGTTATCTCTATAGTGTATAAAATGGAAAATTTATTTATCTCCTATACATCTAGAAAACAGAAATACAGGATGTATTCTCTATTTGTGCATTTAAGCATACCTTACATGCAGTTTTTCTCTACTATCCCAACTCACAGGATTATTGCCTTTTTTAAACTTTTACCCTCCGTCTCTGTGTAATTCATGTAATCCAATGTAATACTTAATGTGAGCTCTTCTAATACACAGCTTTTCCCTCTATCCAGAAGAATATCTCAGGCTTATCAAAACATACATTTCAAGATTCTTACCAAGGCCATGAATAGATCCCCCAAAGAAAAGCACAGGTGGGCACAGGTAAAAATGTTCAAAATTTTAGACTCTCTACAGTTATAAACTATCTTGAATAAACTTCTCACAATTGAAGCATAATAATTATAACTAGCATTATTTTATATTAGTGTTAGCCTCAACTACTAATATAGTCTTACTTTAGAGTGAGTTTTCAAGTAATGCTGGATGATGAGTGATTAATTAAAAAATAAGACCATGGCAGTAAAAAAACACATGTGAAGCACTCAAATCAATATTTGTATTTAAAAAGTCCTGGGCACATGGTGGCTCAATCAGTTAAGCTGCCAACTCTTGACTTCCGCTCAAGTCATGATGTTAGGGTTGTGAGATCCAGCCCCTTGTCGGGCTCCACACAGAGGGAGGAGCCTGCTTTATATTGTCTCTCCCTCTCACTTTGTCCCTCCCCCCATATGTGTGTGCACACTCACAGACACACTTGTACACACTCTCACTCTCTCAAAAAGAAAGGCCTTAAGTGGGAACCAAGACTTATCTATTATAGATTATAAATGTGATTATTTTGCATAAACAAGTATTGCTGATTTTCTTTTTTAAGATTTATTTATTTATTGAGGGGGAGGAGCAGAGGGAGAGAAAGAATTTCAAGCCAACTGCCTGCTGAGCCAGAGCTGCCTTGGGGCTCCATTTCACAACCCTGAGATCATGTCTTGAGTGAAAGCCAAGTCAGCTGCTTAACTGACTGAGCCACCTAGGTGCCCCAACAAGTATTGGTTTTGATCATCAAGCCAAGTAAAAAGAAAGCTAGCACCAATCACAAGAAAGTAGAATAGAGAAAGGAGACATTCTTGATATTTACTAGAAAGAGTCCTGGGTGCTTATACCCTGATGAAGATCTGCCATTTTATTTTTTCATGGTTCATTTGCCACATGACTCAGTTATCTATTTGTCATCACTTAGAGGTGATGATTCTTTACACACAGTGGGTATAATCATACAATAAGTATTATTTACCAACCAAAAGAAGGGTTGTAAAACTATATAATAAATTATTAATGGGTGGCATCTTTAAATGAGCATATATAGCAGAGGTATAAATCTCAAGGAGGATAATAATATTAAATTTGGCAACACTGCTGTTTCTAACATTTCCAGTAACTCTAGTAAAACTTTCATTTTCAGTGGCATATTATAATATTACCATAAAATTATAACACATAGAGCAGACTCCTAACTGCCTTTTCCCAACTGCCTTTTTCCTGTGGGTTTAAGTATTCTGTTGATGTATTTATTACAAGGTAACCATTTTGCAGTTAACTCATGTTCTGAATATCCTGTTAAAAGTGACTTACTCAATGCTAGGGAGCTACACTAGCTTTCCTTCAGTTCTGCAGTATAATCCTTAATTTGAAATGAAGTTTGATTGTTTTAACTAAAAAACATAAAGGAGCCTGCACTACATCAAGACCTTTAATGGAAACTAATGGAATTTTTGGCATAAAATAGTAGAATTAATTAGATCCAGCATGCACACTGTTTAACTGCTAGACTGCCATTTTACACTGATTTGAAGTCATACATACTTAACAAAAGACATTGGGTTGATTGCACAAAGGAGTTGAACACTCTTTTCACGTTCACTGTGTAAGTTATTATCCACTGTGAAAAGATTATTGACTTTTTTTAAGGAGATATTATGGAGAGAAATGATTGCTACCAGGATGACTGGTAGAATTATGTATGAGATAAGTAATAACTCTAATTTCTCATCTGCTGAATAAATGACTTTAATTTTAAAATACTAGTTAGTGTCTATGAGATTTCTGCTGAATTGAGCAGAATCATCAAAGCTGGTTTGAGACATAATGGACACTAAAAGTGAAGCATAAAACAAAACCTTTATGTACACCTTTGCTTGTTCAATAGTTCTATATCCTAAATTATTAGTGATGTTTTGTATATTTTATTTCTTCCTAAAGGTAGATCTGAAAAAAATTGCATTTTCATGCCTTATCCTGGGTTTATACTAATAAGGTGTAGAAAATACTCATGCCTCTGGTTCTTATAGAAAGATCGATCATACTTATTGATAATTGATGGCAGTTTAACTGGTCTGGTGACAAAGATCAATTATATCTATGTAAGTGTAAGATTCTGAAAAGCTGTTGTGTTTTCCCTATAATGTTTCTTTCCCACTACTGTGATCTTCTGTAGCAGAGTGCCTCAACTTTGCCTCATCATTGTAAATACCTGAAATCTTGTTATAAGATACAGATGTGCATCTTAATCAGTGACCAGTCAGTTACTTCTTCGAAAGCCTGTCAGTGGGTGGTCACCACACATGTGTTATTTAGTATGCACACAGAGGAGCAACACATGTATTTGTGTTGCTCCATGTCTCCAAGTGATAAGCTGTGGCATTTACAAAAATGGGTAACGGGGAGAGGGAAATGACCCACAAAGAAGAAATTACAGCAGGGAAATGGAAAGTGGTGACACTAGAAGTGAAACCAACTACATGTGAATGACATAGTTCAGCCTGGAAATGGTGACACTGTCGTCATGCAAGGAATTCCAGATATGCAACTAGAGGAACCAAGAAGGAAGATTACCAACATAAATTAGGGAGACAGTTGCAACAAAGAGGCTGAAGATATCCCAGAGGAAATGCTCTGACAAAATACTTGATATTAAAGGAATTCTCAGAGAAATCTCACAACGTTGCAAGTGTGGAAGATAAAATTTTGGAAATTGATCCAAATCCGAAGAAAGGGTAAAAATTCACCAAGTAAGAACAAAGAGGCTCACTCCATACCGTATCATGTTTTATGATGAGAAGAAGGCAAACACTGTTCAAACCACTCTTTATACATATATATATTATTTATATATTTATATATATTAAAAGACTTTATTTATTTATTCATGAGAAATGCACAGAGAGGCAGACACATAAGCAGAAGGAGAGGCAGGCTCCCCGTAGCAAACCTGATATGAAACTAAATCCTAGGACCCCAGGATCTCGACCTGAGCTGAAGGCAGAAGCTCAACAACTGAGCCACCCATGTGTCCCTTGATATATTTTTTAACAAAGAAATAATATTCATCCATTCTCAATGTTTCCAATATTTTAAACCAGTATTTTAAATTTAAAAAATACTGTTGCTATTTTTATTTCCATATACATTAATAACTGAGAATAAGACAATTTTTAATGTTTGACTATAATTCTGAAGTCAGAGAAATACCATTTTTCCCATTGATATTATAATTACTTTGCATGGTTTCATCTTACACTGTCATTTTTATGATCCTGAACGAACATGCAAAGTGAAGACTGCCTACATCTGGTTAGGAATAGTTCATTAACAAAATGGATGAATGAATGGTAAAATATCTGGGAGAGAATTCTAACAGTAATATCCTTAAGTACTTCTCAAATCATGTTATAGTCAGCATCTACTTCAAGCCTGGGCTGGCATTCTTTAAAAGATAAACAAATTTCTCATTTACCTCTTTCATCTCACTTCTCGGCTCCTGTCACAGTATCCTCCTTGCATCTCCTCACAGACATTGTTTCTCTTTGTTTTTAGACCTCACTTCTGCTTATTCCTCCTCACTTTCAAACATTAGCTGAGGTCTCATCCCCAGTGAAGGCTTCTGGATGTTTCTATGTCAACCTCTTCTTTTTTACAGTCTCCCATAGCATTTTTATTTATACTTCCATTTACAAAGTTATTATAGTGACATTTTTACATTTAGTAAAATAATTATTTCTCTTTTTAAACATTTTGTTTATTTTATTTAGAGAGAAAGCACACAAAGAGAGGGCTAGGGGGAGATGGAGAGAATAATCTCAAGCAGACTCCCGACTGAGTGCAGAGCCCCACGTGGGGCTCAATCTCATGACCCTGAGATCATGACCTAAGCCAAATCAAGTCAGTTGATGGATTGAGCCACCTGGGTGCCCCAGTAAAAAAATTATTTAACTGATGCCTGTCTTACTCACTATGTTATAAGCTCCTTCATGACACATGCCATTTCTGATGTACAAAGTAGGTATTCACTATTTGGTGATTTTAAAAAGTGAATGAATATGGAGGCAATGTTGTCTTCCCTTCAAAATGCTTTTCTTTCTTATCCTAAGTAACTAAAAATTCTAAGAGATACTTTTAGCTTGGAAAGGAGCCTTAATGAGTTACACTGTGCACATGTCCATGTTACATAAGAATTATTTATACATAAATAATGGTCATTATTTCTTTGGTGGAGATTGAGGAGTACTTGCTACTAATCAAGATTTTTCTTACTAGCCTTTGTAATGGCTGGATTTAGATAATTAAGTGCAAGGCCAATAGAAATATTAGTGAATAAGAGGAGACATGAGACTAGAAAAAATTCAGGGGCCATATCCATTAAAAACAGTTGTATACAGAAAAGGCAAGAGATTAGTATTTGTTTCTCCTAACTTTCATACTTTCATGAACTATATTTGAAACTTCACACATTCTTTTTAACATTTGTCCTGCAAGATAGGTATTTTTCCTAACTTACTTCTGTGGAAAATAGGATTTAGAGAGTTTAATTTGAACAAGATTATAGGGCCAGTAGGTGCCTTGTAAAGGATTTGGATCCAGGTCTATTTGGCTCCACATTCCATGCCCTTCCTGCCATCCCAGCCTGAGTCCGAAAGAAAAGGCCCCAGAGATCCCAGTGTTCATCTATGGCACCATGGAGAAATTTTCTTCATTATCACATATTCTTTTCTTCATCCTTTTTATTCTTGGCTGATTTCAGTTTCAATCCCTTTTAAAGCACCCATCTCTTCCTTTTGTTTTCCATTACTATTTTAGACTCAACAGGAAATTAAAACTGAGGTTCAAGTTTGGCAGGGCATTGTAAAATAAATAGCCTGTATTTTAATTGTTTATGTCCTGGGAATTCTCAGGATCTGAAAATCAATCAACTAGAGGCTTCACTGAACTAGGACTATCTTGTTAAACTGTTGAGAAAGCTTGGCTCAAGTTCATCTGTGAGCATGTCCTCCTAATGCACAGTTCTAAGCTAATAGCTCATCTAATGTTACTTATACTGAGTGGATATATTTTATTTGTCAAATCCTACATTTTTGGTGTTCTTATAATTGGCATTGCAATGGATGGCTTGATGATACTTCTTTTTTAAAAAGAAATGAAAATTAAATTAAATTAGCATTAAATCAATATTTATTTCATAATGCATATTGTTTTAAAAATTGAAACAACTTACACTCAGAGCCAACTACTTGAGAGAGAAGGAAAAATTACATTTTGGCTCTGTCTATCTGCACATGATATTACACATATTCTTATACACTGAACTCCCTTCCAATCCCACCAGAAATTTCCAGAGTGACAACTGAGCCAAATTCATTTGCTTAGTGATTAAAACTAGAGCAGAATGTCCTATCAAAACTCCTTTACCCACAAAAAAATATTCCTGGACTTCAAATTCGGAAGTTAACAAAATGTGTAACTGTTTCCTACATCCTTTTTCTGCAGCAATAATCATGCTATTGGTACCTACCTATTGCAACAATTAATGGAAATGATGCATATAAGAGCTTAGCATAGAGTCTAAGACTAGAGAAAAGCTCAGTAAATATTATCATTATTTATTAAGATGATGCTGGTGTTTTTTTCTCCTTGGTATTTTTCCTATGCCTTGATGTCCAAATTAATACAGCTCTGTTACGAGTAGCTTCATACTTAATTTTTGTTCTAAGTTTTTATTTTCATTAAATTCAGGTTTAGAGAGGGTAGAGAGGAGGAAACTATCCCGCTGAATTTCAGTGAGTCCTAATCAAGTTCCAGCTTCAAAATTTAATTTTTTAAATTGTATGTATGTATGTATGTATTGACCCATTATCAGAGCTGGACTGCCCACACATCTTATAGGTAGAACTTAACTCTCTCCACTTAGTTATTCATAAATTTCCAAGAAATGAAACTTTCAAGATTTTAGTCTCCTGTATTCTCACATCTAATATACATTTTTTCCAATTTGTCCCTCTGATTGATGTGCACAAGATAGATATAATGATGGAGATATATTCTAACTTTATTTGACCTAGGAGAATACTAAATTGTTTTAAAGTTTAAATGATTACCGTGGCCAGTAGCTTAAAAATTTTTTTCTATAAAGGGCCAGATTGAAATTATTTGGGCTTCATGAGCCATATGGTCTCTGTCACAATTATTCAACTATACCATCATAGCATGAAGGCAGACACAGACAACATGTAAATAAATTGATATAGCAGTATCCTAATAAAATTTTACATATGGACACTACAATTTGAATTTTATAGAAATTTCACATGCTACAAAAAGCATTCTTGCTTAGATTTTTTCCAACCATTTTAAATGTAAATGAAACACAAAACAACAACAACAACAAAATTTTTAGCTGTGGGCCATACAAAAACAGATGGCTGGCTGGATTTGGACTATGGACCATAGTTGGCCAAACCCTATTGTATTGTTCTTAATTACTTTCACCAGAAGATAACATTTAAATTTGTTTCGTGAGCTACCAATATCTTGTATAGAGATAGCACAAAATACCACATGATAAAGAACATATATCTATTCAAAAAGGGTAAATGGGGTACACATTGTCACTCTCTTAGAAGTGACAAAACTGGTTACTCACCTACCAGCCAGTAGAGAGTAAGCCAGAGATTTGGCTGACATGTGAAATAAATATATTTGAAAAGTCCAAAAATGTCAAAAAAAAAAAAAAAAAAACCTCAAAAAACTCCAAACTATTTAGGTCTACAAGTGTAAGATAACAACAAAAACTAGCATTGGGTGTTTTTTTGTATATATTGTTAGTAACATATTTTCACAAGCCATATCTCTTTTGCTTTCTGCAATGACCTATCATGTTTCAGTGAAGGAACATAACTAAGTACTTCTTATTGCAATAAAAAATAAATCTAATGTTGACAACAACTTAGAAAAACTCTGAGAGTGGGCAGCCCAGGTGGCTCAGTGGTTTAGCACCACCTTCAGCCCAGGGCCTGATCCTGGAGCCTTGGGATTGAGTCCCACATCAGGGTCCCTGCATGGAGCCTGCTTCTCTCATTCTCTCTCTCTCTCTCTCTCTCTCTCTCTCTCTCTCTCTCTCTTTCTGTCTCTCATGAATAAATAAATAAAATCTTAAAAAAAAAAACCTCTGAGAAATGATCAGTTGTCTGTTTTAAATTGGTTCCAATAGAGGACAAAATTAAAAGAATAAGATTTTCTTTTATCTCACCAACTCACCCTCCTTATTCCTAAAAGATTCCAATTATATCATCAGTCAAAAGGAAGGGAAGAAATGACAAAGGAAGTGTTGGTAAGAAGAAAGAACTATCCATTGAGTGCCTAGGTTATGCCAAGCACACAATAATATTAATAATAAATATAGACGTGGGGAAAATATTTGGAGGAAAATGAAAGGATAATTTTGTCCCCTCCAGACACAACACATACTCTTATAAATTCCATCCCTCCCTGTTCCTACCTGAAATGGTACGGAGTGCAAGCTCAGCACACCTGACTTAGCCCTTTACCGAGCATATCGTTTAAAGTTCTTTTTATCTCTCTTAACGAACCTCTTATATTTATTTACTAGGGGAAAATGAAGGTCAGAGAAGTTAACTTGTTAAAGTTCATACATCTAATAAAGAGTCAGAGACAAAACTGAGACTAGAACAGACACCACTGTCCCCTAATGTAGATGTCACCAATTTAGTATTGATTTTATGATAAGAAATAAGACTACAAAATTATAACAGTTTGACATGAGTTTTTTTGTATTGTATCCACTTTATATATGATTTTATAATAACCACAGAAATTATATAGCACATTTATATAGTGAAATATGTTTTAGTGTTCTTTATTTGAGCTTAAAGAGAAAACATCTATTGTTGGAGACACAGAAATTTCCACTAATATTTCAATAGTAGGACCTTTGATATGGTGCATTCAGTAAGTCTTTTTCCTCTAGCAAGGTAGGGGACCTAAGAGAAAGTTTAACAGTGATAATCAAAAGAACCTGAGAGTTGAACACTGATCCTATTATAGCAAATGATTAGTACAGGTGGACCTTTCTCCATGTTCAATGACTGTTGGTAATCCTTAAATAATCAGGCAGCTGCTAGATAGCAAGAAAATGTCAAGTCGAGCACCTGGGTGTTAAACATTTATACAGGCTTGTAGGCCACTTTTGATCTATCTGCCCAAAATGCCAAATGTCAGTGGCTTCACATAGGTTAGGAGGAAAGCACCTCATTAGAGCATAGCTAGAGTTTGCTTAGCGTCCAAGAAACAAAGAATCCTGTACCCTTAGATGCAGGGTGGTTATTTCCCTGTGCACTGAGCTTGCCAGTATTTCCCAGTAGCCTTGGTCCTCTATTGTCTATATGTCTATACATTATTCTTTTCCTTTCTCTCTTTAAGAAGAGCATTGCGATGCCTTTGTTTTCCCAAGCAGAACAATACAAATTACTGTTTAATGGCCTAGGATGCCATTATATAAAGCAGCAGACTGCACTGGCAACTCCAAATTACACTTGGAGTTCTTCAAGGAGTTAATGACTGGTGGCTACTTCTTGTATACAGGGGTAATCATCACAAGATAAGGCAGCGTCTCACAGGATGTTGTGCAGACAGAGGCACGCTGTCTGATTGCCTTCCCTAACCTTCTGTGTGGTTCTGTTCCCCTTGCTATTGTACTGCAGAGGCAGTAATTAGTTTGCTAGGGGCTTGGGGGAGACGGGTTCACAGGGAACTCATTTTCTTTTTTTCAAAGAAGCTGCCCAAGTTCATAAGCTGTGGTGAGTGCCTCACTAAAATCAATGTAGAGTTTATAAGTGAAAAAGGACAAAGAGCATAACACAAGATGAAACTTGATTTTTCCATCCAATTTAAGGGACAGCAAATTTGATTTAAGAAATAGAATGTCAAGAAACAGGAATGTCATGTATTAAGTCAAGGGCTCAAAAAAATTATATAGCGAGTCCACAAGGAACCTTTGATTCTACTATTGCTCTGCTTGTTATACACACCCCCAGCTACACAAATTGAGAACTTAGAACACAGTATAAATAGTAACTATTTCCTCATTTGGCCACATATAAACTATTGATATTTCTGTATTTCATATAATTCTAATGAAGTTCAAACTAAGATTGAATCTTTATTTTAGCAACTGGTTATAAGTTACGATTTTTAAAAATCATTGGTATGCAAATTCGCCTAGAATTTGGGGTTGGCCTTAAACTTCTCAATCAAAATATCTACCCATCCTGAAGATTAATATCATTTGTTCAATCAAGATGAAGATGACTCCTAAAGAGGTAGTTTCCCCCAAATCTCCAAGGTATCCTGTGGTTGTTCTTGATAACTGGGATTTCCAAGTGAAATAAGAAATTGTATCCAAACTTGAACCTTCAGGACGATAGTAGGAATTTGCCACTAAGCCAAAGGAATTGATGAGGGAATTATCAAGTATATTTTAGGAAGTCTTAACAATGTGCAGCTCCAAACACTACTGCCATGGCATCGCCCCCCTACTGGTGCTAATTTAATCACATTCATTTTTAATATTGAATGCAAATATCTCTAAAAGCAATTAAATCAATTTGCAGCAAATTCCTCCTCACTTACTTGTTCCTACTCTGAATCTCTTTGCCTTCATTACACTTGAGATGACCAATTCTGATGGCGTCATCTTTGACCAGAACATGAATTAAGAGAGTTGGGGCCTTGGTAAACTGGCTTGTTGTGTATTTTGTATATTTACAAAGAGCTTCTTATTCAACCTTTTCTCTAGCTAATCTGGTTATTTCTCATATGTAAACTAATATATAATCATTGATGGTGTATCCTCGAAACACCCTTCATGGCCCCTTCAGTCATTGCATATTATCAAAGGTTCACACTATCATGACTTCTAAACTATAGGTTCGTCATGCATTCTTTTGTATTATATATAATGGAATCATATACACTGTAGTCTTGATTATTTGGCTTCTTTCTCTCAGTGTAGTATATGTGTGATTCATCCACGTCATTGCATATCTTTATTCTTACCGCTGTCTTGGTTTCAATGTGTAAATACATTATATTTTACTTATCCAATTTTCTCTTTGGGTATATGTTTATATTGCTTCCTGCTCTTCACTGTTGTCGATCATACTGTTGTAGATTATACTGCTGTGAGATATTTATTAATTAATATTTCATATAAAATTTTTTATTGGCCTTTCAGCAGTCAACTTTTATCCTTTGTCAGTCTGAGCTCTTTTACAATTGGGCAACTAGAAAAACACTAGAAAAAATGTAGAACTTCAGTGAGAACATACTTTACTTTATATACATTCTAGAAACTTTCACTTTTGAATTTAACATCAATAATATCTTTGATTCTAAACAAGCTAGCCAAAGCAGACTTTAATGTCATATTTTTAAAAGTAAAGTTTATTCCAAATTTGAAGACACTTGCATTTTGCACTTTAGTAATAATGGCCCTTTTGTTAGTTTTGAAGTGGGAATAATAACAGCTATTGAACTCGCATAAGGTTCCTAACTTTAAAGAAAAATCCTATAAATATACTATATGTAAAGGTAATACATCAAGAGCTTTGAAATTTGGGATAAAGCTGTAGATGGGTTATTATCATTAAAATGGTTTTCTATATCTGAGCAATCTATATTATTCATTTCTATATATCATATTCTGATTATGTTTTAAGCCATTTTTTGACCCTACAGCTAAAGGGTTTCATTAAAATTTATTACAGGTTTATTAAATACGGGTAGCAATATAAAATATATCCAGACTAAATCACTTGCGGCATTTCCTGTGCCAATCTATTTAAAATAAAAGTAACACCCTTATGTTAACCTACTAGACTAAAGTATTTTCACTAGGATTTTTATTCTAGCTAACTAATCAGTTTTGGTAAAGCTAATCATTCTTTCCAATACACAATTTCCTTATTTGTCAAATAAAAATGACTACCTCACAGGATTATTTGTAAGCATTTTTCTAATAGTCTAATACAAATATAGAAAATTATTTTTCTGAGTATATAGGATTTTAATTGTCTTGCAAACCTACTTATTAAACCTACCATTCTTAGTACCTGACCTTCCAGATTATTTGGGCTCATGGAAGAGGGACTTAAAACCTCTGTAAGATACTAACTGCAGAATAGTTTCTTTTGACCTACAAAAATTCATTTCTTGGGATGACGAGTGCCAATAGTAAGATAAATACCCTTAGTAGTGATGTGGACTCTACGTAACTTATCTTAAAATTTTTAGCCATCTGCCACATGGGTGAAAGACCAGAACAAATGACATGTGAGCCCCTAGAGAAGCAGAACTTGGAAATATATGATTTATGGAAAGTTATCTGGAGAGCTGTTTGTTTATTGTCTCTAAACTTCAAGACCACAGATAAATACTTAAAATTGAGAGAACTTCTTTTGATCTCATTCACGCAGATAGAACAGAAATAAAGGTATAAATTATTCTACCAAAGACGTTTTGATAAGACGTCTTATAATATCTTTTATAAGATATAAGACGTTTTATATTTGAAAGATATAAACTAATGCAGTAATAAACATTAGTAATATGTGTATAATTTGCCACCCACTTGATAAAGGAGAGACTGTGTAATAATTAGTTTATTCACTTTCCTGCTTATTTTTGAAGCATTCAGAGAAGGCCATTAGCTTTCATCTGATTAACTTGAATATACTTCCTGGAACAAAAGTGATTCCCCTCGATAATGAAATATCCCCTTCTTTCCATCGAACGTGAAAGAAGGAGAAGTAATAGAAGAAGGAAAGAGAGGAAAGGCATGAAAACATATAAACACAAAACAAAACAAAACAAAAGAAACCTTAGCTTTCTGTACTCTTCTTAAATTACTATAGCAGTTTTGCTTAGTGTTCTAGGTTTACTTAATTGGTAATTTTCATGTGTATGTGAAGTTACATATTTGTACTGGATCATACATTATAGTTTATTTTTTAAAACTTATTTAATAGGCTTGACTCCAACTGGACACTTAAACAAATGTTATAAATGCTTTTAACAACTTGTGAGGAAACTCACAATGTATTGGGAGGCCATGGTGAGCAGAGAAGGTGGAGTCACTTTTAGATAAGTCATATACAAGCACAGCCCTTTATATTGACACATGACAAGTTTTAGGGTGCTAAGACACAAAGCTGTAGTGAAATGATGCCTTTGCTTTATATGCAGATTTTCTGTTCAAGTTTATATGGATGGGCAAGCAGAGTGACGAACTAACATTTATGGGGTGCAGTCTACCCATAAGGAAATGTCCTAGTTGCTTAACTCTTTTGGCAAATATTTACTGATCTCCTATCTTGTGTGATTACAGAGGCAAAGGTGCATGGGGGTCACAGTCTCGGGGGAGACAGTAAGAGTAAACAAATGAGAGAGTGATGAGTGCCAACAGCCGTGCTGGCTCATGTGAAGGGCAGCACTGGAGGTGAGCCCCTGGAGCTCTACTGGGTGCTCAGGGAAGCTTCTCAGAGGAGACAGTTTGAGCTTAGAACCAAACCTCAGGAGTGATTAACTCATGTGAAGATCTGAAGGGAGACAAGTATTCTTGGCAGAGGGAACTGCAAGGACAAGAGCTTTTAGGCAGAACAGCACATGGTATGTTTATGGTATAGAAAGAAAGCCAGTGATTTATAGTAGCCTGTTACCTAACAGTGATAAGTGCACAGACCAAGAAGTGATGTCATAAATAACAGAAACCTTAAATTAATAATAGTAATAGCTAATATTTATTGGTGACTTTGTGCATTAAGGTCAAAATTTTGGCATAGACTACCCCGAAAGACATACAGCCCTTGGATTTGAATCTTGGTTCTGTCAGTTATTAGCTTGGCAATTACCGTTAAATTTCTTAATCTCTCTTCATCTCTTCTTACCTTTCTTTAGAATGGGAATAATAATGGTGCCTACCTCCTGTGGTTGATCTGAATATTAAATAACATGATAATATCTAACATTCAGTGAGTACTTACCAGGAGCCAGTACTTTAATATGAATTCATTTTTAACCTTGCCAGAATTAAACCTCGTTAGTCTAACATCAGAGCATATGCCCTTTTTAATAAGCACACCATGAAGCATTTATATGAATTCTTTGTACGTGCTCACTAGCAAAACACTATAGAGAAAAAAAAACATTAAAACATTTAAGACCTGATTCACTCCAATGAAGAACAATAAGGGTAAATATTGCATTGTGGTTATAGTCCTTCTTGGAATAATCCCAAAATATTATGAGCATTTTGAGAATTGGAGCTGTGGCCTATTCATTGTCAAAGTTCCATATCATAGTATCTGCCACATAGTAGGCTCATAATAAACGATGGTTGAATGAGTAAATAAACTTCAGAATTTCTGCAGGTGAATTTTTCTTTAGCTGAATTCTTTCGTTTTTCTTCTCTTGACTGTGTCAATATAAATGTCTTTCCTTTGCACTTTCATTTTTGTTGTTTCTGCTCCACTTCACTTTTGATTATTTTTTTTCCAACTACATGTTCCACTGAACACTTCTACAACTGGGAATATCTACTTTTCTCTTGAAAGCCTTTAGTTTTACTCCTCCCCTTGAGTGCTTTCTTCATATCATTTAAAATATATCCTGCCACCAATATATCTTGAAAAGAGAGCTGAGCATCTTTTCTTTTGGTCACTGCTTTTACTTTGATTTCTTTATTTATTTCTGTATATGTGTATAGATATGTGTGTGTGTATATATATATATATACATAATATATATATTATGCTTATTGAGATATTATTTTTTGCTATTATTCCAGCATGGATCAGTAATATATAAAGATATATAAAGCTTTATTATTTCCTGCTTGTGAAGCTTCGTAATTATACTGTCCTACTTCCATATTTGTGTGTGTGTGCATGAACGTGCATGTATGTGAAGTGTATTCCAAACTGTTGGCATTTATATCTAAATAAGTATCCTTCATGTCTTACAGACTGAATCTAAATATTTGGCCTGTGGGTCATTTTCTGTTTTCTGCCATCCTGTCTGTTTTATAAGGCACAGTAGAAAGTCTGCCCTAACAGACACATCTTTTGGTATGCTGGAATATGTAAGAAGGTTAAGTCATTTTTCTTTTCCTTCATATTTCTTTAGAGGTGGTGGAGCGTTACACATCTACAAATTGAATCTTTTCTTAATTCACTTTTTGGTCGAACATCTTCAAACTTGGATCTTGCACATCTCCAAACATAGCCATGGTATCCTAAATTAAAGTCCACCCCTGTGTTTCTTTTTCATTTACAGACCAAAGAAAGAGCCCCTGTCCCTCCCTTGATGTGAAATCAATTTCCTTCTTTGTATTGAGGCTTGTTTCTCTTGTACTAAGATTACATCTAGTCTTCTTCCTCTAGCTGTCTGTGTTCTTAATGCATTACATGGTTCTGCTTGAAGGTCTGCTTTCTCTATATCTGGGTGATTTTAATTAGTCTTTTGAAGTTTCTTTTGAAATCCTCTTCTCTTTCACTTTTGATTATTTACTGTCTACAATTTTCCTTATCATAGTCTCTATGTTAATTATTTTCTATATTATTATTTCTTTTGGAATTTTAATTCTAGTTATCAGAGTATTGCTCTGCTTATTTTCTGTGTGTGTGTGTATGTGTGTGCGTGTGTGCACGCATATGTGTGTTATAGGTACACACATACACACACAGATGTATTTTTCTCCTTTTAAAATTCTTCTTATTTTCTTCTTGAACACCCAGTTGAATAGAAATGAGTTCCTATTCTTGCATGAGAATTCAAGATACCTCGATGAGTAAACGAATGTTCTTCAAATAATAAGGTGACTCTGATGGCACAAAGGTCTCTAAAATAAGTATGTATTAGCAAATCCTATCTGGCCAAGTTTTTGAAAAGATAGTTCCTTGGATTTTGCTTTGAAAGCTGAATAGGAGCGTGCCAGAAAACATGAATAAAAAGGAAACATTAGAAATAGTGACTTTAAAAGCAGCTGCATCTTCTGAAAGAAAGCACCTCAAATTCTCAGAGATGCCAGCCAAAATGGCTGGCATATTTACCATTTAAAACTACACAGTAGAAAAAAACAAATAAATAGATAAGACTGCATAGTAGATTTCCCAGCAACATTTAATGGGGGAAAACCTTAATCAACAATAGAGAAAATTGTAGTTAAGGTACCCTATCTGGTACCCAAATGATAAACATCTGGTACTCCAATGATAAAATTTGTGATCTACTTTATATATATATATATATAAAGTAGATCACAAATTAAGTATATATATATATATATACTTCATATATATATAATGACATTTGCCTTGCCTATTGTATTTATTATATTATCTTTATATATTAACCTATGTTAATATATCATGTACGATTTCTTTAATATATACATTTATATTATGCATATATACAAAATTTCCCTATCTGCTTTATGTGGTAAATTTTTAATTTGTGCATATGATAAGAAAACTTATTATTAGCTCTGTTTTCTCAGTATTACACTTTGGACCAAACTGTGAACTGCACAATCACAGTTAGAAATGAGTAGTTACTGACTTGTAATTTGTGGGTGCATTTCTATGATGGATTCATTAGAAATTAGAATTCATACACTGAAGCCACATTCTCTACATAAACAAATTGGGAAAGATATTTAGGAATAGAAGGTACAACATAGGGAGTGTAGTCAAAGGGACACTGTACAGTATAGATGGTAGTTACATCTGTGCTGGGTACAACATAACAGTATAGAGGGGATGAATCCCTAAGTTGTATACTTGAAACCAAGGTAACATTGTGTCACCTATACTCAAGTAAAAAAATTGGGGAAAGAAGGTTTTTAAACTTCTAGCTACAAAAGAATTACACTGATTTATTTTAATTGTTGCAATTTCAAAAGGTTAGTCTCTCATTTGACTTATGTGAAATAGTTGTATATGTAGTCATTCAGTTCTATTGTGGAATGGTACATCTTAGTTCTGTGTAAATGATTATTTATTGAATTATATTTTTTCCTCAGGATGTCAGGAATGGGATCCTTTATGTTATCCTGAATTTGCAGGTTTTGCTTGTAATTGAAACTGCAGCTCAGGCTCCTGCAACAAATTAGTTATCAGCTTCAGTATTTTTGTTTCCTACTGTGTTCATCCATGAGAATAACATATCCAAACATCCTTTTTAAAATGCCTATTTTCCATTTAATGAAAAATTTTAGCTTTTTTCAATTATTGACAGGCCATGTTGTAGAAGACTCCCTACAGATATGTTCATTGGTAAGAACACCTACTAAAATATTTTATTTGCCACCTGCTTCGAAACTAAATAACTAATTAAAAATTGAGAATTCCTTCAATCATCTTTTGGTTCTATTTATTAGTCCTGGGTACTAATTTACAAAAGAAATAGAGTGAGTTCTGTGTGTGTTTCTACTTTTCTCAATAACATCACAGTGAAGAGCATTAATAACAAAAGGTGGGGTAACTTCAGTCCTATTGTAAATTAGTGTGCATGATGTTTTTTTAAAGTCTGATATGATTTAGAATAACATAATGAGCATCAATTATATATACTCTGAAGAGGTTTTTACTGTTTTCCAACAATATAATATATAAAAAATACTTAAATAACTGAGCAGATAAATTACAATGAGGTTCTTATCACTCATATTTGAAAGGAAAGAGTAATGAGTCTGGTTATAGACATGGAGCCAATGTAGCCAGGTATGGTCATCATATTGTCAGTTATTAGAGGATGAAAAACTTAGTGGAAAGAGTGGGAAACTAATGTGGAAGTAATGGTACAGGGAAGCAACTGTGTTTTGGAGAAAGAGCACTAATCTCAGTCACATTTCCAAGGTGGGATCCTGGCTCTCTCAATGATCACCTTGTGAGAATAAACACTCTATCCCCTTAGAAGAACATTCTGTTTAGAGAAAGTAAAACATTCACTCAATCAATTAATAAAGGAGTGAAATGCTTTATTAGTTTCCAATGGTGCTTAATTAGTTTCCCACAGTGCTTAATAAATTATCACATACTTAACTTAAAACATCAATTATCTCAAACCACGTTACCCCTTTTTATCATCCCACTTTTGCTTATCATTGTTTCTGCTCTTTAAAAAAATAGGGAGGAAGTGTTCTTTTTATTTGTATTTATTTATTTGAGACAGCGGGTCAGAGGGGCAGAGGGAGAATCCTAAGCAGACTTCACACCTAGCACGGAGCCAATGCAGGACTCCATCTCACAATCCTGAAACCATGACCTGAGCTGAAATAAGGAGTCTCAACGCTCAAACAACTGATCCACTCAGGTGCCCCAGAGGTTATCTTTTGAGATCACCTTATATCCTTTTTTTTTCCAATGTGAGGATAATGTGAAGAATTAAGAAAAATAAGAAAAAAACAATTCAAATTTAAAAAGTAGATAAAGGAAATGGAAAATACAAAATAAAGATCAGTAAAGAGGATAGTTTTTATATTATTGAAGAGTGAAAGTAATAAAATCTAGAATCATGGAGAATACATTGGAAATAGGAAAGGAGGGGTGTATATGAGGGATATTATAATGCAAGAATCATAATAAAGTAAATGATCAGTACATTATGCTGGCAGAATTTAGAGTTCAAAATATCAAGAAACTTTTAAGATGACTCCAAGAACCTGGGTGAATGTTACAATACAAATATAAAAATCACAAGCACTACAGAATCATAAAGAACAAAAAGGGTAGAGAAAAAGATGACTATTTAGTTTTAGTCATTAAATAACATCAGAGAGCAGAGAAACAGAGAAAGTTCTATTCTAATATTCTTGTATTAAAAATAAGAAAGGTACTCCATACTCTGACAAAGCTCACAAAATCAGGGCATATTCAGGACCCCAAACCAACTTTTTTGATTATTTGTAACTAGAATGACATTTTTTCAGACCACAGTTGCCTCCCAGTGTTGAATTTGGGTGAAAGAAGACTATCAGACTTAACAAATAACAGATATAAAGATAATACAGACAATACTGGGAAAGGTAACTGCATTAGAGGAAAATACTTGGGTATTACTGTGTAGAAATAAAGCATTTATCAGATGAGCTCTCCAAGAGAAGCACAAAAAGAGAAAGATAACCAGCTGTGAGATAAACCTTAGGCCATATTCATATTTTGGAGGTAGAAAGAGGAAGAATGACTATTTATCATGGACACAGTTTACAGGGATTAAAGACTATTGAATATTATCATTTTGCTGAGTATTCAGCATGCAGTTTTTAGATGGAGTGCCTTACGCAACTTTACCTAGGAATGGTGAAAAATACACCTAAGGACAAAAATAATCTAATAAGCTTTAAAAATTCCATTTTGTAAGTGTGCTAAGAGACTAGCATTCTGAAATCAATAAAGGTATTAAGAGATAAAGCATTACTATTTGGAGAGGACAGATAAATTTCTGCTAAGACTAAAATATTTAATGACAGTTTGTGAGATGAAGATAATTTGGTTGTTTATTAATAAGATGCAAGTTACTTCCCTAATGAACCATTTTAATCAGTGATCTATCAGTTAATCAGTGTTAATCAGCGTTTCATTACTAAATAAGGACTTCATGATGAGGTGGACAAACTCATAGTGTTGCATGACTAATAAGTAGACATCATTTTTCTCAAAAAGATTTTCATTATCTTAAAGTCTCTAATATTCAAAGTTTGAGAAAAGACTAAAATTTAGGCTAGCAGAATCCAGGGGCTTCATGAGAGGAGTCTAGCATTTGTGATCAGATGTTTCTGAAAGGCACACAGTCATTGGTAAAGCTTTTCCAAGTACAAGAACCTGGGGGGAAAAGCTGGCATTGTTTATTTTAGGTTAAAAGAAATCCAACAGAAGAGTCACTGAATTTTTTCTTTTGTGTTTGTTCTTGCTCCATTTTCTCACCAACAAAACAATTTTGCTTATGTAAGATCTTAAAACTGATAAAATTCTAGAATGTTGAGATAAAATCAAACAGCTCTTGAAAAGTTGTCCTGCAGTCATTCTCTTTGCTTTTCAGAGCATTTATCTGGAACACTAGATTTGGTTTTGAGTGTTATATTGTAAATGTTGGGTGGGTTGTATCTCAGCCAGAGTCTTTGCAATCAGCTCACCCTTATCTACCAGTTGTGGTGAATTGTTACCCTCTATAGACACTTGCAGCCCCAACCTGGGCTTTTCAGATCTGAAAAACCAAATAGCAAACTTTGTCAGAACAAAAAAGTACTCAGAGGCAGGTTGTGCTCAATTTTTGAGATTTTATCTCAGTATCTGTTCTCCAGACTGCTTGCCTGGCTTTTTGTAGTTACTGGTCCTTTTTTGGTCATTGTTGTTCAGAGATATGCATAGTATTCAAAGGTTTCTTTTTTTTTCTAAGCTAATTTATTTTATATTAAATGTTCTATATCATCACTTGTTTTATATTGCATATTTTACCCATACAATTTTTTATTGTGGTACAATTTGACATATAATAAGTTAATTTAAGGTATTCAATATGATGGTATTTGTATATCTTGCGAAATGATCAGCACAGTCATTCTAGTTCACATCTATCACCATACACAATTTTGTTTTCTTATGATAAGAACTTTTAAGATTTGCTGTTTAGCAACATTCAAATATACAATATAATATAGTCACTATGCTGTATATCACATCCTTATGATTTATCTATTTTATAACAGGAAGTTTGTACCTTTGACCCCTTCACTCATTTCACACATCCTCCCCCCTTTCTGTCTCTGGCAGCCACCAATCTGTTCTCTGTATAACCTCTTTTGTCGTTGTTTGTCTGTTTGTTTGTTTTTTAGATTCCACATAAAAGTAAGATCATATGGTATTTGTCTTTCTTGTCTGACTTATTTCATATATCTTCAAGGTCCATCCATGTTGTTGCAAATGGCAAGGTTTCCTTTTTTATGGCTGAATAATATTCTGTTGTGTGTGGATAGCACACACATACATACTCATAATGTCTTCTTTATTCATTCATCCATTGATAGATATTTATCTCAACTTGGATATTGTAAATAATGTTGCAGTGAACATGGGGTCTCATATATCTTTTTGAACTAGAGTTTTCATTTTCTTTAAATACCAAAAAGTGAAATTGCTGGATCATATGTAGCTCTATTTTTAACTTTTGAGGAATCTTCATACTGTTTTCTGTAGTGGCTGCATTAATTTATAATCCCACCCACCAGTACACAAAGGTTCATTTTTATCCATATCTTCATCAATACTCGTATTTCTTGTCTTTTTGATAATAACCATCTAACAGGTATGAAATGGTATCTTATTGGCATTTTGATTTGCATTTTCTTGGTGATTAGTGATGTTGAGCATCTTTCCATGTGTGTTTCATCATTTATATATTTTCTTGGGAAAAATGTTTATTCATATCTTTTGGTCACTTTTTAATCAGATTGTTTTATTTGTATATGTGTTGAATTGTATGAATTCATTATGCATTTTGGATATTAACCCCTTATCAAATAGGTGATTTGCAAATATTTTCTCCCATTCTGTAGGTTGCCTTTCATTTCATTGATGGTTTCCTTTGCTTTGCAGAAGCTTTTTACTTTGATGCAGTCCCACCTATAAAAAAAAAAAATATTTATTTGTTTGCTTATTGTTTGTTTTGAGAGAAAGAGAGTGAGAAGCAGACTCCCCACTGAGTGAGGAGCCCACTGTGGGACTCGATCTCGTGAGCCTGAGATCTCTCTCTCTTTTTTTTTAAGTTATTTACTTATTTATTCACGAGAGACACAGAGAGAAAGGCAGGGACATAAGCAGAGGGAGAAGCAGACTCCCTGTGGGGAGCCTGATGTGGGACTCTATCCCAGGATTCCAGGATCATGACCAAAGGCAGATGCTCAACTACTGAGCCATCCAGGTGCCCATAAGCCCAAGATCTTGACGTGAGCTGAAATCAAGAGTCAGACACTTAACTGATGGAGCCACCCACTGAAGTCTCAACTTTTAATTTTTTTTTCATTTGTTTTCTTTACTTTTGGTGTCAGTTAAAAAATACATCACCAAGACTACTGTCAAGGAGCTTACCACCTATGTGGATTTTTATAATTTCAGCTCTACAATATTATTTATTATATTGAAATAAGTAGATATATTACAGATTAAATATTTTTTAAATCATACAAATTTTTAAGATAAAGGATCTTTTAAAGAAAAAAATGCTGTAGATCATTTCAAGCCCAGAGGTCATAAGTATTTGAACATTTGGGCCTTTAGTTATTAGAAGAATTTATAGATATGAAAAGGGATTTGAGGAAGGCTGGAGTAAATGAGAAGAAGGCTTGGCACTGAATTTCAGAAAGAAAAATAAGATGAAGAAAGAAAGAAAGAAAAAGAAAGAAAGAAGAAAGAAAGAAAGAAAGAAAGAAAGAAAGAAAGAAAGAAAAAGAGAAAAAGAAGAGTAGCAGAAAAGAGAGTAGCATAAAAAAACAAATCACCTGTGCTCTTTTTTTCTACCTTTATGTAGGATAGAATAAATTATTTATGGTGAAAGCTTTTATTTCTCTCAGAAAATATTCAATTACCCTTAGAAACAAAATACTAGTTCTCATTATATTTAAATTAAGATAGCAGAGCTTTCTAAAATGTATTCAATAGATACCCAGTCAACACTTTTTGAACATAAGAAATGAGACTATAAAATACATAGAATGAAAATGACTAAAGGAAGAAAGTTTCCCACAAAAATTATTAGTGGCATGACCATGAACAGAAGTCCAATTAAATATAATATGTTCCCCACTGGGGGATCCCTGGGTGGCACAATGGTTTGGCGCCTGCCTTTGGCCCAGGGCGCGATCCTGGAGACCCGGGATCGAATCCCACGTCGGGCTCCCAGTGCATGGAGCCTGCTTCTCCCTCTGCCTATGTCTCTGCCTCTCTCTCTCTCTCTCTCTCTGTGTGACTATCATAAATAAATAAAAATTTAAAAAAATTAAAAACAAATATGTTCCCCACTATAAAAGTATCTTAGCATAGAAATTATATATATATAATAATATCTATATAATATTTATATAATAAATATATATTATTTCTATGCTAGGATACTTATATATAAATATATAATATAATATATAATAAAATATAATACAATAAAATATAAATCAAAAAGATAACTTGGATAGGAGACTCTTCAAAAAGCAGAATAAATAAGTACATCTCACTGTTTATACTGGCACACTTACTGGGCAAACTTTAGAACTTGGAAGAATATTAAAACAATTCCTATCAGGAAATTCAAATTAGCATAGCACACAGCCTCTTTTAAGTATTGTCATAGCTCATTAAGAAAATTGTGCCTGCAGCCCTTCTGTACACATATGCAAGACCCAAATAATTATATTTTAAGTTTTTCCCATGTTTTATAGCATTACATTTTTGAAACTTTACCATTGATTGATCTTTAGCCAAAAATCTGAAATTAAAATACCACAGAAATTTACTAATCTGTAGAAATTATTAACCTGAGACTTAGGACATGAGTATATTGGTTTTATCCATATTTTTTGTCAAACATTTATAAAACTTCATTTAAGAATAACCTTGTGTACAAACAAGAGTAGTTGCCTCCATTGTTAAAATGTGATGGTTTCGGGCAGCCCTGATGGTTCAGCATTTGGCGCGGCCTTCAGCCCAGGGCGTGATCCTGGAGACTCGGGATCAAGCCCTGCATTGGGCTCCCTGCATGGAACCTGCTTCTCCCTCTGCCTGTGTCTCTGCCTCTCTCCTTCTGTGTCTCTCATGAATGAATGAATGAATGAATGAATGAATGAATGAAATAATCATTTTAAAAAATGTTATGGTTTTGCTTTTAAAAAATCTTAAAAATACTGGGGATAGTGACAAATGATGCTTTAGTTTATAATTAGTTTGTTTTTTATAAGTGATGTGTAAAGTAACCATTTCCAAACTTGTGAAAAGCATGTAAATATCCTAAATAATTCCTTACTCAATGCTATAATAAAATAGCCTAATATCTATGTTCATTTTGCCTGATCAAGTAGCTCTCAGAAGAAATTCATCATTATACATATGTGTATTTCTCAAAGTCCCTATCTTTGGCATAGTCTATATGATATATAATTGACAATGAAATTTAAGGAATTTGTTGTGTTCTTTTTTTTAGTTTTTTTTTTTTAATTTTATGATAGTTACAGAGAGAGAGAGAGAGAGAGAGAGAGAGGCAGAGACACAGGCAGAGGGAGAAGCAGGCTCCATGCACCAGGAGCCTGATGTGGGATTCGATCCCGGGTCTCCAGGATCGCGCCCTGGGCCAAAGGCAGGCGCCAAACCGCTGCACCACCCAGGGATCCCAATTTGTTGTGTTCTTGATGAAAAATCTGCTTGTACCAATTCAAGAACAGTGAAATGTAACATGAACACATCCAAAAGCTAAATGAAAAACTAGAAAATTATAATATATTAATCTTTTCAATAAGGCATTTTAAAATGACCACGTAATAGCAATGTGAGTAAGATATAAGACAGTCACTCCCAGAATAAATACAAATGCTTGGTAAGCAAAACTAATATTCAATTTCATTAGTAGTAGGGAAAGTAAACACAAAATGACATGATTTTTTCCCAAACTATATTGGCAAATTAAAAATAAAGTATTAGTCTGGTTAGTTTTTAAGAAAATGAGCATTCTCATGCAATGCAGATAAGAATGTAAATGCTTTTAAATAAAAAGGTACTTCGTATCTAACTCTGGCAATGCACATACTAATGCAAAGGCTAGATGACTATGGCAATGGAGACATTTAGGAATTCTCTTTGTGTCCAGAGATGATGTAGAGAAAGTGTAGTAGAGGTAGAAGACAAGGCTTGAATATTAGGAGCCTGGAAGGATCTGTCCCACTCCTCTACACTTGTTTGTTGTCTCTACCGCCCAAAAAGAACAAAAACCCCAGCAGCTGTCATCGTTCAGAGTAAATATAGTACATGCCAATTTATCCATTGGAAACATGCATTTCTGGAATGAGTTAAAATTAACCTCTTTGATTAATAGGAAGCAGCTTAACATAGTTTGGGCAAAATAAGTATATTCTTTTAGCTAAATTAGTTGAAACAATAGGATACATTAAAAAGGTCACTGAATTTTTTCCCATCAATCAATTAAATATACAAAACATGCACTTAGCATATCTTAATATGTTTTATGATGAAGCCCTAAGAGATGGATCAGGGAACCATGTTATTCGTGAAATAAAAAAGGAACTCCCGATATTCCACCGGGTAACTCTTTTTATAATATTACAGACTTATTTCACGTTGAGCCAGAAAAAATGATGGAAAGGAACATGAGAAAAAGTTCTGGAGAAAATATAAGAACTTGGTAATAAAAAGAGTATGCTATTTTCTGAACCTGATCACTATGCAAAAATGATAAACAAAAAACTTTATTTGCCAAGTATCTGCCAGTGCTGAGGATTCAGATAAAACATGTGTCTATACTCAGAGAAGTTTATAGACATGCCTTCGCTTCACCTAGGATTTTCAAACATTCATTGTTAGTCTGGTAGCAGCGAAATTAGGAGCAGAAAAATGGTCAGGTTAATAAATTCCACTCATTTGATAGGATTAGTCAATGTACTAATCTTAAAAACTTTTATTGTTTATTCCTTATGCTAAAGAAAGTCAGCATCTAATTTTGTTATAAAGGATCCAGGAAGAATTTTTTTTTACATCGAATGTCTTAACCAGCTGAGAATAAAATAGCAAATATCACCTCTTCTCTGGTAGGTATTTTCAAGTTACCAACACCTGCTTCTGTGGAATTTATAGAAGTTATGGTATACATTCGTGGAGCTCATTAAATAGAACTATTTTAAAGTTAAATATATAAACATTTAAATCTTTTCAACCTTGTCCCAGTTGATAGCAATAAATGATGTCCAATAAAATTGAAAATTTGTTAATGTAATTGACAATGAGTAAGTTACAACTTCTATTAAAAATATCGGCAGTGATTCACAATAGTTCCAAATGATGGATATTGTGTTTTCCACCCTGTTCTGCAGATTTCTAAAATTGTAGTCACACATTACCTTTTGCTTCTACTTCTTTTTCCATCTTTTTCTTCTTTTCTATTTTAAACAGAATTATTCTGTAAAGGCTAGAGAAAATGGCCTATCTTCTGGGTAGTTAAATTACATGTCAAACATTTCAGAGTTTAGAAAGCAGCTAATGAGAGTGTAATATTAAAATGTCAAACATGTACATACCATTTTCTTCCTCTTCCTGACTCTGAAACCCTCTGGTAACAACTATAATGATCTGTTTAGGCTTCGGTCCATTGTTTCCTTTCCTCACTCATATTTAGTAATTACTTTCTCCTCAAGGCTGCACTTTTCTTGAGGAAAGTAAATTTCCAGAGCGGTGTTCAGTTTTGAATTAAATCCTACCCCTATGACAGCAAAGACATATTAAGGGAGTGAATTCGACAGCTTGTAGCTTTCCCCAATTGTTTCTATCTCTACAAAATGCTTCACAAAATATTTAACTATATTTTTCTGTTTGGGGAAGGATTTTTCCTTAGAAAGCTTTCTGACTAACTGCCTGTGGATAACACCAGGGAGGATTTTAAACTGCTTGATATGTGTTATCCTTTTTGCTACTCAAACAGGGAGTGAGAAGGGAAAAGGCAAAGATTTCTGCCAGCAAGTGCTGAGTAATTGAAAACAAAGTCCCTATTGAGGTGGCAGGACAGTGATACTTGAAGACTAAATGTGGATTGGGAATTTTGTTATCAGTGGCATTCCATAGAAGAATGTAATGTTTATAAAAACATGTTTTTTCCCCAACACCAGTTAATGTCCAAAGTGAATTTACAAAAATAAATTTTAATACCACGCAGTATTCATTGGATTAGTTGCAGAACCATCATCAGGAAATGTTCCATGAGTAAATATAATCATGGAATGAATTGAAGTATATGATTAAGAATCCAGCAGTGACCATAATTGCTATGCTATTGTTTTTAAGTGCAATGTCAGTCTAATACATGAGATAGTTATGATATTAACAACACTTTTAATATGATGTTTGTCATGCTCAAGTACATGTGGTTTGTTTTAATGTCAACCATTAGCCTATTAAAAATAATTCAGAGCTATTGTCAACACTTGGAGTCTCCAAGCATGTAAACAAAGGATGGGTAGAAGATTCAAATGGCTGCTCGATGGTCCATTCACTAAGATGGCAAAAACTGTGGTATTGTAGATTGTGTACTATAAAGATAAGTATGTTAATGTTTGTCAAGATATCATTGGGATAATTGTATTCCTTATGCTAAAACAAAGAGCCATGACTCCAAATGAGAGGAAGGAAATTATTAAGAAGTGCTACAGAAAAATAGTCCAGTACTGACTTCTCAAAATCAAACTCTCTATTCCAGATTTTCTCTCTCAAAGCCCATCATAAATGTAACCGCTTTTACTGGCCTTAGTTATCGATTCATTCTTTTAACAAATATTTCTGGATGCTTGTTTGGCAAGGCACTGGAGATTTACAGTGAAATTAGATAAACACAGTTCCATAGATAAACAAGTAACAGTGAATTATACCAAACAGAAGTGGAGAATGCTGTGAGAGTATAACAAGGCACTTAACCAGGTCAGGGGGTCAGGGAGGAGATCTCGGGGCAAATGATATTTAACTTGAGATCTGAAGAATGAGTAAGAGTTAGTGAAGGGAAGTGGGGAGTAGGGGTTAGGTAGAAGAGGTCATGAGAAAGTGTGCTGTCTCTTTGGACACCTTCTTCTAGACAAATATTGTCTTTTTGATCCCTTGTTGAGCTGAACCTTCTGTTAAGCCACTAGACTTAATCTGGAAGTTGTGCTTCTTGACATTCAGTGCTGTCCTATAAGGTGTCCAATCCTCTGGAAACTTCTTTCCTTATCCCAAGCCCCTGAAACATCACTAAAAAAGTATAACATGAGGGATCCCTGGGTGGCACAGCGGTTTGGCGCCTGCCTTTGGCCCGGAGCGTGGTCCTGAAGACCCAGGATCGAATCCCACGTCGGGCTCCCGGTGCATGGAGCCTGCTTCTCCCTCTGCCTGTGTCTCTGCCTCTCTCTTTCTCTCTCTCTCTCACTGTGTGCCTATCATAAATAAATAAAAAATTTTTTAAAAAAGTATAACATGAAGAAGAGAAAGAATACCATCATGATGATCCCTAGGAAACTAAAAGGAATGAAACATGACAGTCTTTCGTTGAGAGCCACTTACATTAGAATTTGGGGGATTCTTTTTAAACTTGTAGGCTAGTAGATCATGCTCTATGGTCAAAAGCATGATACTATATATTAATCACTTGATCATTAACTTTATGAATAAGCGTCTAGTATACAAAAAACAACAAAAAGATGTAATCCAACATGCCTTTTGTTTTCCAGTTTACAGTATATTCAGAGCAATAACAAATGCTCTACTATTATCTTTACACTGTAGCTTCAGCTGGGATCTGTGTCTGTGTTGTGTAAGCCTATTTTGAGAGAAGAAGGATAAATACTGCCTTTGGCTCAATAGAAGTTTTTAAGCAAGTCAATCTCTATTCTGTCTATATGATGACTCTATTTTTCTGTATGTTCTAATCAAAGACATAACTCACTTTCACTCAAACAAAATGCTCCACCAGGTAAATCATGAGTGACAGTCTGACTTGAGTTCAATCCTGGTTCAATATAGCCCCACTAACATGTCAGTTATTAGAGAAGGCCTGTTGATCGATCGTTCCATGTTTACATTATTCTGATTCACAGTGATTTTAAGCATCAGACTTTCAAGTACAATTATATTCCATCTAAATCAACACCTCTAGCATTCTCAATAAGCCACACACATGAAAAGGCACTTTCCTTCTCAGAAGAGGGGATTTTATTTGTAAAACTTTCTGTGATATGACATTAGTTTTGATAGGAAATAATTTTATACCTGAATCAATATGAAAAATAATGTCCTTTTATGCACACAAAAATCCATTACATAGAGAAGCATAACCTACTCTTTTTCTCTTATCACTTGAATTAGATAAATAAAATAAAACACGTGACTTATGGGACACTTCGGTGGCTCAGCAGTTGAGCATCTGCCTTTGGCTCAGGGTGTGATCCTGGGGTCCTGGGATTGAGTTCTGTATCGAGCTCCCAGTGAAGAGCCTGCTTCTCCCTCTGACTGTGTTTCTGCTTCTCTCTCTCTCTGTGTTTCTCATGAATAAATAATCTTTTTCTAAAAACCCACATAATCTTATTTTATTATGATTATGTTTAATTTAAGCCATCATGGTAGAGCCATAATAAAGAGGGAAAATGATATTGTTGTATATTCAGTTTTCTTTTAAAAATCCAAAAATGTAAAAGTTCAGCTATGGCCAAATGAATCACACAAAATGATAGTAATAGTTTGGCCTTGGTAATAGACAAAATTCACTGCACTGATGTACTTTGAAAGTAGGATTTCTTGAACTGGACTGAAGTATGAGTCTGAAAATATGCAGTTATTATTTAAAATATGTTGTGTAGTGTGGATTATGTTGTATCTGTTCAATATGAAGACCTGCCACCATCTAGATCTATTGTAAATTATTCCATAAACTCTCTTACTATCTAAAAAGGTCTTTAATTAAAATTATAACTAAAACCATGAGCACGTATGTCGATAGGAATATATAAAAGACTAAATGATATTTGACTTACAAGAATGAATAACTGGGGGGTGTCTGGCGGCTCAGTCAGTTAGGCATACAACTTGATTTTGGTTCAGGTCATGATCCCCGGGTCCTGAGATTGAACCCTGCATCTTGTCCCTCTCCAACCACCTCCCTCACTCCCCATTGCTCTCTCTCTCTCTCTCTCTCTCTCTCTCTCTCTCTCTCTCAAAAAATAAGTAAGACCTTTAAAACAATGAACACCTGGAAGCTGGTAAAACGTTAAGTTATTAAGCATCATGATAGAAATCAAACAAATCATTTAATTGTTTATTTAAAAGTGTAATCATATTAACTCAATCTGTTATAATTTTTGAAATTCAGGAGATATTCCTTTGTGTAATGTTAAAACAACCTAAATAACAAACACCACTGCATAGTTAAGTGTAATATGCTTTCTATGTCTTGGTATTATTTTGTTTTGTTCTTATATGTGGGACAGAACATATACCCACAATAAAAGTGGTTGTTTCTTTTTAATGATTTAGCTAAACAAATGTCTTTTATCATTTCATCAAGCCTATGGATTTTATATTTCCTTTACATAGCTCAACAGTGCAAATATTGGGTTTGTAGATAAGAATTTAATTAGCATTTCAAAGAGGTCAAATTAATTCCCTCCCAGACAATAGCTGTTATTTCAGGCTACAAAGTAAAACTCAATTCTACAGCAGGAAACAATTTTTAAATCTTACCAGTCATTTTGCTCAGAGAAAAACAGCACTGACTCTTTAAACTGGATGGTTTTTGAACTAAAATCTTTAATTTTTGAAAAATATTTTTATCTTCTTCTAAAGGTTATTATGAGGGATTTTGGAGTTCTATCTGTGAAGTACTTAGGACCATGCCTGATATATAATAAATGCTCTACAAACAGAATAAGATGTAATAAAAACTCTGAATTCAAAAGAATCATTAATGTTTCTAGTATTATTGCATGTGTAGCTTCAATATCACTGCAGAAAGTCAGTGGTACAACAAGGAGTAAGGACACTGGGAGTGCCCTGCCTCTGGTGCCTTCCATGTTGGGTGTTTTGTGGATAGAGAAATGTAAACGGTAATAAAATTGACCAAAGGTCAGTCAACTTTTAACTACAATTATGTACTGGCAATTCTATACAATCTCAGTGATGAAATACCCCCATCAAGCAGGGTCAACTACTCATACATCCTCACCTCCTTTGGTATGCAACTGCAGAAAATAATAATAGAAAAACAAATACTTTCTGAATTCTTTAATGATAAGACTCTATTTTAAGTTCTCAAATTAAACATCAAATGCACTTTAAAAATCAATGTTCATTGGCATTTATCAGGTAAACTATTTTCTAGAGGTATTTGAACTGTTCATTGCCTGCCTCATAAGGTTGTATATCTATAAATTCAAATTAATACCACAGCATTCATTGGATTCCTACTGGGTGTTCTTTTTCAAAATAACCCTTCTAATTACTTACATAATATCTGTCTTTCTGATCAGACTGTAAGATTCATGAGGGCAAGAACTAGGTCTACTTTGTTCAATAGCATATGGTTTTGTTCTTGGCATATAGTTTATATTCAATAATTTTTTTAAATGTCAGAATTAGTTTTAATGTCACTAATTACTAGTGAAGGGTAAAAATTTAAGTCATCCTACAATAATCTTAAACTATCATTTTCTTGATGTAATACCAAGACAACTTCTGAGTCCCAGTTTTTAATTGACATGTGGGATACAAAATAGGAATTAATGACACTACCAATAATAAGTTCTAACATTCATTGAGGAACTGAACATTCTAGACAGAATTCTGTGTACTTTTGTATGTCTAACTTCATTCAATCCTCATACCTATTTCAAATATTCATGAACTCTGATAGGATTAAGAAGTTAGAATGTAGATTTCCTGGTTTTTTTTTTTTTACTTCAGTTCTTCTTCTTTTATTTTTAAATTTCTTTGTCTTTTCTTTATTTTTCCTCAAAGCAGCAGTAATTGTTTCTTAGAACAAATAGAGGCAAAGAAAGGTATTTCTTCTTATGGTTCTGCACCAATCCTATAAAACTATGGAGAATAGTGGTTAAATGAGAATTTACCACTGCAAGAACTTGGACAAATTACCAACCATTTCTCCTGTGTCTGGCTCAACTTTCTTTATAAACTGGGGAGAAAAATAAATACATTATATATGTGCATTGATCTATTGCAAATTATTATGCTTACTGATGCTAAAATTGTCCCATATTTGATTAGCAGAAACCTCTTTGGCTGGGTTTCTTTTTGACATATTGCTAGTTAAATTTGATGGCTTCCTTGCTTTCTGGTGTGACAATAAGTTTCAGGCTCATCTTATTTATTTCTTGTTTAGGGGATATGGTTGGATTTTATGAAAGTTACAAAGTTGTCCTATTTCCAAGTACTTTGTAATCTATCTGATGAGATTAGAAGTAAACAGAAGAAATATTGTATTATAAAAAATGAATATTTTAAGTGCTTGGACAGCAAAGATTTCATTTGGGAATTGATTTTTGGTTTTGTGACTTGTTCAGAAAATAATTGCACTCATGATTAGAAAAAAAGTGGGTGTTATTTCAAATTAGCCTGGTCAAAAAACAAACAAACCAACAAAGAAAAAAAGGAGAGAGAGAGAGAGTTATGGATGAGATAAGATAGTTCTTGAGGGATGGGAGGTATTAGAGATAGGAACAATATACAGAATAAGAATATTTCAGGTATCTATATGGCAAAGAAGATGAAGACCATGTTCTACAGATTGGAAATAATATTTATTGGATTGAATGAATTTGGATATAGAAATAGTGGAATAATAGTTTAATACATATGAACAACTATAATTAGATAATAACACCTAGGTGGATAGAGGCAGGAAACAAAAGAAGAATAGTGACTTTTCCTGGCAGTTATATTAACTCAAGTAAAACTGAATTGCTATAACCACTACACTCCAATTATAGTGGCTCAATTACTATAAAAGTCTACTCCCTCTGTGAAGCAGGTTTGAGGTAAGCAGTACAGGTTTATAGGGTACCTCTGCTTATCACAACATTCAAATAGTAGGTTCCTTCTAAATAGTTGACCTGCCATGCTTTAGAGCAATGTTGTCATCTGCATGGTCATGGCTGAGTCACTACACTTCTTTCTGTGTTCCTACCAGAAAGAAGAAAGAGAATATAATGGAGACATACATGATCTCTCAAGTCCCAGAAAAGAATATGGCATGTGTCACTTCTGTTCATACTCTACTGATGAGAACTTGATCCTGTGACCACACATAATTTCAAGGCAGCAAATAAATGTAGACCAGCTGGGCAATTCTGAGGCTGGTTAGAATTCTGAGAGTATTAATGAGGAGAAGGGCAGATTTTAGCAAAGAGTTTATCATCTCTGCTACACCTATCTATTGTCTTTCATACCTTCCTGGTCTGTATATCTTCAAATTTTTCCAAGTTTTATTACTTTCATGTGCTCATTCATTTCCTTAGTTAAAATTATCCATCCTGTCCTGAGTATTTTACCTGAGTGTATCAGTTAAGATTTAGTCAGGAGACGGAAGCCACAAGCGATCTGAACATGGAAAGTTTAATATTAATATGATTAAGCAGTAGCAGGATATTAACCAAGTAAGGGGTGAAGTCCAAAAAAATTGGAAATAGCAACTATGGACAGCAGCTATTACCTTTAGGTAGGGACAGAGTACCCACAGAAGATGCAAACATGAAAGAGGCCCCATTACCTACCTCCTATCCTGTCCCCCAGTGCTCAGAATCAGACTTCATTAGGGAGGGTATGGCAGTGACCACTGGATGGCAGAGTTAGTTGAGGTGATACAGCTTCATGCTGTAGCTAGCATGAAACTGTCTGCCTGGCTCCCATGGAAACTACTGGGAAAGTTGCCTGCTTGTGAGCTCATAAAACTTACTAGGAAGCTTCTCTTGGGCTGCTGATAAAGCTTGCTGGAATACAAGTGCCACTAGATGTCCTCCACTCCACCAGTTGTCATGTATTAAGAGAAAGAATTACAAGCTGTACCAGAAGCAAGTGGAGAACACCTTCCTCCTACACCTTCTACCAAGAAAGACTTAACATCCTGCCAGCTGGTAAAGAAGATGCATTTCAAGGATTCAGCACCAGTATCATGAAACAGGGCAAAGAAATGTGGATTTGGAAGTGGAAAGGTATTAAACTGATGACTGACACAGTGGCTATGCCAGGAAATTATTGTATAATGTGCCTGTTTTATCACAACAAAGTTCCTCTTTTTAGAACTGAATAGATGAAAACTATTGTAATTCTCCTCACAATATAATCAAATAAAAATACTCCCCACAAATAAGGCAGCTTTTAATTCATGAATAATCTTCAATATGAGAATTTGCCCTCTTACCTCCTTTAGTGTTCTAACAGCCCTCATCAAGTTCCTCACCCCTACGTACAGGAACTATGAAGGAAAATGTCAACTGGCTAAACAATAAGAGAAGTCCATCTTCTTCTGGTCTTAGCTTAAAAAATATCTATAGTTTATGTTATCCCCTATTTTCACACAAGGCAGTGTCTGCTTCATAGGATTGCTTGTGACCATCTCCTCAATGACCCTGTCATTATCAGTGTAAGTAGTAAGGAAATGAAAACCAAAGCTGCAGATGTGTCCCTTGAGCCATCTGGCTCCCTTGGAAGGTAATTTACTTACCTAAAAATAATCACATGCATATGGACACCTCCCCCCTTACCCCCTTACCGTAACATATTCCTAAAACTGTTAACATTCATCCCATTGAGTTTACAAAAAAAGCATTTCTCCTGTGCATACTGTTCTTTTGTTAATATTCATATGTGGCATCTCAAGAAAAGAAGCAACACTCACACATCCTAGGAAGCAGGAAAAATCTGTTGATTTTTTTTTTTTTAATCAGAAGCATTCTTTTAGGCACATTCAATCAGTGGGTTTGTTTTTTTTCTCTTAAGTAGCCGTAATAGTGCCACATTTTGAAGTAGCAATTTAGAGTTTGATTCCAAACTAATTTTTCATTTGCAGAGTTCTGAAAGATAGATTTCCAATAGGCTATGATCATCTTTGAAGATTTCTGGTTGGGTATAGCCCTGTCAACATTGAAAATTTGAATTTTCCAAGCATGGTGTTACAATCTGCCATCTAGAAAGAATAGTGTAAGGCACACCCCAGGTCCTCCTACATCATCCTTCGTTCCATTGTTTGGCTGAATAACATCAAAAACAGTTTAAAGTTGTGGGTGCAGTGCTGTCTACTACTCTAGTACTATGATTGTAAAAGCCATATCAGCCCAGAATTTCACTTCAGTAATCAGTGGGTGAGTTAACTTATTACCATATAACATCTTTATACTACAAAATGCTGATAGTGAATGCAGAGGTAATGCCTATGCATATTGAAGTGATCTTCATCAAATGGTGTGCTTGAGTGGTATGGGCCCATAATAATATGAGCATGCTTCATAAGACTAGATATATGTAGGACCACCCATGGGTAAGTTCCTGTTCTATGGGCTCAGTCTTGAATCTCTTAAGATTGAAGATATATGATATATAAATACCTAGGCCATTGCCTGTATTCCAAAATATAAGCTAGTTCTCTGTTAATAAAATCGGTTTAAAAAAAATAAAATAAAATAAAATAAAATAAAATCGGTTTAAGAAGGAAACTATTGATTTTATGCTAGTCTCCATAATTTTACCTGACTTACATATACTCTAAATTATAATGATGCTCTTTTACATTTTTAACTTGTCAAAGTATTTTTAAATAGCCTCGAAGTAAGAGCAAAGTGGAGAAACAGCTGTCCCTTGTTATTTTGTTTCCTGAATACAAATAGTCTTAAATTGCTGTAAATGGAAAGGTTGGAATGAATTCAAACACTGCTTGTTTAAATACACTCAGCCTGATGTTTGTGTGTTGGAACCTTTGGAGAGGGCAACACTAGAAAATGCTCCACATTAACTTGTCGCACATGACAATATACGGTTATGGCTTTTCTTTCGTTTGTTAGGTAGAATTGCTCCAGTATCATTAGGAAATGTTTGTGACAGTAAATCACAAGAGATTTGAATGAAGATATCTGAACAGCAACATTAACTCCTAAAACATTTAGTGGTAATTTTTATTTTAACTCCTCTTGGGAAAACAAAAACCCCTTTGGACTTACACAGTTAACTGAGTTTAGGAGGGTATTTCAGAGTTTTATATGTCAAGAAAGGAATGAATGGATACATCTAGGTCTTTGCTCTTTCCTTCTGGCTTCTGATCACTTGCCATTTGAGAAGTTAGTCTATATGTAAAGGCCAAACGAAGGTGATTCATCTGTTTTTCCTCCAAAACTCATTACTTTAAGGTAAGTCCTAGTCCCAGGATGTTCTCTATAAATAGAGCTTTATCTTACGGTTTCATTGATTGTGTGGAATCAGAAAGATTGTTTAACAAACTTTTTCTTCTATATTTGAGTAAACAGCAGCTCAGAATGTTAAAGAAATTTAACCCTGGTCACACTTAGTGGCACAGTCTTAAATGAGTTTTTGGTTTTCAGAGTCACCATCTAGTATTTTTTTATAAAATCATTTTAATAACTCAGTTTAAAGAGTCTCTCTAGCCAGTGTACTACTCGACAGAATAAAAGTAGTGTACTTAGTCTGCAGAGCACATCACTCAGCCACTTCTTCCAAATTCTTTATTACTTTATTGTCTAATATTGTGGACTATTTTCCTAGTGGTCTTACCCACAAACTCTCACTGCCTACCTCATAACAGGGAAGCTTAGGGAAAATATTGTTACACTCAGCCTTTGTAGTTACAACTGCTATGATTTGACTACTTTACGGATTCTTGAAAGAATATATAGTGACAGTACCGAGCAAGTAAAAGGGAAGAAAAAGGACTAAGGATCGTTAAGAAATTAGACTTATTTGTTGAATCAAATAATAATAAATTGTGAGATGAAGGTCTTAAAATAAAAACTTGTACATAGAAGAATAAACTGTTCTTTATCCCTTCCACACACCTAGATGAGGAAAAAAGGTAAAATTATGTTATGAATTTGGATAAATTGGTAGCCCTTTCCTTGAGTCTCAATTTCTATTACACTGAGTGGCTGGGAGGACTAAATGAAATAATCTATAAGGCCTCTGTACAGCACAATGGCAGCACATGCACAGGTGTTCAGTAAATGATACCTATTTTTATTTTATTTATGTATTATCATTTATATTTTATGATAATATGTTTTATCAAAATATTATTTTAATTAGTTAAATTATTTAAGTTAATACAACTTAATTCATACTGTTCTCCCTTCTAAACACTACATATATATATAATTGGATAGTAATTGTATATATAACTACACATAATTATGTAGAGAATATTGTATATTATATACATATAGTATATAATGTATAATTATATTTATGATTGTCTAATTCTCCTTTATTTATTCTGAGTACTAATTTAATGTTCACTCTACAGTGTGGAAGGATAACAAACAATAAAACTTATTAGTATACTAAAATGAGTAGAGCACATAACAAGGTGTGTATTACTAAAAGGCATGAGCTATATTTGAAAATTCACTGATTATTTAAGTTCTTAGAGGCACTCTCCCATTATTAGGTGATCATTTCCTGGGCTCTTTTAAACATCATAAAATATTCACTTTCACAACAAAAATCCATGTTTATAGGACCTCTGTTTCCACATAACTGACAAAATATATCTAAGTATACCCAATCACCTTGATATGCTTATCGTCCTTGATTGCCTACGTTGTTCCTGACCCTTATATAGTCCAATGGCTTTTGAATAAGCTTCACATGCCCTTCCTGTCAAAATACAGAACTTTTGGTACCTCTACTCACAGAGAAACAAATCATCTTTTCCCTTGTACAATTCACTGCCCTTGAGCCCCTCCCTTGCACCTTTTTCTAGACTGCCTGTCATCTTAAGACTTTTCCCTAAATGCATCTCCTAGTTCAGTATCCTCTCTTTTTCCTCTTAGCCCACAAAAAGACTGAGTCTCAATTTCTATTACACTTCTATTAAGACCCTCCCTTAATCTTGCCTTCCCAGATCACTTTCCCTTTTCATATCTTCCCATAACCCCCCGCCCAAACTCATTTAGTCTATATTTGCAGTTTCTGCTTCCTCAGCTTTCATACGCAGCCTGCTCTAAACTTCTTTTCTCTCCGGTCAGTACTGAAAATGTCCTCTCAAAAGTGCTACTTATTGCTAAACCCAGTCATGTATTTTCAGACGTTTCATCTTAGTTGATGTCCTGGCAGCATTTCATGACATCTCTTCTTTCCTTCTAAAAAATCCTCCTTTGCATGATTCTCCCTGCACTTGATCCTCGTTCTCCTCCTCCATCAATTCCTGTCTTGGTTTCTTCTCAAATTCTTTTCCCTTCACCACCTTTTAGATGCTTTGTTTCCTATGGCAACATCCTTAGTCATCTTCATTTTCATGTATAATGAGGAGCTTTCACAGATACTATGTCTTCAGTTCTGGCCTCTCTTTTCTGAAGTCCCAGCATAAATTTTTCCAATGGTTTCCAGAACAGTTTCCTGAACACCCACAACTCAATCTGTCTCCTGATGCATGCTCTTCCTTCAGTATGCACCATCTTGGTTATTGCAAGAAATATTTGTATATTTGTGGACCTCAGCCATTGTAACATTCATTTCTTTCCTTATCCTCCCAACTGACTATCCTCTATCAGTTCTGTCAATCACCTCAGAAACATTTGTTACTTGCATTCCCTAGACTCAGTTTTTGCTGATATTATTCTAATTCTTTATAGAGTTCTTCTTGCTTAATTTTTTCTTTTCTAATCCAGCTTTCATAACTCTAACAGAATATCTTATCCAAAGCAATATCTAATATTATCTCCTACTCAGAAAACATTTGTTTGTTCCTTATTGCTTACATAATAAAATACAATATTTTTAGCATTTTTCACAATCTGGACTTTGTCACATCCCACGTCCTCCAGGCAGTCCAAGATTTTTCAAAAATGTTCTCTCCTCCATGACTTTGCTTATGCTGTTTCCCTTCTCTGCCTATTTATTCTACTCATACTTCCAAAATACAGATCAAAAGTCATACCTTAGCATAACCCAGTTAGAATTATTCTCGTTATCTTATAGTCATTCTTGCTAACACTCATCACAGTGCATTTGGGTCTTCTTCAATAGATATGTGGCCCAATTGCTACATGTTATATATAAAATAACACCTAGAGATAGACATTGCATACATTTAGAAGCATCTTGGTCAAAAATATCCTAGTAGGTTAGGAGGAATGGGAGGGTCTTTTTTTTTTTTCTAAATCATAACCTTTCTCTCAATGCTATTTTTATATGCAATAAAATGAATATTTTCAAATTAAAAATATGCAATTTTGTAGTATGATAAGTCCAATGATCTATTTAAAGAACTTTGAAAACACATTTGCTGATTTTAACAAATCTACAAGGCAGGCTTAGCACATAAACAATATGGATTATTGTGAAAAATCTACTAGAATATCTAAAGGTGTGAATTTGTATAGGGTTATATTTTTAGGCATAACATTACATAATGTCTTTCTTCTAGAGAGAAAAAAATGAGGCCTATATTTTAAGTTCCTTTAAAAAGTCTATAGTATTAAATTGATCAGCTTTTCCCCAAGACTCAATTCATTGTAGCACACCATTGTAGTCATTTGTTCCTGTTTCACTTTTTAAAATTTATGTTATCTATTATTCCATTTTCAAACATTTCTCCTTTCTTTAGCAGACATATCTATGTGAGATAAAAATTATTAATAGCTTCTCCTTATTCTCTTAAAGCATCAAAAACAAGAATTATTATTAGGATGCTTTGAGTTATATTTCAAACAAATTCCAACATAAATTGCCTTAAACTTCTTAGAAGACTTACTTAATCATGTACCTATAAAGGAAAGAATTTGTCTTGGCAAAATTAGCTAAATTTTGTGCTGAATGGGTCAACACAAAACCTACTTTGTAGCCAGGGGAATACCATGTGCTGACTGGCTCAGGCCAAGATTACTGGAATTTACTGGAACAGAAATAATACTTATTTGTTTAGACTAGTCAAAGCAATCCATGAAATGGAGGAAGAAAGAAGAAATCAATCCCTTTCAAATTACATGATTGCTATACATGAGAGGAAGGTTGAAATTAATAAAATGAATGTTGGGAAGACAAGTACAATGACCACCAATAAGATTAATTAATAACTTTGACTTCATTTAATGCTCTCACTCTGAAATGGTCTACATAAGACTGAAAATATTTAACACAAATCAATGAATTAATTAAAGTACTTCCATATTATATCCAAAGAAGGTAAAGACTTATTGAACTAATTTTGAATTTAATGTGTCTCTAAATAAGCATACATTTGAGGACTGTTGGATATTATGTCAGACAATTTCCTGCTCTCCATTAAAATCAATATTAAGTTATAGAACACTTATTAATGGCAAGGATTACAGAATTTATATAAGCCTCAGTCTTTGCCCTCAAGAAATTAACAACTTTAATTGTGGAGACAACATCTAAACACATAAAACAATTGAAAAATGCCACCATTTAATGCATCATAAAGTGCTATATAAAATGGTGATACAAGATTAATGCTCTCTTAAGAAATAGAAGTGTCTTTGTTGATTAGATGTAGTGGAGGTAGGCTTCTAGAAACATTGGGGAATTGATATGACCTGGAAGGATGATACAATTTGGATAAGTAGAAAATAGGCAGAAATATCTATTTAAGGTAAGGAAAAGCTAAACAAGTACAAATTATTATGGCAGGTGTTCGCAGGGTATGAGTGCATGTGGAAGTGGGAAAAGATGAAACAGGGAGGTGGCAGAGAACAAGATGGCTGCCTGGAGAAGGAAATCTTTGACATTACTGTTACAGGGCATTTTATAGCTAAGGTGAGGATATGTTTTACCTCAAATTCTAGCACAAGGATAGGTTTCAGAAATATAAAATTTGAGCAGTCATCATCTGAGGGAAAACTTGATCAAAGTAGTAGTTTTTCAAAGATGTATCAGTCAGACTCATACAAATTCAGACAGAAAGGACAGAGAGCTAGACTAAAGTTCACTTTTTGGGAGAAAGCACATATTTCCTAAATGCAATGTAACAGGAAAGCATGAATGCAAGTGTCTTATCAAAAAAATAGTTTCAGGGAACCCCTTGGTGGCTCAGGAGTTTAGCATCTGCCTTTGGCTCATGGCATGATCCCGGAGTCTGGGATTGAGTCCCATGTTGGGCTTCCTGCATGGAGCCTGCTTCTCCCTCTGCCTGTGTCTCTGCCTCTCTCTGTGTGTCTCTCATGAATAAATAAATAAAATATTTTAAAAAATAGTTTCAGGGCCAAGAAGTGCAGAAATGAGTGGGACTTTTTAACTTTTACAAGGTATGGGATCTTGAACAAGTAATTTACCTCTTGAGATTTTCAGTTCCAACATTTGTAAAATGAAGGTGACTTCAAATTCCTATCAGGTCTGAATAGATAGTCTGAAGATGTCACATATGTCAACAAAATAATTTCCTTTATCATCTTCTTTTGCGGATTGAGAAACAGGTGGCAAAGTTTGGAAGGATCACACTTGTAGCACCCTCCTCCCAAAACAGGCTAGTATGTAGTAATGCATGATTACCACCACTTATCAGATATTTCAGCAAAATTAAAAAAAAAAAAACATTTAAGGTTTGTGGCATAGAGTGTTTTGTCTGATATTTATGAGGAAATAAATTATTTAAAATACATAATGCTATCTGGAAACATAAGTGCTAAGAGAAGACAACAACCATCTTCGGTGAGAACTTGATTGGTGTTGTATGGATACATTTAATGGAGATGCCAATTATACATTGACATGCTGCTGAAAATATACCAAAAGTAAACTCACAAAGAAAGTTATCTGCATCCCATGGTTGCACTTAACTTGTACCCCTGGACACTTAGGTACGGTCCTCTGTTCTCATACATCCATTCAGTTCTTCTCTTCTCCCTTATCTCCTCCTTTCCTTCCTCTTTCTCCTCTTCATCTTAATCTTGTATACTTGTAAATGCACACACAGGCACACCCACTCCCAAAGAAACACAAATTTTAAATCCAATTCTTTCAATTAGTTAAAATTAATTGAAAGTGCCCACTATGTCCTGGTGCTGGCTAGATTTAGGCGTCCAAAGATAGTAGCATTGTTACTATTGTCTTCTTGGTAGTAGAACTATCCAAACACCCATTGGGCATTTTGTTATAGTATTTATCCAGATTATGAATTTAGTCTACACTGCTCATTATATGACCTCCTCAAGGAAAAAAATGTGTATATATATGTAAACACATGCAATCTCTTCATTGGCCAAGCATTCCATTCTTCAAATTATTGGGCTAATCCCATTAGTTAGCTACAAATAACATTTTGTTTAAATTTGTGGTGCCTGTTTACAGAATTCTGAGGGACCAAAAAGTGAAAAATAATTTTTAATATTTATTGGAAATATTCAACTAAGTCTTATAAAAGACTTATTCTTATAAAAGCAAAAGAAATTATGTTTTATATGTCATAAATAATAAGAAACCATTTTTACAATGATTGTCAGTATACATTACAAGCTTCTTAGCACAAATAAATACTCAAGAAACATATTAAGTTGACCACAAAAACAAGTTACTTTTCCTTGAAAGCTTAGAGCACTGGTACTTATCTCTTCTAAATCTTAAAACTTATTTGAAACAATGAAAATTAGGAATATGCATGAAGTTTTCTAAAAATAATCTTGAGAAGCTGTTTTTTAATAGAACAATATTGGTAAAGCTTAATAGAAATTTTTAGTGTTACATTCTATGTGATATATAAGTGAGTCATTTTTAAAATAAGAAGGGGGTGCCAGGGTGGCTCAGTTGGTTGAGTGTCCATCTAACCCCTGATTTCGGATCAAGTCATGATTTTAGGGTCTTGAAACTGAGCCCTGCCTCAGGCTACATGCTCATTGGGGAGTCTGCTGAAGGTTCTCTCTTTCTCTCTCTTCCTCTACCCCTTCCCCCATGTTGCTCTCTCTTAAATAAATAAATAAATATTTAAAATATAAAAATAAAATAAGGAGAAGCTTCTATGAATGTACACACAAACATATATATATGCAAACACAATAATACATTGTAAGTCATTAATAGATATAAGCGTTGAAACATACATATTCAGTTATTTGTTGAAGAATGATCATTAATATATATGATTTGTTTGATAAATACTGCAATGCTTCTTAGTTGTATTTCTCCCATAACCACATAATTTGCATTTAAAATGTTAATTTCTTTCTGAAATACAGGGCTATTCATGAAATGCAAGCCTTTTCAGGGTTTTCCATATTGTCAGTACTTTCTCAAGTGTGTTGATAAGGTTTTTCAATACAGATCTAATCTTTGTTCCTCACTTTCATTCATTTAAACTAGTTTTTGAAAATTAATGGTTCCTAAAGAATAAGTTATGTTTTTATCTCTCTTTCTCTCTCTCCCTCTACCCCTCCCCCCACGTGCTCTCTGTCTTGTGCTCTCTCTCTCTCAAATAAATAAATAAATCTTTAAAATATAATAATAAAGTCCAAGACCAAGCACACATAACATTCGACTTTTTGGCTTATGAGAAGTCCTTCTGAAATAGCATGAGTAGACACTTGGAATTCTTGAATTCGGAACCAATGAGACTAACTCAGGGTTAGTTCTGGAATCAGCTTTGCTCCACTTGATAGATGAGATATAGGAACAATTTCTTATATCTTATAAGTAGTAATGATGTACCATTTGAATGTTTTTAATTATTACTTGTGTTTGCTTAATATTTATTTGAACAGGAATTATAGCTATTCAAAATATATTTGTTATATGAATGATTAAATCACTTTTAAGATGTCATTAATACATTATATCCTAGTAGCTATCAGTGAGGGATATCTTATATGATCTTCTACTTCAGTTTGGTGTGAAATGTTTCTATTGTTTTTTCTAGTTAACTATTTTATGAGATTTTTTCCTATGTGTCAGATATTGAATTCTTCCCAGGGCCATATTAGATTAAAAACAAATTCTCTGCCACCACTACCATCTTTAGCCCTTACATCCCTGACTTTGGCCCTTTTATGAGTGAACTATTATCCTCTTAACAGAATACTTTGCTCGTTATTTTTAAACAGAGTGCTAATATGTTAGTGTAAAGTCTTAAATATTTAAGAAACTCTTTGGGGTGGAGAAAATATTGACTTTGTTTTTAATAGCTTCATTTTGTTAAGCTTTTTACTTGTATTTTGTGTTTTCATTTTTAGATAATCCACATAACTTTGTATTTTCCCTTAAAGAGTCCAAATAATTTATAATCTCCCCTTTGGTTTTCACTTGATCCATGGGTTGTTTAGAAGTATATTACTTAATTTCCAAATACTTGGAGATTTTCTAGATTTTGTTCTTTTATTGATTTCTAATTTAATTCTATTATGGTCAGAAAAATTATGGTATAAGTCATAAATCCTTTTGAATTTATTTAGAAATACACTATGAACTAGGATATAGTCTATCTCAATAAATGTTCCTTATATTATTGACAAGAATATTTATTCTGCTTTTGGGTAGAGTATTCTAAAAATGTCAATTATATCAATTTGACTGATAGTATTATTCAAATCTTAGTAATTTTCTGTCAAAATGTTCTATCGATTGTTAAGAGCAGGATATTGAGTTATCTGACTCTAATTGTGAAATTGTATATTATATTTATTATGTTTTATTATACAACAAAATGCCTTTTCTCATGTCATGATGTTACCAAGTTAGTATTACCATCTACATGCATGGCATTTGGATAGTGCATTTTTATTACCATGTTTTACTATAGTTTGCCATGCTGCAGCTTATCACTCAAGCAACTTTATAAAACCAAGTAAAAGTGAGTTGAAGAAGATGGATCTTATTTTAAACTAAATATTGTAGTTGATACATAATTGAAACACTTTAGATTTTTAGAATATTTAAGATACTACCTAATGCATATACTAAAAGGCATTCATTGTTCTAAGTGACTTCAAATAAATCATTAAGCAACTTATGAGAAGATAATCAGAATCAACTACCTAAATAGCATTTAATCTATATAAATAAAAGTATTTATACTAAAGGAGTTGGGATATTTTAGAAATATTTATATCCCAAAGAGCTAAACCATTTTAACATGTTCTTACCATTTTATACAGTTATTTATAAACTTTTTCTATTTTTAAAAGTTCCAAACTTAACAGAAAACTTCAAATAGTGAAATTAGTTCACATATAACCTTCACTTGGACTCACAAATTAATGTTTTTCCAGGCTTATTTTAACATCTTCTATTCAGGTATATTATTAATATATTACTGTTGTTGACTCATTTGATGGCAAATTTTAGACAATATATCCTCTTTCTCTAAATAATTCAGAGGTTATCTCCTAAGAACAAGTATAATCTGTTTCACAGCCACAAGGTAGTCAAATTCAGGATATTTAACATTCATGCCATACTGTCTAATATACAGGCTGTATCTAGAGTCTGTCTGTTGTCCTAATAATATATCTTATGACATTTTTTTTCCATCTAAGATCCACTTGAGGATCAGACTTTGAATTTAGTTGACTTGTCTCTTTAGTGTTCTTTAATTTGGAGGATTTTCCACGCTATGCATGCAGTATTCTTAAAACTAAAGAAGCAATACTTTTTACCTAATGCAATGTGAATGAATATACATACTGTACAGTATTCAAAAAATATCTTAGCTTAAATATACTTCTTGAATTTGGCATAAAAAGGCCACATACTTTTTGGAATAAAAGAAAGTCTAGCATTTCCAGTAGTTAGAATATGTTCTGAAAAGGGATATTTAGACTTTTAGAGCATTCAATAATGGACTTGCCATGGTATCTTATGAGAAGTCAATCCTTTTAGCTCCTGTCAAAATCACATTGTATAAATCACCACATAAATTAAGTTACTCTATAATCACTGGGGATAGTTTTTAAATCATTGCATTTTTAATTCATTTTTTAAAATTTTTAAGCATCCTTTGCTGATCTATATCCAGAAATTGTAACAGGGCTGGTCTGGCATTGTTGTTTTAGTGTTATGGCTCTGGAGGCAGACTTATTTTTAATTCTTACTCTACTCCTTACCAGCTGGGGTATTGGATTGTTGTATGGGTTCTCCAAAATCATTAATTTCAGTTTCTTCATCTGTAAATATAATGGATAAAAATAGTATCTCCCAGTATGACCTTGTGCACTGAGTGGCGTTTGGTATGTGTTCAATAACCATTAGCTATTATCAGCTTATAAAGCCACCAAACTAAGGTCATTTCTTAAATATTTGAACATTCTGCTTTCCTGTGACTAAAAGCCACCATGTACACAATCTACATTTTCCTTAATGTAAAATGCTTTAAAAAATGACATCATTAATACATGTAAATTGCGGAGCATAGGAAAATTGTCACCCAAATAATTACTTTTGAAAATATAAAAAGGAAAAAGTCTCACAGCAAGAATTCTCCAAACACAAAGAGGAATTAAATGTTAAGAATCAAAATGAAAATTAAATAAAAGTATTTCATGGAACAAATATGTTAAGCACTTCAGGAATTCAATGGGATACAAACCTTGGACACATCCATGATATAACTTAAAGACTAGTTGATGAAATAAGACACACAGGAAAATATAAGAATTCATTGAGTTAATATTGCTAAGAAACCTAATTGAATATGAGTGCTACACAGCAATGATTGCTACAAAATTTGAACAGAGGTGATGCTATCATGGATATAATACTAAAAAAAAGGCTAGACAGAGGGATTGGGGAATTGCTTTGGACTTTGAAAATAGGTAAGATTCCAATAAGAGGGAAAAGGAAGAAATTAGAAAAGAATGGGTACCTGGTATTCCATTCAGGGGAATAAAGACACAGAAAAACACACACACACACACACACACACACACACACACACACACACACATACACGAGACAGAGACAAGGGAATAAATCAGTCCACTTCTAGTAAAGCATTTGTTTTGGTAAAAGTAGCTGGCGATATCAGAGAATAGAACTGATCCAGATTTGAAGGGACAATCTTCATTGTGTGGACAATCTACTAAGAAAATTCTGAGGAAGGAAAATGTCATCACGCACAGTTCCTGAGTTGAACACCTCCAGAGTTTTTGGTTCAAGTCTTGCTAAAATAAGAAAAAATATTGTAATCAGAGCTAAAATATTCCAAGGGGAATTTAGAGACAAAGGGGCCGGATTTGGGAAGCCCCAGGTAAAGAAGTAGGAATTATAGAACAGCATTCATAATAAATACATTCCACTAGGGGCCCCTTTTTTGCTTGGGGCCTCTCTAAGAAAACCAACTCCAGCTTTTTTTTTTTCTTTTTGGTGACACTCCCCCAAGATTTTAAGTCCCTGAAGGAAATGTCTCTCAATGGTCAGATATAAACCACATGCCCACTCCTTGGCTATATCTAAGTGGTGAGTAGAAAGCTCTGATCCTTTCTCTTACAGTAGTAGAAGGAAAGCAGCTGGATTTCCACAGTAACAAGGCTACACACAATGAGTAGAGATAATTTTCTAATAGACATAGGAGTGTGGTTAGGAACGGAGGAGGGGTGATATAAACCAGGTAGCCAAAAAAAGGAAATGTGTACAACATCATAAAAACAACATTTTAGAGAACTAAGATCTTGTAGCACCGTGCAAGAGCCATTGGATCAGAGAACAACCAGATAGAAACAGACTTGTACTATCCCAGATACAGGATAATATTCTGAACTCAGACACATGTGACCCCAGATGACAGAGCTTCTGATTTCCATATACATATTTCTAACACTCTGCTGTGCACCTGAACAGAATTCCTCTGCATTTTTCAATATCCCTAAAATTTGGTCTTTATCATTGATATAAGCTTAAACCACAAATACAAAATGAGAAGCAAGATGGAAGATATGGAATGCATAGTTGCAGCAAAACTGCTTTAAATTGGCCAGCATTCATGGAATTTGTTTGGGTGAGGGCCAGTAAATTGCTTTTTTGGTGTTATTAGGAGAGAACACTAACAATTCTGACATCCTTGTCTTCTCTTTTTACTGTACATGTAATAAATCCAATTTCATCAGCCTTAAAAGTGCTAATAAAAGATAAATGGTAGCTTTGTAAAAGACACCACATAGGAACATAGAACGGGCCACTGATGTTTCTTTCATGCCACTTAATTCAGCTCATATGAGAAAAAGGAGGATCAGACATTTCTAAATGCTCAAGATGGAAGGACATCTTTCATACATAAATCTAAAAATATTTTCTTAAGGCAAATTAAAAGTACAATTTCATACAAATTTGTGTCTGGCAGCTAGCTGGAGCAGAAGCTGGCTATTTGCTGCAGCTGATGCCTATCAGACTCAGGCGCAGTACATACCAGCTGAAGTCTGTCAACAGGGAGCCCAGCATAAGGGCAACATGATAGTCAAAACAGGATGAAACCACAGTCTAAACAAGATGACGTGAGCATTTGTGCAATTAACAGCATCAGCAAAAGCAAAGTTGTGTTTGGAATAGTCTGCCAGGAATCCCAAAAAGGCAGAATGCTTATTTTGCCACAATAATGTTATGTTATATCTGGCTAAATAGAATCAACGGCATGATGGGAAATTCTGCATAGACCATGGTAAGGGGTAGAGGAAAAGCTGATGGCAAAGTCTTAAGACTGAAAACCTTACCAGAGCTGTTGCTACTGTAAACAGAACCTACTTCAGACCTAATATTCATTCCATTACTCATCTGTATGTCGAGACTGTCTGTTGGCTGCTAGCTTTGTGCCAGGCACCGTATGGGCTTTTCAGTATTCATTATTTGATTTAATTTTTAAAACAATGTGTGCGGTCCACATTACTAATCACATTTCACAGGTGAGGACAAAACCACAAAGGAACAGTGTTAAACACCGCTCTAGTCGAACCCCCAAGAGCCGTTAGACAAATCTAAGCTGAAATACCAGTTCTGCTGTGCATAAACTCTAGGGATTTTATGTAAACCACTTTATTTTTCTGGACTTGTTAATTCTTAAATAAAATATAAACTTCGGACATGTATGAGGGTTAAAAGATTATTTACTTCTCTTCATACGATGCTTGATATGATGTATTCAATAAATGGTGCAATTGGTATTATTGTGGTTATTAGGAGTAGCATATTAAAGGTGTATAAAGGTTTATACATATATCCTTGCTTATGTAATTTTCACAGAAATTTCGATTGCTAAGAATACTTGTAACTGGGTGATGGGCATTAAGTGAGGGCACGTGATATAATAAGCACCACATGTTATATGCAACGGATGAATAAGAATTCTTCTTCTAAAACTAATGATAGAGTATATGTTAATTAGTTGAATTTAAATAAAATAACATTTTTTTAAAAAGAATGCTAATAATTGAAGCTGGTAATTTTATAGTTGCTAACCACGGGCACCATGCTAAGGATCTTTTCTGCATGGTCTCATTTCATTGTTTCAGTTCTATATGAGTGAGTTATTATCTGCATTTGGCTGCTCAAGGACAGAGGCCATGGAGGTTTTTGATCCCAAGCAGTAATTTTACTTCAGAGCTTCTCCTTCTCCAACCCAATGCTCATTCCACCTGTCTATTCTTTCCATAAATTTAAAGGTAACAAAATAGATAACATTGTCTACTACTAATCTAGCAAGCAGAAGGTGAGTCAACCTTTATAGCATTTTCACTTGACATACAGAAGTATCTTGTAATTAGTTATATTTGTTTCTTAAATGCCATCCATTACAGCCTTTGCTCACAATTTTGTCCTTGATTATTTTTAATGTAATATTTTTAAAAATATGTAGTATTTACTAATACCAGGTTTTATTCAAAATCTGTTTCCAGAAGAAGCTTTGAGAGGTACCATCTGACTCCAAATAGAGTACTAGGGCATCCATAGTGCATTATATTGTTGCTGTAGTAAATATTTTATGAGTTTTAACGAGAAATTTAAAGCATTACTTCCTCTTGACAGGAATGCAGGGGCATTGACCTCTGTGGTTAGTAACATTTTCCTTAGTTCAGTTTCCTTAGCTACTTCTTGAGGACATAATAATAATTCCCACTACATTATATTTGTATTCCTACTGAACTCATCAGATTTGCAAGATTTTTAAATCAAAACTTTTGTGATGGTTTAAAGGTTTGGTGAAATATATCTTCTTCATGTGTCTAAGACCTTGCTGCTACTTGAAAGCAGAATAAACATCATCTGGTGGCTTATTAGAAATGCAAAATATAGGGCCACACTCCAGATCTGCTGAATTAAAACCTGCATTTTTCCAAGATCCCCAGTTGAATTGTCTGGACACTAATATCTTAGAAACATTGTTCTAGAAACTACAAGCAATTTTGTTGGACATAACTTTGATGTATAATGAGAATAGGAATATTCAGCATACCCTAATCTTGAAGCAAGTTTGACTGCAGGAGAAAAAAGAAGAAAAACAAAAAACCTGATATCCTTTCAGGTGCAGAAAATATAGTAGTATTATTGAATTGTATCATCTACTAAGTCTAGAAGTTATAAATTTAATGGATTTAGGTTATTTTATTGACTTGGTGAAGTTAGTTTCCTTACAAGTACTGTGGCTCCTTGTTGCTAAGGGATTTTGGCATCTTTGTTTGTTTGTTTGTTTCCCCAACACTTACATTAGTTGTATAAATAGCATGCTTATTTGGGGTTAAAATGCTTCATGTAACATTGTTCAGAATTGAGTAAATATGAGTTAGTTTGGATGCAACTGTTATGTTACTATAATCTTTTGGGAATATAATACGGTTTTCTAATCTTCCTGAACAGATTTCATATTACCAAGCAATTTTAATATAAATTCTTCTGGATCAGTGAAATTTTTATGCCAATAAATCGGAATATATAGAAAGATCTGCATAAGTGGTAAATGACATATGCAAATTAAAGTACTTTATCAGAAGAAATGATTTGTCACATCAAGGTTGTGGGGTTCAGATAGTGAAGAAGTAGTAAGTGAAAATCATGAACAGTTTTTTAGATTTTTTTAAAGAAAAATGCTTAAATTACCGAATTTAAGATTACATGGTTAAGTCTTTGCCTTTTCCTCAGGAGTTTTCCTCTGAACCTTATTCCTGGATCCCATTTGTTCCATAAGTATTTTATCCCAAATAGGATTTTGGAGTTCCATTTTATGTGCCTTATAATATGCATACAGCTATATACCTAAAGCCATCTGTGTCTCTGGAAAGCAGAAGTTGACATCGATTTGTATAGGATTCTAGTTTCCTTTCTCATCTTTCAATCTAGAAGTTTGTCATTTCCACCATTGTCTCCTTCTTTTGCTAAGACTAAAGGAGACATAAAAACTTAAGTCTTTATACATTAGCAATATAAGATGTGTTTACTTCACTTGAAAGAAATCAACAGAGTAGAGGCTTTAGGCTAGTAAAAGCAATGAATTAGGGATAGCAAATTGAAGGAGAAGAAGGAAGAGGAGAAGAAGAAGAAGAGGAAAAGAGGAAGGGAGGAAAGAATAAGGAGAAGAGGGAAAAGAAGAAGGAAGAGAAGAAGAGGAAGAAAATACTATTAAACCAGGAAGGCCCTCTGAAATATTTTTCCTTTTAAAATGTATTTATTTATTTGAGAGTGAGAGGGAGAAAGAGATAGGGACCTGGAGCAAAAGAGGCAGGGGGAGAGGGAGAGAGAGAATCTCAATCAGACTCCAAACTGAGTGTGGAGCCTGATGTGGAGCTCCATCTAATGACGACAAGATCATGACCCAAGCTGAAACCAAGAGTCAGACTCTTAATTGCCTATGCCTCCCCGGTGTCCCTGAAAGACCTTATATACAATATCCAAACCATTCGTAGTCTGGACCTATACAAACATTCTCAGATTCTCAGACTGATGAAAATGTAGTCATCTATTTTTAAAAAACTTAACAAATCAAAGATTTCATAGCCTGCCAGAACCTAATAACCTTGGCTTAAAACAAGACTTAAAACTCCAATACCATAGTTAACAAAATCCAACGTTGGGGTTATTTAGCAATTTAAAATGCCTACTTTTCATTGGTGTTCTAGAAATGAGCTTATGGTTAAGAAATTTTTAAAAATGGCATTTAAGCCCTTCTGATAGAGTATGTTATCTTAAAATCTCAAAATGTTTAAAGGTTCTGAAAACTCTATACAATGTGAATAAAATATCTGTAATTTGAGGGACTGTTACCTTTATAAAAATTATTTCCAAAAATCAACAGTAGTATATAGTGATTTAAAACTTACTCTATATTTTTACATAAATTATCCCAATTATTTTTATTGAGTTTAACTAGATATTATTAACATCTCCATTTTTCAAATGAGATTCAGAGATATAGAATGGCTTTGTCCAAGATCTCGAGGTTAGTAAGCATGGTACTTGGATTCAATCCCAGGTCTCCTGTTCCAAATCCTTTGTCCACAGCATTGTACTATTATTACCACATTCAAGTAGTTAAGTTTCCCTCTAAATTTTAAAGTACATTGTGTGCCCATATTTGACTTTTCAGCTCCTTTCTCTATGGTGCTTCAGACTTTCTTCAAACATGTTTATACATAAACGGTATTTTTTCACTTTTATATTACCCTATTTTTTTCAAATAATAAAATGACATTTATGTGTTCCTCTTGAATTTTGTCATAACTAATTCTGAAAACTTGTAGAATTTTTTAAGGTTATTTTATATTCTCACTCTTTTCCTCTGAAGTGCTGGAGATGTCACTCTCCATAACTTATCTGCAAAACTGATGATCATGTTCATGGTTCAGTCATCAGAATCACTAATTAAAATTCTTAACAGTAGGTCTGGAATAAACCAATCTGGAACATGACTTATGTCACCTGAACTTGGCAATGGGCAATCAAATACAAGGCATTGTCTATAATCCTATAGTTCGGTGCTGTAGCCTAATGGTAGTTGAATCAAGGCAATATATCCCAATGTAGTGATGACTTTTGACATGTGGTGTGGAACCAAAACCATTAAGAAATAAAATTGTATTGGATCTATTGCTTTTCCTTAATTGGTCACATCTGTCATTCTATGATAGATGCAATTGATCATAAAGAATATATAGACATAGATACAGACACAGATTTAGATACCAGATACACATATGTATCTTACCGGGAATTAACAAAGTAGTTATTCTTACATACTGGTGATTAACAGAATACTTATTCTTTGCACATATATTGGTCCCTGAAAGAAATATTTTACATATTGCTTATAGCTTGTTGCAATGAATATGATATTCTGTCCAAATTTCACCATGCAGACATTCTTACCATTTGTACTAGCTGGATTATGTTCATAATGTACATATGGTAAACATCTTAGCATGTTTAGAAATCTAAAAACCTGAGAAATGAATGAATTTCTTGTTTCCATTTTTGTATTTCCAAATGATAGTCTGAAGAGGCAATACTGTAGTCCCCCCTTACCCACGGGGATTTTTTCCAAGACTCCAGTGGATGCTTGAAACTGCAGTTAGTATGAAGCCCTGTACATTCCCTGTATATGTATATAAATTTATGATAAAGCTTCATTTCTAATCAGACACAGTAAATTAAGAACAGTAACTAATAGTAACATAGAACAATTATAACGATATACTGTAATAAAAGTTGTATGAATGAGATCTCTCAAAATAACTTCTTGTAATGTACTCACTCTTGTTTTGATGATGTGAGATGATAAAATGCCTGCATGATGAGATGAAGTGAGGTGAATACAGGCATTGTGACATAGGGTTAAGCTACTATTGACCTACATGGACCTCTCCTCCAGGGGGAAGATCATATGCTTCCAGACCACAGCTGACTGCAGGTAACTGAAACTATGGAAATCAAAACCAGGATTTACTATTAATGCTGGCACCTTATTATTCTCAATACTCATTATGTTATCTGGGGCAAAAGTGGTTTGGGAATATTTTTGTTCTTTATGTTTGTACCTATTTAGTGGCTCTTCTGAGGTCATACAAGTTAAAGTCACCTACGTGCTTAAGCTCACTGAACTAGTCATGGTTCCTTATTCCTTTTTAAGTCATTATAATTCAAAACTTCAAAATTAGTTTTCTACATGTTCCCTTGTCAATACACTAGCTGACAAAGACAGTCAATCTATAACATATTCTCAGTGATCATTGCAGTTGGGTTTTTGACCAATACTGGTCTGTTTCTATAATTTAGTGCTAATGCTGGTAGACCTTGCGATTCACATCTTTCCTGGAACTTAATTAAATAATTGAACAACAATCAACTTATTCACTCGCAGTGGCCCCGCAAGCTGGAAATGTCAATAATAATTCTCCTTTACAGAAGCAAATTCAGTGTTAATTTAGAGCTATTGGTCTGCTTTGTTAAATATGCCGAATGCACACTTGTTTGTGTCTACTTAGTTGATTTACTACTGTACAAGGGTTTGGTTTTTTTCTCATGTATCTTTTTTTTTTATTAGAAGTCACAAACACACTGTTCCTGTTACATATTCATAAGTAGAAAAATAACATTTAAATACATTGACAATAGTTTTCTAGAAGTAATTGCATAAGCAATAATGGTCTCACTTGGAAATAAATGAACATTCTTTAAGACATTGAAATAATATTTATCATAATTTGAAGGCCACAGGGCAGTGTTGACCCCAGGATGTGTCAGACCAGCTACCAGAACAGGTTGATCAGGCCAGGCTTGAGTCAATTTACCTTGTCTCTAGATGGGGTTCTCATTTTGCTCATTCTGAAACTGCATGTTACCAAATCACAGAAAGTATCACACTCAGTGAAATGTACATGAAGCTAAGAGATTAATCAAAGTGACTATTAATTGTAATGAAATATAACTGATAAGGAGACTACATACTTGTGTTTGGAGATTGCCATATATTCTGTGTATAAAAGTAATACTGAAAAAAATGTTTTCTTATAAGAAATGTACTTGAATGAGCTTAGAGAAGGAAGCCAGAAATTTAGATGATCTAAAAAATCATCCTCAGCTAAGAGAGCTATAGACACTCGTGGCCTTTGTCAGTGCAACTGGGCATTCTGCCTGCCAACTGAAATGCTCTGAACATGATTCAGAGATTGATATTTGTTTTTTCTTCAGAATCTTATTCTTTCAATGACTTGTTGTTAAGAAAAATTAATATAATTATCGTGTGCAGGTTCCAAAGTACCCATCCAGGTTGTGACAAAGCTTGTACTAATACATATTAAATGGCAGTATAAGAATGCATATTTTTCTTTTCTAGGAAGAATTGTATTTTTATTTTTATTTTGTGTTTTTTAGTATCAAATGTTCTTTTGGTCATGAAATTAAGATGAGAGATACCAAGATTTTTTTTTTTTAGTGATTTGATTAACAAAATAAAAGTTGTAAACTTTGTGATGGTCCTAGAATTAAAGGGAAAAAAAATTTAGTTGCAATATTTTGGACACTACCAATCTACATCATTACTTTCTCATGCTGTGAGAGCATAGAGCCTGCATTAAACACAGCAATACCTCATCTTTGGATTCATATGGGTGTTTTTGTTGTTGTGGTTCCAGACAACACACTTTGGTCACCTAATTATTATATATTGCACAGGTGAAGTGCTTCTATGAATAAATCTGATGTTAAATTAAATTAGTTATGAGTTCTGAGAGGCTTCACAGTCTTTGCTGTATAGTGGCATACCCAGAAACGGTGCTGCTAAACGTTTAATGACGGATGGAGAGGGGGCAACTTGATTTGTGACACTAATGATTTCTGTGGTGTGAATAATCCCACCATGATGAATTTCAGGTTACCAACCTGAAATCTCTTCACTGAACGTGGTCACGAGGAGGGATGTGCACAATCAGGTAGACAAGCCTATGTTAGTACAAGCTTCAGAAACCACTGCCCCATGTATATAACTATTTTAGTTTTAATTAGAAGCATATCAATAGTTTCCATTTTGTCATGTCTGCTGCATCTGGGAATAGAGCAGATGACCTGCAGCAGATGATCCAGGCCATGGTAGACAACGTGTGCTGACCGATGTCTCCAGACTGAGAGACCGCTGCACTGAAACAGCTGCCAGGCCACCTGTGGAGAGCAGCACAGCTGGGCACATGAAGTGGAGTTCGTTGAAAATGTAGCTCCAGCAGGCAGGAAATGGAACAGAGGCTGGAATGAAGGTGGGTATCTCTTCTTCAGGGAGTGTAGAGGCCTAGAAGCTATTATTTGGCCATTCTACAAAGGCAGATATTCTTGAGCTTGATGAGAGTCACTGTGATACCAAGGTTGGACATAAAGTGGAGAAGAAGAGTTACCCAAAGATTGCAAACAGCCAGCAGTGCTCAGCCAACAACATCATGTTTCTGACAGACGTTACTCGAGGCCAGTGCTTCTGAAGAATCGAATCAGAATAATCCTACTCCTGCCAGTTATTATTACATATTTTAAGGTAACCTTACTAACTGTTTTGTAGCATAACCTTACTAACTGTTTTTGCTATTTACTTTTGAAAGAGGAAAGGTTTACTGAAATAATTCCATAAAAACCTTTTAGAAAGCTCCAGTAAGGTAATATTTTCCTCTGAAATGGATGTGAAGAGTGTAATTCTGTAACAGCATTATTTATCCTGGCTTAATCCTAATGGAGTGTCATGTCAGTTTCATGTTGTGATTAATAAAAATATTTTCTTCAAAAAATGAAATAAAGTCAAGGAAATATAGTAAGAATCACATCTACTATATCAAGGAGCTCAGTGTGTATTATAGATGGTGATAGCAAGTGTCTTGGAATCTCTTCTTTGGAAAAATAAACAAGAGTAGTAGTATATATTTTTTTCCAACTCTATATATTCTCCTAAACTCTTTCTTTCATGGCCACATCTGTATTGTATACTTCAGAAAACAACTAATTTTGCAGCTAATGTTAAACAGTGATGTGTAAGAGAAATCAAAGTCCTTAGGCTTCCATCTCCAGCTTCCAAAACCAAAAATGTTTCCAATATAAAAGAGCTCACATGTTAGAAAAAAAAATAATGCATTAAATTATAAATACTATTTTGAAAATATAATAATTTATATATTTTTTCAAAAGAAAACACATAAAACCCTATTTATGCTTTATTGTAGTATAATATGATAATAAATGGTATATCTAACACAGTATTGTGATGAGGAATACTTAGTTGATTTACAATTATTTAGAAACAGATAGTTGACAATCACTTAGTATTTACTGCTGAGAAGCAGTAAAGTATCAAAATATTTTGTTGTTCTTTTGTCTATTAGGTTGACAAGATTAAGTTAAGGCTAACTTAACTTATTTGGAAATCACTTATTTTGTGCTAGACACTATGTTAGCTCCTGAGACACAAGTATTTTTATCTTCAAAAGGTCATATTAAGATTCCATGATTTATGATGAAAAGAACTATATATAATCTTATTAATTGAACAATTACTATAGTTTGGATCTGCACTAAAATTCAAGTGAACAGCAGAACACAAACTGGAGATGTCCCATTAATATATCTTTGGCCTTGCTTCATCACTGAACTCTACTGATTTCCAAAAGCTGGGAGTTTTGATTGATGAGAGTAGACAAATACTGCCTCATTTGGCACCTCCCTTTGCCAAACTGGGATAACTCTAAAATATGCATTTTATTTATTTATTCATGGGAGACAGAAAGACAAAGAGGCAGAGACATAGGCAGAGGGAGAAGTAGGCTCCATGCAGGGAGCCCGATGTGGGACTTGATCCCAGTACTCCAGAACTATGCCCTGAGCCAAAGGCAGATAGATGCTCAACCACTAAACCACCTAGGCGTCCCTGAAGTATTCATTTTAAACTCTATCCAGAATTTTCCTCATGGATCCAAGCTCTAGTTCCCATAGTATCTGTCTTGATAATTCTTTTCATTGCTACCCAACCTTCCCTATATCACTTTTTCTACTGGTATTCTTGCTTCATACCTTGCACGTAAACCACCTGTATTCTAATCCTTGCCTCAGGGTCTCCCTTCACCCCGGCAACTCCAAAACAGAACAATAGACTAAGCTTACAACCTCATGGGGAGATTATATACAGAGGTTAATACTCATAAAATTTTAATTATGGCAAATATTACTGCCCAAAGAACAAAAGTACCTGAGCTCCAGTCCTTGATTCTTCACAATCTAGCTCTGAAACAAGGAAACTTGTCTTACCTTATCTATTATCTATCAAATAAGGGTTTGGATGGCTGAGTGATCTAGATTTTTTTTTTAAGATTTTATTTATTTATTCATGAGAGAGAGAGAGAGAGAGAGAGACAGGAAGAGGAAGAAGCAGGCTCCATGCAGGGAGCCTGATGTGGGACTCGATCCCGCGTCTCCAGGATCACGCCCTGGGCTGAAGACAGCGCTGAACTGCTGAGCCACCCGGGCTGCCCTAGATTTTCTAGGCCAACTTTATGATTCTACTATTATAAATCTCTAGAAGGCTTGCTCCCATAAATGGTCTGTCATACTTTTGAAAATGAAAAATTTAGGTGCAGATGGTTATTTCTTAAGAACCTGAAAAGTTTTGTGTATGCATTCATTCACTTATTCATTTATTCCACAGAATTTATTAAATATGTACTCTTCATATATCACTATAGATGTACATTATTAATAAGCAGCTACTAGCCACATGTGACTAACTTTAAATTTAAATTAATTAAAATTCAATAAAATAAAAATTAAATTGTCCGTCTCTCTAGCCACATTTCAAGTGTTCAATAGCCATCATGTATTTAGTGCAGACTGTATTGCCTGGTACAATTATAGAATATTCCCATCATGAAGAAAATTATACTGGATAGAGATGCTTGCAATGATAAAAAAAAAAAATTAAATTAGACAACTAACCATGAAGAAGAAATAATACCTAAAAATTTCAGTAATATGTGAATATGTAATTGGGCATAAATGATATCAAGTGAGTATTTTCAGTCACATACTTTAAAGTCACTTATAGATAAGTTTTCAGGGAAGGCTTCATGGTAGATAGGGAATCTGAAAATTAGTCAGAAGAGCTGACTGTTAAAGACCTTAGAAGCATTTAAATAGAAACAGGTCAAGGAAGTTATTTGAGATATTTATTAGACTTAAATTAATAGAAAGAAAAACTGTAGAGTAAAATCATAAAATAGTCAAATAACACCACTTTAAATATAGTCTTATAATCACTATATTTAAAAGAGCTTTAAATTTCCTTTGTTTGGATTTAAATTCCCCACAAGCTTTGTGACCTTGAGAAGATAAGTAAATTCCTCCTCACCTCAGTGAAACTGATTCTCAATTTCAGCTCTGGTCAGGATCTTAGGGTATTGAGATGCCCAGCAGGGAGTCTCCTTGAAATTCTCTCTCCTTCTCCCTTTGCCTCTCCTCTCGCTCACTCATTTTCTCTTTCTCTCTCAAAATAAATAAATCTGGGCAGCCCTGGTGGTGCAGCGGTTTAGCGCCACCTGCAGCCCGGGGCATGATCCTGGAGACCAGGATCAAGTCCCACATCGGGCTCCCTGCATGGAGCCTGCTTCTCCCTCTGCCTGTGTCTCTGCCTCTCTCTCTCTCTCTCTCTCTGTCTCTCGTGAATAAATAAATAAAATCATTTTAAAAAAATAAAATAAAATAAATAAATAAATCTTATTTGAAAAATAATTCTTATATTACCCCCATCATGAAGTGGGTGTAAGGAAATAAATAAACTAAAAAATCTAAAAACACACGGAGAATAGTTCTTGGCACATAACAAATTCTGTATAAGGGTTTGTTTGTGAATACTGCTGCTGTTCTTATTGTTGCTTTCAGAATCTCATTAGGGTATCATTAGGATATCTGGATCCACTACAAATAAGACCTGAGTTAAGATGTCTAGCTGTATAATCAGATAAGCCAATAAAACTCCATCAACAGTGAGTTAACACATCCCTTTGTCCCCTTAAATGGGACACTAATTAGGAGGTGCTTCAGTTTATACATCAGCTACCTTTGTTCCTTTAAAAACTTGAGAGGGAAAGGTATTTTGGTCAATGCTTTGATATCCAAAACTGATATTATAGAATATTCTTTCCCATAATATTCTATAAATGTAGATTTCATAGCTTTGTCTTTCTGCATTTATTAATTAAGGGGAATTTATATTTATTACCCAGATATTAAGTAAAGTGCTGAATCTACGACCTGTGCCATTTAAACCTAATTTTGACCTCTTAATAGCAGAGGCTCTTATTGCCTTGTCTAAGAAGAATCTCTGTATGTTCTAGATGTGTGGTAATTATGTTGATTTGCCTAAAGGAGTGTTGTTGAGATCATGATGTCATCTCAAGGGTAATGAATGCTTCAGGGTTGTTGAATATTTAATTTGTCAGAAGAGGTCACAGGAAAGAGATGTTATGCTACTTTTCAAATGTTTTAAGAGAAAATGAGAAGCTCAAACAAACCCATAAAAATAACTAATGGAAACCTCCATATTCAAAGCCCCAATCTGAAAGAATAGTGATACTGTATTAAGAATAACATATATACGATGTGATTAAATATCTTTCATTATGTTGTAGTAACTACAAAATTTCATTAGTAAATACATCCTCTATGTGCTTTACCTGTGTACTTAGCAGTGATGTTGTACTCACTATTATTATTTTAAAAATGTATTGATTATTATAAATATAATACTTTAGTAATATATTATATTTCTTTTAAGAAAGTCTATATACATGTGCATAAAAACAATATCAGATGTTTCCTGGGAAATATATGTTATTTAAACAATTTAGAGTAATTGCTAAGGAATTGCGTGCATTCAAAGACATACTAGCTTAGTGACTACTCTTTTAGGTTTATTTCTAGATATATATATACATATATGTAAGAAAGAGAGAGAAATTTATATCTTAAAATAGCATCAGGCCTCACACCCTTGAAACTAGTATCAAGCAATCTTTTTAAAACCACACAATCTCTATATTGTTATTCTTTAACTCTTGGGCTATAATAACAATTTCTTATTATTGAGGTATTTTTCCCTCTCTCAGGCTTGTATTTTTTAGTTTTTCAGTGATGATGAAAATGCTGCCAAAATACAAAATGACTAAAAAAATGTTGGTAAGATGGGCATTTGGGACTGTAAATGTATTGTTTTTCAGAAGTTACTTGCGCTTAGATTATAATCACAAATTTCAATTTAACACATGTAATTATTTTTGAGGTCTTATTCAAAGTGATATGAGTCATTCTTCGTATATGATTTGAGAATGAAAATGAATGATACTTAGTTTCTATACTTATGTCATTATTTAAATAAAGGCTTGTTGTCTCAAGATTCATGGAGCATTAGGGATCCATGGATAGCCTTGGAATGGATACAATAAATAAGTCCCCTGAATTTATTGCAAATTTGTGGCTGTTTGCATGTGTGCAATCTTGGGAGGAGAAGACCTATAACATAATCAAATCTAAAAGTGTAGCATCATCTGTAAAATTTTAATATAGAAGTATTACTAATTGGATAAAAAAATAAATAAGAAAAGGCCACAGGAAGGATATCCCTAACTGTTCCTAATGCACAATGTTTTAATCTTTAGGATATGGTTGTTTATTCTATGACTACCCTAATCCATACCTTTTCATGTTGTGGCATACTTTTATAAATTAATCATTTACAATTAAATTTTTATTTCTTAAATTTACTTAGTACATTCACATCATAAATATCATAATGTACTTAGTACATTCACATCATAAATATCTTTAAAATGCAAAAAGATTTAGAATGAAAAGTATGTGTATTCCTACCCCACTCACTGAGTAGAGACAATCATTGCTTTGAGTCTCCTGCATATCCCAGACAGATGCACAGATAAATGGATAAACAGAAAAGTATATTCAAATCTCTCTCTGTATCTTACATTAAAATTAGAGTATATTGTACACACAATTTTGTAGCTTACTGTTTTAATTTAAAAATACACGTTAAAGATCAGTCCATATTAGTACATTTATAACTACCTTATCCTTTTAATGTCTTCAAATAATCCATTGTGTGAGTTAATGATGATTTATTTAATCTGTCTCCTATTAATAGACATTTAGATTGCTTTCAATCATTTGCTGCTGCAAACTATGATGCAATGAATACTTCTGAATGTAGAAAACTTTTATATGTTCAATTCCTTGAAATGGAATTGCTGGCATAAATAGTGTATGCATATTTAATTTTTATATGTTGGATGAATTATCCCCCATAGCAAATGTTAGCAAATTTTTCTCCATAGACAACATTAATTTACACTTCCACTAACAATGTATAAATGTGATAATGCAAACTTTTAAGGATTCAGCACCATTTACTTTGGTTTTGTCAACCAAATCAATGTGTTGGGAATACATTCAGATGACTTCTAGTTTAACTTGCTGGCATAGTTGAGGAAAAGTAATGTTTCAGATCTCTGGAATTCTCTTCAAATTCTTGTCTTGTAGAAAAAATGCCATGATTGCTTTGCTAAATATTTGTTTGAAATCTTATGATTATTGGGTGTAATACAACCCAAGTCTTCTTGGCCTAAGAGTTCCATTACTATTTTATTCAATTAACATGAAAGAGCCCATTAGTGTTAAATATGTATTTATTTAAACTATAAACTAAAAGGGAAAAATATATATATAGCTATTTAAAAGACTGTGTCAGAGATAATAACCTGAAAGGAGTCTAAAAGATAAGCCAAAAAATATCTGAACCAAACAAGAATCAAATTGTATATGAAAAAATAATGAAATATTTGAAGTGTAGTTTTTATTGCTTCTGTGCCTCCTTTCCTTGCCTATAAATGAAAATGCTAAAGTGCTCCAGGAAATGTTATGTTTTTGTAGAATTCCAACCCTGGTAACAATCAGGAAGCACTAAAAATGCTCATGAGAACCGTGTTCCACAAATTAACTGAAATTCACACATGGTTAAATAAGTAACCCAACATGCCTAAACAAACATTTTATATGGTTTCTCATTACTAAACCTTGCAAACAAATCCACTGAAGTAGTTTGTTATCATCCATTTAAATTATATCCTCTAATTTAATCAAAAGCTTTTCTTGAGGGCAAAATGGTTCAGTGTGTGGGGCTGTTGATATAGATGTTGCTAAAGGAATGAGGCAGACGTTCTAAGTATGACTTAGATTGTTAATAAGTATCTTTACATGTGGCTTTCCCATGACAAGGTGATAGATGTTGGCTTCACTGTCCTCCATGAGCCATAGGACAGGGGGCTGCTCATGGATACGGAGTTCAAATCTCAGACCTTTGCAATCTGCATGCATAAAAGTAATGTTTTCACAATATAAAAGAAATAGGTCTTTTTTTTATAAGATTGCATAATTCCAAGATCAGCATCCATCTGTGTATATATTTTTTCTCTTAGCTTATGTTAATAGCTTTATTTGACAATTTAATGTTTTCCTTTTTCCTCCTAACAGCAGGTGAAAGAATTCATAAATCTGCCATGAACAGTTGCCAATGAATATTCATATCTAGGATGTCTGATTGCAGCAGTTTGACATTTTTATTTGATTTCCATCAAGAAAAAGAAATGCTTTGTTTCTTAATTCGTAATGCATTCTAATTGGTTTCTGCAGATTACACCACTGGTTAAGTTATTGTAATCGCCAGTATCAAACAACTAATTTATAAAATAAGAATATTTGATATAACCAAGATAAAAAATCTGACTAACAATTATTCTCACACTCACTGAAAATACTATACTTTTGTGTTTTATTGGGTAATTTACATTAAAAAATACGTCCGTTCTGAGGACCTACCATTTCTTATCCGAATGTACACTCTACTGAATGCACTAGTATCCCCTGTTGTACGAGCTGATCAGATCCCTGTTGACCTAGGAGTCTCATGAGTAGGTAACGTAAACTTAGTGGGGTATATTTCCTGTAGATCATTGTTACATGAATAAGAAGACACAGTTGGTTCAACCAGAGCCGATACAGATTTGGTACAATTTTAGTGGATATTTGTGATTATCTGTTAAAAGTTGAGACATTCACAGCAGCAAACTTAATATTTTAATTAACTTCCTTTAGATTATTCTGCTTTTGTATTGATCCTTTACCACAGTTCTTCTTAAAGATACATAAGACTTATCTGGAAAGCTTGCTAAAAAATTCAGGTTTCTGAGCCATAACCCTTGAGATTCTTATTCTCTAAAAATTGGGTTGGGCTCAATATTTTTTTATTTCTAACAAGTTTTTAGAAAATGATGATACTGATCTACCACACTATATTTAAATATGGTGCTGGCTATCTATTGGTCTTCTATAAAATACACAGAAGTCTTCTAGATGAAAACACAGTACAGCAAATGATTAAGAAGCCTGTACTGGCAGACAGATTGCAGAAATTAAATAGGAAAGGAGTGTTCAGAACAACATACACATTCAGCAATTCAACATAGCAAGTATTTTCTTTAATCTTGGTTCTGCAGAGTGTTGTTTACATATGGTTTATATTATATGCAAGGAGTTAAAAACTCAGAATTTATTTTTAAAATCCTCTTATGAAGTAGAATCTGCAATCCCCAGCTCCATTTTTTTATTGAAAAGCTGAGTATAATGTAACAGTAAATTAATGAATCTCTATTCTTAATTATCTATAAATAAAATAGAAAAGAAAAATATCTAACAGATTAGAAGAGAAAACCATGGGAATTAGAGGGCATTTCCCTAGCCTGTTACTGAATTCAAAGGATTTATTTTTACTCACTTATGAAATGCTGATTTCTATGTTTTGCAAAGTAGACACATATTTTGAAATGTTTTTTTTTTTTATTTTAATCCATCTTCACTACCAAAAATAATTTTGTTGGCCCATTGGGTTTCCGCATTGATTGTGAACAAAAGTGTTTTTTTCTCCCTGTGGTGGTGGTAGTGGGGGTTGTTAGTGGTAAGTTTGCCCAAGACTTTGTGAGAGACCCAAACTTCTAAACTTATTTTCTCTACTTCAGTATCATTCCTTCCGAGGGTTTCAACTCTGTTGCCAGGCATTTTCTAAAACACAAATATGACCACAAAACTCATTATCTTAACTAAAATCTTCTGACAGCTTCCCAGTGCTTTCAGCATAAAATGAATATTTCTTAGACTTGTCCACAAGGTCGCTCATAATTTGACCCCAGCCTACTTCTTTTGTTTTTTAGCTATACATTTTACTTGAACCATAAAAAAAGCAATTTAGTGTTCCTTAAAAATATCATGTATCCTCAAGCTACTGATCCTCATGCCTAAAATATCTTCATCTCTTATCTTTCCCACCAATAATTCCTATTTGTCTTTTGGGACTCAGCTCATTCTTCCACTTCTTTTGAAAATTTTCCTTTGTGGCCCAAGTTTCTATTAAGTCCTCATTCTCAAGATTCCCATTATACTATTTGCATACTTCTAGCATAGCACGAGCTGCACTGTTCATCTACATCAATGTAGATCTTAAACTCCTGGAGAGAACAGGACTGTGCCACTTATTTCTCTGTTTATCAGAGTGCCAACATGTAACAGAAACTCAGTAAATACTTTTTTAAAACATTAATTTCCTGGGCGCCTGGGTGGCTCAGCGGTTGAGCATCTGCCTTTGGCTCAGAGAGTGATCCTGGGGTCCCAGGATCAGGTCCCACATCAGGCTCCCTGAGTGGAGCCTGCTTCTCCCTCTGCCTGTGTCTCTGCCTCTCTCTGTGTGTCTCTCATGAGCAAATAAAAAAAAAATAATAATTTCCAACCATGTCATGAGAAATGAGAAGTTAAGATTTGATATCGAAAGTAAAGTTGTAGAAGACCTGCTAAGAACTATTACAGTGTTTAGAATGGGAAGGTGACACAACGCAAATAATGATTAAGGAAAAAAGATAATGCATTTAAGTTGTTACAGTAGCTCATATGTGGAATAAGAAAGAGCCCACATATTTATGGTGTTAATGTTGTTAAGCAGTGAGAAGAATGTTGAATGCAGGCCTTGATAATTCCATGATTTCTGTCCTGAAGATAAAAAGCACAGTGTCAGTGTAATTGGAGTGAGGGAAGGAGAGGCATTTGTTTCATGAAGCATGATGGGATTTTTGGAAAAAACAGGTATAGGTAGAGGTCAGTAAAAAGCAAGGAAAATATATAGGTCATTAAAAATAAGGCTCCATGGTGTGAATGAGGTTCTGAGTTCCAAATTTTGAGTTTGGGCATCAGTTGCATAAAAACAGGGTTGACTCCATGAGCAATGAGCATCTGCTTTGTCGGGTAAGAGCAAAGAGAGGTCAAGTGATAAAGGCCCATGATAACAGAGAGAAAAGAAATTCTGGCCAAAGAATATATGGCTTTCAAAGGGGGAAAGGTCATTATTATCAAGATAGTGAATATACAAAACTTTTAAGTCTTTGTGTGCAATAGATTTTTAAGTCTTGAATGTTAGATATTCTGAAGTTTTAGACACATACAGAAGTGAAATGTCATTGTGAATAGTCCACATGGACTATTTTGCTGAGTGACGTTTCTACTGTTCTGCTCTGGGCTCACCCCTCCATATCCCAGCCCAGGTAAGGTGTGTACAGCAGTACCGTCTGATATTCCTGCCTCCCCAGAGCTCTGCTTCCTCCCCTCCTACCCCAATCTTTCCCTCTTCCTTGTCGCTGGTACCTCACCACTTCCTCTCCTGCATTCTGTCTGCCTTCCTGCCCTGGCCTGTTTCTATACATCTCTCCCGAGAGCCTCACCATGGGGGTCCATGAGGATGTGGCAGAGACCACATGGGGAAAGCACAAAGATTTCCCATAACTAGGCAGAAACAATCTCAGGCAACATCTTTTCCTTCCCCCACCAGTGGTGGCCACGCATCTTCTCCTTGTTCTGTGGGATAGCATATGGAAGTTAACCATTCTCTGTCCAGCAGTGTCATGATTCCCTAGACCACTTCCTTTGTTCACAGAACTCCCTTGCTGTTTAAAATTAAGTGTGACTCATCAGAACAAGAAGGAAACCAGATGTGACATCTGTGGCAAGTCTACCTCTGACCACCACTGAGATATTTGGACATAAATGCTATCCATCATTTGTTGTGCTATTATTATCTTGTGTTATAAATGCTATTTCATGATTCCCAAAAGAATTGCTTGCCTTTGTGTAGTGATTTATATTATTCAAAAAAATTGTGTGAGTTCTTTAGTTTGATCCTCAAGCAAGTGTTTGATCTAAGGACAATTATCCTTATTTTATGAAAGAAGTGATCAAGATCCCACGTGGCTGCATGATTTGCTTTCAAGGACACTGCATGGATGTGGCATAGCTGTCCGACACCTGGTATTTTTCTCACAACGCCACGTCTTCATGTTTCCCTTGATGATAATAAATCCACGGAGCATATTCTTTTCTCAGAGGCTTTTTATTGCCATTTTTATGCAAAAATATTATTTCAGTAGGGCCACTCACAAATAAGAAAATTGAGGGATCAGAATTCTAAACAAGAGTTCTGTCCATGAATTTGTGGCCAAGCTAATGCTTAAAACCAAGCTTAATGATAATTATCCCCATACTATTTTTATGGTGGATGCTGTCCTCTGGGTCTTTTTTGGTTTTGTTCCTTTTCTTTGTTCTCAAAACATATGTAAGAACGCATTACTTTGGGGTAGTCTTTATTTTGTACTACTCCTGTAACATGAGGAAATTCACATTCACGTGCCTCAGGCTAATCCTGACACATAACCCATTGACGCCATCGTCTGGCCTCTTTTCTTACAACTTGGCCCAATAGTTTTCCATCTTTCTTCCATGTTTTCAGTATAATGACTTCTTCACTACGGATGATAAATCATACTTAAGTCTCTGTGATCTAACAACAAACTTTTTAAATGTCTTTGTCCCTATCTTTTTTTTTTTTCTCACAGCCCCTCACTTTTAATGCATGGATGAATGGTGTGCCCTTTCTCTCCATTGCCTCATTTACTTTTTTAAAACAGCACTTACTTAATGTGTGTCTGATGAAAGGAAGGCATGAACTTTCTCATCAGCCCATCCATATCAAACTTTGACCCATCATTCCACTAACAAAGTTCTCGACCAAATCACTGGTGACTTCTAAAATTTCAAATTGAGTCCTTTCTTTCCCTCTTCCCCTGACTTCTCTATAATATTAGTAAGAGCTAACAACCTCATCATTTTTGAATCCTCACCCTTTCTCTGCCATGATAGCACTAAGATCTTCTTCAAAACTCTTTGGACATCTCCATCTACCTTGAGAAAGTAGGATAGAAGAGTCAAGAGGAAGGGCACCAGAGCCAGGATTCCACCACCGCCTAATACTGGGCAATTCACCTAACTTCTTTGTGCCTGTTTCCTTTAAAATGAGGGTAACAATAGTATTTAACTTATGATTTTAGGTACTACCTAATAGGGTTATTTTGAGTATTGAAAGTGTTAATACATGTAAGGTGCTCATGGCAGTGCCCAACATCTAGTAATGACCTAGGAAACAATTTTATTACTGCTATTGTTACTACTGCCAGGACCACCAGCACCACCATCACCACTATTGCTTATTTTCCTCTTGCTCTGCCTCTCTTCTTTCATTCAGAACCTACACATTGGATCTCCCTACAGCTCTTCTCTCAGCTCTCTTATGTCCTCTGAGTGGTCTCCAAAGCCGTAATATCTATTGTCAAGGCTACATGTCCACTGCACATATTTTTTATGCAACTCAAATCTTTATTTTCAGCCGTTCCCATGAATTCCAGATTGGTGACTTAGTCTGGTTACCACTTACTAAACCACTACCTTTTAAAATCACTATGGTATTTTTAAGCCAAAATTCCTAAATCCAATGTCAGTATCTTCCCTCAGAATATGAATTTTAGCTCACTTATTAAGGTTGGTAATCATCGAAGCTAGAAATCTCTACTTCCTTTTTCTTCTTGCCTCCACTTCTAACTGCTATTATCATTAGGAAGTTTTATTACAAGTGAAACATAGACCTTGAGTAGAAATGGCTTAAGTATTACCAATAATTTGTTTTTTGTATTTCCAGAAACTCGATTCTTGTCAGTCACTGTTTCCCCTTCCTAAAAGGAGACTTCAAGGAAGCAGATGAGTTCAGCAATCATGCTTGTAGTTTCGGCAGCAATTAAAAGGAAGAGATTTAACAAACAAACAAACAAAACAAGCAAGCTTTCCATCCTGTACGTAGGAATTATTCCCTGAAGCTGCTACACAATAAATTTTCTCGTATATCCCATTAGCCAGAATGTAGTCACATGGTTAATGCAACCACAGAGAAAGCTTGGGAATGATGTCTATTCTAGGTGGCCTGGTTTTCATCTAAAAAATTGACATAGAAAAGGAGAATAGTGTTTTTGCTTTTCTAATTTCAACTTTATTGAATTATAATTGACACATAAAATTGTAAAACGTTTAAAGTGTATATCATGGTGATTATACACATACTTTGTATATGTGTTTAAAGACTCCCCTCACCTAGTTAATTAACAAACCCATCATTTGATATGTTTATCTTTTTGGTGATTTAATGAGTGGTCTCCAATATCTATTATCTTATAAATTATAATTTTAATAGTTTCCCATATTTTTCCTCTTCTCCATTGCCATTGTCACTGACCTAGTTTAATGTCATCATTCCAAAAAGGCAAATGCTATAAAATTTGGTCTCCACATTGCTGATAGATTCAACTTTCTAGAACACACACCTTATCATTGAAACTCTCATCTCAAATTCTTCCTTAACCTATCCCACTCTATAATATTTGCAATTTTGTTAGAAAGGGAAAAAATTGTACTCAGTAATGAACATCAGCCTAATTATATAAACTTCACTCCCAACAGTCTTTGTACTTTGTCTTCCAGCCACATCAAATTATTTGTAATCTCTTGAGGTTGCTGTTCATTTATTTGTCTTTGTGGGTTTGTACATGCTATGTCAAAAGATCATGAAATTTTTTCCTCCCCTTTTATGTCCTTCAAAATCCAGCTCAGACATTACTTTCCTATTAGTTTTTTGCTAGTTTTTTTAATGTTCTTCAAGATTCAGCTCAGATATTACTTTCCCAGTTTTGTTGTTGTTGTTTTAAATCAGGTTGAGTTGCTCTCCTTCATCTTCATCCCCCATAGATCACTGCATCTGTATACATGATACATTCTACTTCAGAACTTAATCTGTTGTCTTGTAAGGGGCATTTTATATATATTTTTCCCTCTATGACTGTGAATGCCATGGGTAACTGTTGGGCTTCTGTTTATCTACAATATAAGTACAGAATTGTGGGTACTCAGTAAAGGTTTGTTGAGCTGTTAAATATCAAGTTAAATATATTATTATATATAAGTATTATAATAATGCATGTTATGCCTGTAAAGAAAATACCTACCTCCACCAAGCAATGTTTCAAGCAAGAAGAACACAAAACTTTAGGATATTTCAATCTATACTTGAAGAATATAGTTAAATTACCTTTTACTAAATTGTCTTTTCTTAATGTTTAACAAGATTTTTGTTCTCAAAATGAAAATAATCCTGATGAGACTTAAGAAATTCTACTGTCATGAAATGTAAATGTTTCTAGTACAAAAGAATGCATGTTTCCAGGTGAGAGCACATTTCCCAAGGGCCCAGTGCAGTCCCCTGGTGCAGTAATCTACTACTTGTCATTCTACTGAGTTGAATAGAATCCTTCTCCAGAATGGGCTCACTTATTTAATAGGAACTGGGTCATGGATTTTAAAAAAATGTAAATGCTTAAGACAAATAGAGGAACTCTGTCATTCACAATATGTTTTATTTGATGGCTACACGTCTGCAGTTTCTTGAGTTTACAAATTTGATTGTTGTTTTATAATATTAAGGATATTTTTCTTGATTTATATTTTCAGTAAAATATTCCTCACTGTATGAAAGAAAGGAGATTGAATAATTTCTCACTTCAATCGTTTTGCTCCAGAATATCAGTTAAGGTACCAAACTTCCTTCACTTTATCTTGATGAATAGGAAAATTATTCCACAGACATCACAGAACTAATCACGAGAATCTCTTAGTCTCTGTATTTCATATCCCATGTTCCATTTTTTCTCATCCATTATGTCTCTAAGGTAGAATTGCCAGAAACTCAACTTGACATCATAGCATTTCTTACTCCCAGCGTGTGCCTCTATTTTGACATTCATCAAAAAATTTTGTCACTGTATGTGTGTAGGTACATGCAGGTCTTCACATATGAGCAGCAATTTGCCATACACAAAGAAAAAGCAGTTTGTCTATCCTTTGATAGTGATTTGTGTTTCACTTTGATATCTGCAGCCCCCCAAAATGTTTTCTTTCTTAACAATTAGCTAAATAGATGATCAAAAATGTGTGTATATATATATATGAAACTAAACAATTAAAATCAATCTTTATAATGATCTAAACTTCTGAAATACTGTTTTCCATCCATGTTGTAAAAACAACCTAAGAATAGACTTGCACTAAAATAACTAGAAATGGCAAATAACACAATGTGAACTATCTTGCAGTTTTTGAAGGTCAAGACAAATTTTAATAATGCACAATATGATATTGTCTAACTAATAGATTTAGCATAGCTAAATTGAAAGCACTGTTGGAATGGAAGAAAATCAGAATTTAAATTATTGAGCAATTGAGCTGTCATTAAAAATGTCAAGAATGAAGTTTATTTTCCCTAGAGAATATGCTAGTTCTACCCTGTGCTTTTTATTTTCATTTTAAAATATATATCCAAAAGTATAGGCAAGCATATCATCCACACCATTTTTTTGTGAATTTGTTTTTCTTTTTGCATTTTGTTTTGGCCCAATATTTTGTATAATACAATCAAAGTGAAGTATAGATAATTAAAAAGGCAAAGCCATATAAATTAAAACTGTCAATTCGAAAATTATTTTTTGTGATCAATCTGCTGCAGATGCAGATATCCTTAAACATTTGACTATTTTTTTATTTTTAAGTAATCTCTACACCCAGTGTGGGGCTCAAACTCATGACCCAAGATCAAGAGTTGCATGCTCTACCAACTGAGCCAGTTAGGAGCGCCCCAGTTCTTCAATTATTGTTAGAATCAGCAACTGCAAATAACTATTAAATTGCTATCAATGCCTACTCTCAAGTTTTGTGCCTAACACACTGTAAACTGGTAACAAGCAATTTGTGGACAATCGTTGGTCCGTGGACCATGCATTGAGTACCACTGCTCTCACTAGGCAGAGCACATATTCTCTGACACATAAATCTTGAGTTAATCTTCTATGGTCTGCCATAGTCTAGGTTGCTTAAGGGTAGAGATCAGATCACTAAGGTAACATAACCAGACTTATTACACCAAACTTGCTATATTATTCCAGATTATCAAATAGGGGTCACTGATATTTTTGTCACTAGTATTGGTTAGGCTGGCCCATCGTAGATAGACAAACTTGTTTATAGGTATAGAATGAAATTTTAAGAGGTATAAGGAATATCCAGCTATACATACCCAGATTATTTCAAGCAGGGCTAATCTAATTCATTTTTCATTCAAATGCTATATTACATTTTGAATTAAGAGACATTTTATTCCTGCAGGTAGAATTTTAGGATCAATTATAGCTACTGTGAATTTTAGTAGGTACTTCAGTATGATTATATTAATTTAAACATAAAAATTGGGCTACTTATGCAGGAGTTGAAGTATGAAAGCGCTTCTCAATAGGCTCCTTATTTCAAGGCTTACCAGCCAAATTACAGTGTAATTGCTTTTATTTGATCTTTTCCTACCTAAAAACTGTCTTGAGGGTGCATGTTTCACTCCATTTGATTTGATCAAAGAAAAAGAAGTCCATGAGTTTTTCAAAGAACATCCAGATTCAAAGTGGTAAGGAATATTCTATGTATTTTTATTGCTCCATATGGGTAAGTAGCTTCAACTGCTTTTAAAAGCAGGAAAGAAAGAAAAAAGAGACAAGAAGGAATGCACATAAGGTTTAGCTTTATAATAATTATTTAACTTCATATTTTGAAGATAAAACAAGGTATTTGGAAGAACACTACTTATATTTGCCATGATTATGTTATCAATCACATAAGGCCTTTGCCATAAAACTTAGGCTGTTTAAACATTATTTTGTGCTTATTTTTACTCCAAGTTTAGAATTCTAAATATAATTATTATTTAAAAATATTATTGCTGACAAACCTCAATTATATGCCCCAAAGTTACTTTTATTAATTTACCATAAAACAAAATTCATTCATTTGGGAACTAATAGTGATAAATGTAGCACTATCCAAGACTCTGTGATCAGAGAAATATTGAGGACCATCTTTGTTAGTTAGCCATTCTAAGTATTTCATCTATATTTCTTCTTTACATTTAATTCTCAAATAGTATCTTATGGTTTAAACCTCAAACCATACATGAATCTTTCTTGCCATAGATCTACGAGTTATTTTATTTTTGGCAAATAAAAAACAAATGAAGAACGAGAGTGATTGTTTATGTGTAATCAGGATGAATAAGAGAAAAGTAGGATAATTTTCATAATCCACACTAGCTATAAGTAGACGCACCTGCACATCTCAACCACTACTTTCAGTGCCCTGGGATTTACTCAAGGGCCTGATCTTACTCATTTAATGAACTATATGTTAATTGTTCAGCCATTTCTAGTGACTTACCAGGGTAAAGTCACTAAGTGACTTGGAATATATAATGTACTGTCTCACAACCAGACAGTAGCTACATTTTAACTGAAAAGCATGACCACCACTTATATTTAAGAAAGGAAAGGAAGGAGGGCTTTGGTTCAATTCAACAGACATTTATTAAGTGTTTATATGTTGAAGAGTATTAACACTGGCCTAAATTACTGTTATTTTGTAAGACAGTAGGAAATGGCATATAATGGACTATCAGTTTAACCTTTGTTCTCCAGGGAAATCCTTTTCAGTGAAAAACTTGTCATTTGGGCTGTCATAAGGCATCCATTTCTTACTTTAGTAAGAAATATAGGTTAATCGGGCATTTATACATTATACAGATAGCAGTCTCAGGCTGTTGAGTTGTGTATGCTCCTGAGGCAAACAGGCTCAGGGATTATCTTCCAGATAAGACCATTTTATATGAGAGGTTTATGTGCATTGTAGAATGTCACACATTAATTTTGCTTCTTTTGCTTTATTTGTTTGTGTTCATCTTAGCTTGGATTTAAGAAAAGTTTAGCCCATTGAAATTTAAATTTTAAGAGGGCATGATTACTGAAGCTCAATTTTGGGAACATTTTATTTAATGCTGTTCAATGGGACAGAAAGGTATCCAGGATAAACTTGAGGATTCATTATATTTCTTTTAATAGAAAATGTTAACATAAATTTCCAGTGGAATGCATTAGCAGCTTCAGTCTTGTAAAGTGTTTCAAATTAGAAAGAAATTCTAAAAATAAAAGAAAGGTTTATTTAGGGAAAAACATTTGCTGATTCTGTCCTTGAAACTTATATTTTGGGGAAAATTTAACTCACTGTATGAAAAAGGGAAAGGTAAAATGCTTTCAAAAAGAGAGAACCTTGCTTTCTCCATGGAGTTTAGACATGACACTAGGGCTGCCAGTAATACCTAAAGCAAATGATCAAAAATATCAGGTATATAATTCATGCCAGGGACTCTGCCTGACACACTCTGCCCTCCCTCTTACCACCCAAAGGTGATGCTTTTTCATGGCATTAGCGGCTTGACAATATCATCCCCTTCCCACTCCACCCCCATACAAACTAATTTTCTTCATTATAAATTATCAAACAATATGCATTCAGCTCTATTTTAGGACTATTCTATGCATATAACAGTATACATTTTATAGGAAGAGGGTATAAAGGTAGATATAACCAACTTTCAGATATAGCAAAAGAAATATATATTTCTATATTGTAAATTTCAACCATTTTTCTTATTCAACATGGGTTCTCTTTTGCAACTTCCCTAATTTATGAAGTTTTGCTTCCCCTAAGCATATGCAGTTCTTGGGTTTCAGGTTATGAATATATAATCTGTCTACATAAAGAGTATGCTCTTCTAAATAATTTTTTCTCTTCCTCTCATCTTCTGCTTTCTTATTTTATAACATTTTTGTCTTGATTCATTGCTCTTTAATGAACAAAAACTGGCCACAAATTCTCTTTTTGGAGATGGAACCCTCACCCTCAAGTACATATTTATTACATTCATCAATATGTTTAAAACTTAGACAAGGCAACTCAAGACAATAAACTACAATTTTCAATTTGTAAATTAGGGAAAATTGTATTGGTAAGTTTTTGATAGCATCTTATCAAACTGTATCCGTACAGTTATCAGATGATTCTCCAAGTTCCTTCTGTTGCTGTTAAAATCACTAAGGAAGCACCTAGGTGGCTTAGTCAGTTAAGCATCTGACTCCTGATTTTGGCTCAGGTCATGATCTCTCAGGGTCCCACATCTTTGGGCTTCACATTCAGTGGGAAGTCTACTTAAGATACTCTCTTGTCGGGATCCCTGGGTGGCACAGCGGTTTGGCGCCTGCCTTTGGCCCAGGGCGCGATCCTGGAGACCCGGGATCGAATCCCACATCAGGCTCCTGGTGCATGGAGCCTGCTTCTCCCTCCGCCTGTGTCTCTGCCTCTCTCTCTCTCTCTGTGACTATCATAAATAAATAAAAAATTTAAAAAAAAAAAGATACTCTCTTGTCTCTCCGCTTGCATCCTCTCTCTATAAAATAAATAAATAAATAAATAATGAAAATAAATCACAGAGTAAAGTGAATAAAAAATCTCAGCCAAAAAACTCAAAGGAAATAACAGGATTCATATTATATTTTACAACAAAAATAGATTAACAATGGTAATGGTATTACCATTATCAAGATAGTCTTTAAATGGCACATTATGCTTAATGAAACATGGAAAATCACGCTTTGTTTTTGCAACATAGGGTAGTAAGAACTAAATTCACATTTGTCCAATGAATAGTATGTAGCGTGCTACTGTGTATTTCCTCTTTCAGGTGTATCACTAAATAATATTAGGAATAATTCTGTCTAGCAGTAATATATGACTATATGAAAACTTTGAATTCTACCTAGAGTATTTTAGTTTGAAAGAGAAAGAGAGAGATATGCGCAAAAAAAAAAAAAGTCAGAGCAAAGATAGTAACACTCAATAAACATTCTGTGCTCAATCTTTTTCTTCCTCAGTGCTTTACATTCTTGAACTCATTTAAACCTCTGCAAACCCTATGAAATAGAAATCATTATGCTGTTTATGTAGATGAAGAAACTGAAGCACAGGGAACTCATGTACCTTGCTGAAAGTGACATAAGCCACAGAATTAGGATTCAAACCCAGGTACTCAACATCCTCTACACTGCCTCTACACTAGCAAGGATGTAGATTTGCACACACACATTGTAAGGAACTTAAATAATTTTTTTGGAAGGGGCAACAAATGTTTACAGTGTTTGGGAATATTTGTGTGACTAGTAGATATTGATCACTTTTTTAAAATATCATTTATTTTACCATAGAAACTGAGAATATCAGAGCTAAAAGAGTCCTTAAAAATAATATATTACATTGCCTTCATTCATACTGAAAAAATAGTCACTTCATAATCAAATTTACTACTTGCAAGGGCTACTTATACTTCTGACGATATGTTAGGAGCAAAGAGTGCATTGCAACTTTGTGAATTGGTTTCAGTTTGGTTGATTCTAATTTAGAAGTGTTCTTAACAATCTTAATTCTCTTCCTCCCACTCAGTCTTAATGCCCAATCCCAAATAATTACGACACACTTAATACTTTCTTCTAATTAATTCATTAAACTCTTAAAGACATTTTTTTAAATCACTCAAATATCATATAACCTACCCAATCTTGTAAGACCTATTGAATTAGGAGTTCCTCCGATGTAGGAGGAACTTCAACCCATCTGGATGAGTATTGGTTCCGATTCCCCAGGCTGGAGAAGTATGGTGTGATGACCCCCAAGTGCCCAGGCAGTATTGGTTTCTTCTACAATCTGTAAGTTTCTGGAGCTTTGGCAGTGCTTTAAATCAAAGAGATATTTGGCTTTTGCAATATTCCCAGAAACACATTAGGAGTGAGTTTAGCCTAGTGCAGAGAGATTGGGGGCAAAATTTTTCCTAAAATATGCCTGTAAGCTGTTATCTACAAAAAAAAATTCTATTTGTTGAAGGTATTTTTAGAGACATACATATTTAATGACACTATCAAAGACATACCCATGCATATATATTTGGCAAGAAAAAATATTTTCTTAAGGGTGTTACTGATGGTTGTGACAAAGGCTAATGAATATTATAATGAAGGAAAGAAGATAGTAATTTTTAATGGACACAAATGGTGAATTTAATTGTTTTTGATTGAAATTCTTTCAGACTGAACAAATTCAGGGAATTTGTGTGGGTTAAACAGTGAACAGGATTTAAAATAGATAATATCACTAAACTAATGTCAAACCCCACTTTCCTATCCTTGTTTATACAGAAACTTGTCTCTGAGGCATAAAAGATGATAGGACACAAGGGATAAAACTCCCTGTTGGATACACAGTAAGAAACAGTAAAGAAACAGACAAACAAAAAAGACTAAACATAGTCCTTAAATATCATATTATGCTTATGAAAGATCTAAAATCATGCGCTGATTTTGCAACATAGAGTAGCATGAATTCCAAAAGCTGTCAGAAAAATAACTTGTATTGTGCTAACATGTATTTCTTCTGTTTGGTGCATGACAGAATAATATTTGGAATAATTTTCTGATTCAGCAATATGACCGCTATGTGAAAATGGTAGAAATAATAGTTGTATGGCCTCATGCCACAAATGATTGACTTCTTTGGATATATGCTTGCCCAAAAGATTTTGAACCTTGCAGTCATTCATGAACTTGACTTTCATCAGAATTACTGGAGGGCATTTTGGGGGGGTGACCTGGTGGTTTAGTTGGTTAGTAATCTGACTTTTGATCTCAGCTCCGGTCTTAATCACAGTGTTTTGAGTTCAAGCCGACCCCTATCTCTCCCTGCCTTGCATGGAGCCTACAAAAACAAACAAACAACAAACAAAAAACACCTGGGACATTTTTTAAATTATAAATTCTCAACCCACCTTTATAGTCTGATGCAACAGACATGATATGGACCTTAGTAATCTCTCTTTTTGTAATGTTTTCCAAATGATTCTCCTATAGTCAATCAAGACTGTTATTTAGAAACATGTATTCAGATGATCTTCCAAATTGTCTAGAAAATCCAAGTTCCCATGATGTGTATGAGCTTAATTTTGGAGATTATCTGCAGTGTAAATCCAAGGAGGGATATCTCTGCACTTAACTATAGTTTCTCACTGGACTATGAATCCCTAGACAGCATGTCTCATTCATCTTTTTACCCAGGCTCTAGGACAGTATCTGACATTCAATAAATACTTAGTAAATTAAATATACCAACAAATCAACATAACTTTTTATATTAAATAAACTATAATCTCTCTTTATATCCCTAAATTAGGAGAAATACATAAGTTAAATAGCAGATACTTTATATAGCAGAAAAATGAAACTTGTCTAGTTTGCAAAATATCAGTAATCAAAGATAAGGTAAAATGACATAAATACACAATATTTCAAGTGTCCACATACTGAGTCAAAAAAAATTAGCTAATTATAACCCAGCTTCCTTTCTCTACATCTTGTCAAATCCCCCAATTACCTGTCTTATCCATTTGTCTGTCTTTCTCTTTCTTTCTTTCTTTTTCCCCTATTTTAGAGACAGAGTGTAGAAGATAAATTTCTTTTGGCTTTTAAATAAGGAAACATTAAAGGAACTCTGCCAATTGCTCCCTCATTCAACACACAAAGAAATAAAATTAAATCATAAAATATATTTGGTTATTTAGTTTTTATTTGATTAACTATGGGAATTATGAAATTAACTCAGGAATGTTTGTAGAGTAGAACAGAATATATAGAGAGTGCTAAATAACAGATTTACTTCATCAGGCTGTGTAGCCTTAACCCATAAAGACCAACAACAATGAGGAAGGCATTAGACTTATTCAGTCGTTTTGGAGTTTAAAATGATATATGACTTAATCTACTTTTGTACTGGGTCATGTGGTGATAAGCTCGTCTCAGGGACTATTTTCTCTAAATCTTTGGTCCTCAGCCACTATTTTGAATTCTCTAGATAACTATAGACTTTATTTTCATTTTTAATTCCTCTGTACTTTGTGGTTTACCTAACTTAAGACAGGATTTTGTCTTTGAAAAATATCGAGTTAGCTAAAAATTTAAGCAATCACTGAGTCACTTTAGGAAAATCTATAAGATTTTCTATATGAAAATCTTTTTTCGATATGTGGAATCTATAAGATATATTTTTTTCATGGAAATTGGGAGCTGAGAAACAGATTCATGACCGTTACCTATTATTTAGAGATTTGTGACTATGAATGGCAGCCAACTTGTTTCATGGAAAGTCTGTGTCTGGCTGACTGTGACAACAGTAGATCTCAAGAGACCAGCCTTTGGTTCTATCAAAATTGGGCTGACCATGGCTGTAATTAGCAGGGAAGGGATGTGGCTGCAGATGGCTGTAAGGATATAAACCTGGCGGAAGTAATGACAGGGCTGGTGCTCAGCAGTAAGTCTTCATCATTTTTTAAAAATTTTTCTTTGGTTCTTTTTTTTAATGAAAGCTCTAAACTCGGAAAATTGTAACACCTGGAGATTTGTCATAAATGTCACTGAAATATTAATCAAGTCACCAACAGAGAATAACAACTTTTGATTTTTTCTTTATTCTATCAAGATTGTATCTCTTAAATTTTAGAAACATAATACAAAAGAAGTATTATAAATTGAGCAGGAAACTCTGCCCAACTGAAGGGTTCCTGTGATTTTTTTTCTTATTTATCTTGCAGACCAGAAGCTAGGGTGTTCTTACTGGAAACACTTAGATTATGATTCTAATAGGAGGTTGGTAGAGTCACCTGAAAATTTTAATTACAGAAGGAACTCAGATATTCATTAAACACTGAAAAAATATAGAAAATGCAGTGATACTACAAATTATTCATAATCCTAAAACTCAGGAAAAAACATTTTTTTGCGGTTTTATTTGCATATTAAAACCTTTTTTATTTTTGTTTCAGTCTTTACAAATTAAAGACCTCTGCATTTAGAAAGAAATGTATACATTGCCCAAAGTTAATACTTTTAAATTCTTAAGATATTTTCAAATAATTTATTGCATTCTAAGAAGAGAATTTAATAGTCTATCTCTTGGCGAATTTATGAAACTTATAATCAATAAGACCACAATCTGTGTAAGCTTTGGTAAGAAATCCAATGTCTCTAAAAAATGACATCAGGACATTTTTTACATATATTTTCTCCAAGTTTTAAATTAGAATTAGATGCATCTTTAACACCAGGTTTGTTAGCTTTAAAAATACTTACACTTGGGCAGCCTGGGTGGCTCAGCGGTTTAGCGCCGCCTTCAGCCCAGGGTGTGATCCTGGAGACCCGGGATCGAGTCCCACATCAGGCTTCCCGCATGGAGTCTGCTTCTCGCTCTGCCCGTGTCTCTGCCTCTCTGTCTTTGTCTCTCTCTCTCTCTCTGTGTGTGTGTGTGTGTGTGTGTGTGTGTGTGTTTCATGAACAAATAAATAAAATCTTTAAAAAATTATCTTAAAAAAATACACTTGTAGATCTAAAATTTGGGATTTTGTATATTTCTGCTTCTACAAAATACATACATTTACTGTTAAGACTTCTCCTTGCTTTCTTCTGTTGTTTTCCACTGCATCTGTTAAGTATTTTATATTTATGTAGGCCAGAGTCATCAATGTGTCTGTGCAGAAAAAAAAAATTGCATTCATTATATCAAAATGAACAATAGCAGCATGAAAGTCCTAAATACTGTTAGATGTTGACAATTTCAAGACTGTAATATAAGAGGGGTATGCTGCTGTGTTCATATAAAGAATTTGTATGAATTTTAATGCTTTAAATATCTTTTATAAGATAAACAAATCTTGTATTATTAACTCTTACTTGACTAAAAAAATATCCAACCCAAAATTTTTTGTTCTTCAGAAGAGTAATGTTAAACCAAGATTACTTTTAGTGCACATTAAACATTACATAGGTTAATAAATGTCACATTACAATGGATCAGTCAATATTTAAGCCTCTTCTAAGGCAAAGTTCATGGGCTCTAGGGCAAGGAAAAAAGCTTCATAAATATTTTAATTATTTCAGAACCGGAATAAGGGTATATTGAATGACTTGTAAACCATGGGAATTATTTTATTTTTTATGTAGTGTCTGGAACCGATACAGACTCCTGAGATCACAGCATTTTAGAAACAGCAAATCTTGTATAGTCAGCAAACAAACTTTTTGTTTGAAATTCCAATTTTTTCTTCTAAAATGTTTTTCAAATTAGAGAATGAACTTAACAGTTTGCTTTCTGGAAATTTGTGGCACTTCTGGCTTCCATAGATCGTCTTGTACTGTCAATTCCATAAATTGTAAGAATTGAAAAATAGCAGTGGCACACACTTTGAATATACACTTTGTTCTGAAAGCTTTCTCATAAAATTTGCTCATTTGGCATAAGAGCAGCCAATGCTAGAGAAGAGTTTCTTTCTTCATTACTTCTTCCTATTTGTCAGAGGCACACTGAGTATTCTGAAGTTTACCACCCAAAATGGCTGGCTTTGGTCTCCTCCTAATTTGGTTATTGACCCTGGTGGCCTTGGGACTGAGAATGGCACTAGCTGAATAAATAGAATGGAGAAAGAACCAAACAGAAGCATAACAGAAGTTAGCTAAAGAATGTCAATTTCTCTGAGACCCCCAAGTTAGAGAGGAGAGCACATTAGTGGGCCAGCCACATTTGATTGACTGAGAAGATAAGTCACATTGGGAATTTGAGAAAAGCAATTTAAGTGCCATTAGGTTAAACAAAAGCTTTAGATTAAACATTCTATGTAGAAGTTGGTTGTTTGTTTTCAGACCAATAAAAAAAAAAAGCGTTTGACTTCCAAGAGCCATTAACTCTGTTTTTGTCTGCCTACACTTCATCTCACCATTAAGAATCAGATTTTAAGGCCAAACTACAAGTTAGTAGATGAAATAACTGATCATGCTGCCATCAGATTTCTTGACTTTTTTTTCTCTTTAAGTTAGTAATTCATTATTGCCCAGAAATATTCTTAAGAAATCCTGAGGGTGCATTCTTAAACTATATAAGAAGTTCCAGAGGTTGGGTTAGCATGGTTTTGTTTGAAGTCAGGTGTTCAAAGCCAAGAGTGTCTTCCTACTCTGAGTCTCAAACCAGTGGAGATGCTAGTCTACCTCCCCTTCTTCCACAACCCATTGCAGAAGTTCATGTCGAAGGCCCAGGAATAGAAGCTAATGATGCTTTTTTCAAACACACACACACACACACACACACACACACACTATTAATGAACTTGTTTTACCATAAGTCAGACAACCAAAACTAGAGTCCATTGAAATTTAAAGAGAAGAATGGGAAAAGCCTTGAAAGGATATGGAATTGGTAAAGAAAATTTGAGATGATGATGATTTTGTTTAATTGCTTAATAATTGATGCAAAGAAGAGGGCACATGGTCCAGACAGGTGAAATGACTTCCTAAAGTTACTTAGCTAGTCAGTGACAGAGCTCAGACAAGAACACATATCACCTGACTCCATGTGAACACTCGATAGAGATGTTACCTATATAAGAGAATCTTTCTGTGACTTAATTGTTAAATGATTTAATGTGAGAATCCTTTCCTTGCAATGTAGAGTGTATTAGTTTCCTATTGCTGCTATAGCAAAGTACTACAACCTCAGTGGTTTAAGAGAGTAGAAATTTAGTCCATTCTGGAGGTCAGAGGTCCAAAATAGGTTTTAAAGTGCTAAAATTGGGGTGTCAGCAAAGTTGCATTTCTTCTAGAGAGTCTAGTGATGGATCCATTCCTTGCCTTTTCTGGTTTGTAAAGACCATCTGTACTTTTTTACCTTAATTTCAACTCTGCAAATTAAATGCCTAAGTATTCCATGGAATAAGACCCTAGCCAGAATAATTGCATGCAACAAGTAAAATTTACAAAATTCTTATTATTTCACTGCAATTAGAAATTGCTGACATTTTCTGCCAGAAAAATAAATTTGACCTAATCAAACTACAAATAGTTGCTATTTGATGCTCTAAATGTTAATAAATGGGATTCCTACTAGATGCTATCATTTCTTAAGACATTCAAATTTAGAAAAACATTTTTCCAAATCCTGAGAAGATATTTTACATTTTCTACAGAAGTGAAAAAACCTGAACATTTTCCATGGTTTCTAAGACTCCCAAATTACATAAATATTTTATATGAACATTAACATAAAATATAATTATTTTATTAGTATTTGAAAGTTAGAGCTTCTAATACCAGTAGCACTGAATGGGAAATGTGATTATGAAGTTTCTCTGCATGAGTTTAATGTTACCCTAAAGGTTTTTCTCAAAAATATTTTAGCTCTGGTCAAATCTGGGATAGCAATCTAAATCATATGCAAACAATATACACCTGAATTTATTTTTACTTCAGTATAATATGCTGCTAGGTCAGAAACCAAGCCTAAGTGATTTTATATTCTGTGCTCCAAGGCCATATAAAGTTCTGGAATACTAATCAGTCAAGAGAAAAAAAAAATCTATCTATCTATCTATCATCTATCTGTCATTTATTTATTAGAATGATGAGGTGGGGGAAAATAATAAATAGGAACTAGCAGTTGATACACAACTCTTTAAAGCCTTTTTACTTCTAGTAGGAAATAATTCATGAGATGGATTTGTTTACTTTGTTTTGTTTTTAACCACCATTTTCTACTTTGTATCTTCAAAAGTTCTATGACACACAGTAGATATTCTATAAATATCTGCCTTCTGAGTCAGATCCAGCTGCCATAACAAAATAACGATAGATTAGGTGGCTTAAACAACAACAAAAAAAATGTATTTTAGCATAGTTCTGGTGGCTAGAAGTCTAAGATTCAGGGGCCAGCATGATCAAGTTCTGTTGACAGGTCTCTTCCTGGCTTGTAGATGGCCCTCTTTCACTCCTTATGACCTCATTTATCCTTAATTGCCTCTTAAAAACCCTATCTCTATACAGTCACATTGAGTATTAGACCTTCAACATATGGATTTTGGGTGAGCATTCAGTTCATAATATTACACCCTGATGCCCTACATTCATATTTTTCTCATATGTAAAATGCATTCATTCTACCCTAGCAATCCCGAGTCTTAACTCATTTCATTGTCAACTCTAACATCCAAAATTTAAAGTCTCATCTAAGTATATAAATCGGATATGGGATTGGACATGTGATTTATCTGGAGGCAAAATTCCTCTCTAGTTGTGAATCTGTGAAACCAGACAAGTTATTACTTCCAAAACACAATGTAGGGACAAATACTAATTAGACATTCCAAGTCCAAAAGCGATAAACTGTAAAAAAGAAAGAGGAGATAGGTCTCAAGCAAATGCAAAACATAACAGGGCAAGTTCCATTAGACCTTAAAACTCAAGAATAACCCTCTTTGGTTTGATGGTCTGCTTTTCAGGCCTACTGGGCTGGCAACATTACTCCCAAAGCCCTAGCTGGAGGGTGAGGAGGTTTAGGGTCCAGTCCCCAGGACAGAGGCCATCTGGCCAGTTGAAACCAAGTATGTGGTCCTCACAATCTCTGAATCACCTTCAGGGGCATTTCTCTCCCTTATATAATAGAGCTTATTTACAATTGAATAGCACTCTCATCCTGTCCTTTCAATTCCAAGAAGCCCTCATTCTGTCTCCACCCCCTCAGGTTCCAGCTGGCAGCATTTCTCTTTGTATAATCCTATAAATTCTTTAGCAAGTGATAGTCCAGGCATTCTCTTAAAGTCACAGTATTTTCTTCACAAATGCTCTCTCGCCCTCTCTTTCTCCAATATGGATACACTAAGAAATTTCCAAATCTTTAAGGGTAGGTTCCTTTTTGCCTAATCATTTCTCTTCTTTCACATTTTACTAGAAGCAGCCAGGAGGTACCAAGCTTGACTTAGAAATCTCCTCAACTAAACATCAAATTTCAATGTTTGCAAGTTCTAACTTTCACAATAAACTACAAGACAGTGCAGTGAAGTTCTTTATCAGTTTATAGCGAAAGTCACTTTCCTCAAGTTTCCAGTAACAAGTTCCTTATTTCTACCTGAGATCATACCAGAATCACCTTTAGAATTCAAATTTCTAGCACGCTCCTTAGAACATTTCCAGCATCCACCAAGTTCCCAGTTCCAAAGTTGCTTCCTCATTTTTAGTTTTTTTGTTGAAGCGGCTCCACACTTCTCAGTACCAAAATCTGTCTTCGTCTATTCAGGATGTCATATCAAAATACCCTAGATTGGGTGGCTTAAGCCACAGAAACTTAACTTTCTCACACTTCTGAAGGCTGGAAGTATAAGATCATGGTACCAGCATGGCTGGATTCTGGTGAGAACACGCTCCTTGGCTTGAAAACATCTGCCTTCTTGTGTTCACATGACCTTTTCTGTGTGTGTGTGTGTGTGTGTGTGTGTGTGTGTAGAGAAAGTCTAGAGGGAGATTTCTTCCTCTTTATAAAAAGCCATGGATTGTATCATATTAGGATCCCACCCTCATGGCCTAATTTAATCTTAATTACATCCTAAACACTCAGTCTCCAAATATAGTCATACTAGGTGTTAAGAGCTTATTTATTTATTTATTTATTTTTATTTTTATTTTTTTTATTGATTTATGATACTCACACAGAGAGAGAGAGAGGCAGAGACACAGGCAGAGGGAGAAGCAGGCTCCATGCACCGGGAGCCCGACGTGGGATTCGATCCCGGGTCTCCAGGATCGCGCCCTGGGCCAAAGGCAGGCGCCAAACCGCTGCGCCACCCAGGGATCCTGTTAAGAGCTTATTATAGTAATTTTGAGGAGACACAGTTCAGTCTAGCCCATTCTGCCTCCACAACTCTTTGAGCATTATATGTAAGGAGCCTTAAAGAAACCTTATGAGAAATGGATACAGGGGCACCTCAGTGGTTCAGTCCATTAAATATGTGACTCTTGATTTTTGGCTGGCGTCATGATCTCAGGGTTGTGAAATCAAGGCCCAGGTAGGCTCTGTGCTGGGCATGGAGCCTGCTTGAGTCTCTCTCTTCCTCTGTCCCTCTCACCTCTCTTTCACTCTCAGAGAGAGAGAGAGAGAAAATAAATAGGTACAGAGGTAAATAAAAGAAACTTTTAAATTCTGGCTGATGGTAATTTTACTCTAGCATTTTTAACATCTGGGGTTTTGGAAAGTTCTGCAAAAAGCTTGCCTTAAATGAAGTTAAATAAAAACTAAAATTGACTCAAAGGAGACTAATCCATTATTCTTTATCAATGACTATTCAAAAGAATAGAAATGCAAAGAAAAGTCAAAATCCCTTTCACTAAAATAAATCCTTTTCATTCTAATGAATGTATGTAACTGGCTTCCAATGGAAAATATTTAGGCTCTCTTTAAATATTTCCCATGGGAATAAATACAAAAATTTTAAAAATCTTATATTTGTTTTATGTTCAATACATCAGATCATTTCTAGACTATAATACTGAATAAGAAAGTCTGAGCTAAGACCAATATTAAAAATTGTAAACCAAGATTATCAAGTAAAATTTTGCCAACTATCACTATTTTCCTTTTTCATTTACTCAGTAGAGAGAAGAAACTTTTTGTAACTGGAGAACAAGTAGTCTAGGACATAATTCTGCATACTCAGATGCCCACAGATACTATAAAAATAGGAAAGTAGCTGAAAAGGAAGAAAGGTTTTGATATCTAGCAGCATAATCATTGAAAATTCTAATCTTCAAAAGAAAAAGGAAAGAAAATTCTAAGCTGCATGTTAATAATGTGAAAATGAATAGTGTAAATGTTTGTTTTTATCTCCTGATGATTCATTTCATATTCTCCTTTCCTCTTTGGGTGCATACAAAGAAAGATAGCATATCATGGTTTCTAAAACATAAAAAAATGCAAAACAAATAATGTATTCAGCTAGAATAATAAACATGTGAGAGAGGAATAATTTAATAAGAATCTTAAATTCAAATCTAATTTACTTTGAAATTTGAATGTAAATTTAAACTGAACAAAAGCCAGAAGATTTGTTCAGCAAAAAGATCCACCAGGTGATTTCGTAGTTGTCCTTTCGTGTAAACTTCAATGTGTCTACTGAATATCCATCCCATTTCCTAATAACTTTTTTTAATTGAAAGTGCAGTGAAGAGAAACATGTAGGGAAGAGGAGAAAAATCACGTATTCATTTCTAAGTCAGTATGTACTTGGTGCCAAGTGCAATGCTCCTAAAACTTGAATGTGCATTTGGATTTCCTGGGATCTTGTTCAAAAGAAACCTCTGATTCACTCAGTCTGGGTTGGAGGTATAAGAATCTGCATTTTTAGCAAGCTCCCAGCTGAGGCCCATGGGACATCAGTTTGAGTATCAAAGTGCTAGAGAACAGATGACAATCCATAAACAATCCCTATTAAGTGTAACATCTTTCTTAGAAAAAAAAAGACAAGAAAATTCAAATTTAATAAAACATTAAAAACTTAAAAAGCATAGCAATGAAATAAGCCCACCAAACAATATATCTATAACGCCTTCTGAGATTATTTTAAGTCTAGAAGATCAAGGCTAACAAGGGCAATCAAGAAGCCAGAGCTATGGTAACAGAACAAATCTGATATGGATTGTATGCAAAAAGAGACATTCTGAAGCAATAATTGAATAACAATGATAATGTGATGATAATAAAGCTAATACGTTAGAGCACCTTTATACTGTCTATAATGTTTGCTCATAGTCAACTTGGATTATAATTAAATCTGACCTATTGTGTTCTAAACTGTTCAACATCTGTCCCTATGAACAAAAGATAATACTATTTTTTAAAAGTGGAAGCAAAAATAAATTAGAATATGATATCTTTAATATTTGACCAAGTAAATTTTGCTGTAGGAGATACATGCATTGGGATTCTGTTGCAAATTACTCATTATAAGACAAAGAGAAATAATAGAAGTAGTTCTCAAAGTAATGATTTAGAGCTTGAATTTTACATGTTTTCCAAGGGCCTTTATGACTATACATAATTCATGAATCTGTATTTCTGTAATGTTAGATTTTTTCCCCCCCTGGAAGTGTTTTTTAATGATTAGGTCACATGGCCAGAGCAGTCCTTTAATGTCCTTTAATGTCTCTCTTTTTCCTGGTTTATCATTTTTCCATTTTGCTTAGGAATACATTAGCCTTTGCTTTATACCCTCAAAACATCTACTTTTGCAATCAGCTTGGAACAGAAAATGAACAGAGGGACCTAATTGAATATTACGTATTTAAGATGTCTAAAACTGATACAATTTTGAAATGAGGAATGCATATATGTATGCACAATAAAGATTAAAAGATGATCAGCAAAAAATAAATAAATAAAAGATGATCAGCACAAAATAGAGGAATGTATACCAGCTGAACACATTTTGGTGTGTAGCCAAAAGTAGTTATTGAATATTAAAAGGAAGCATGTTGTTCCGAAATGATGCAGTTTCTATATGAAAACCAAAGCAGTTTCAGACTTTACAAATTAGTTTTAACTTATAAATAGTTCAGTAGACATGATTGTATGGTTTTTAATTTGAAAAATCAGGTTTTAGAGGCTTTCTTCTTAAAAATTCTAGAAATTTAGATATAAATTCAAATGTCGATAGTCTTTGTTTTGCCTCACAAATCATTACTACTGGTTCTCATACCTGATCCTTAGTAGCTCCAGGTTGTTCAATACTCACTTGGTAATTGGAGAAAACCAATCATTGCTGATTATACTGAATGAAAACATTTATCAGTACAGTAAACTTAAAAGAATGTACTACAGAACAAGTACATATAAGTGTATTAATGCATTCTTTAAAAAGTTTGGACTTGGTGATACTTTAATAACACAGACTCTTTTTTTTAACACAGACTTTTTAAAATGAGAATTTGGAAGGAATCTTATTTTGTTTATTACTCAGGCTTTTCTCTCCTGGGAGAGTTTTCCTATATTAATCGCTTCTGTGCTCAAATGCTTCTAATTATTAACCTGCAGGTGTCTCTAATCACTGTGTCTTCCAGCAGAGTTTTGTTCGAGGGCCATTAGCTGTGATGCTTAATTACAATACACTATACCTAGTTTTGTGTACTGTTTGATCTTTCAGATGGCTTACCAGACCTCAAAAAATAGTCATTGGCAAACATTTTCTTCATTTTCTATAATTAACCACAGTGCCCTGTATCTCCTTCTGTTAGTAAATTGGATCAGAGTATATATTTAAGAGTGAATCCTTAAAACTGAAGAGACGAAGCTCTAAAACAATACCTAATGATACTTAATCTCTAGGATATTTCAAAGCAAAGAATGTAAATTTATTCTTGTATTTTAAAATATGAAATATGATGTCTAAAAATGTATACAGTAACTGAATCTTGAAGTGTGCAGTGTTGTCAGAATTACTTTACATTTTAAAATGAGAAAAGCACATTTGCAACAGACTTCAAGTTAAAGGAGACTTCCATTTCTGAGCCTCATCTGCTACATTGCACTGCTTGACTTAGTGACTTCCTCAGCCATTTCCAAAATGTTCAGGAATGTGTTCAATTAAAATACTTGGAATAATGTCACTATTAGGACATATTCCCCCTGCAAAATTATTCTAGAGCTTCAAACTATATATCGTCTATTGTACATCAGAATGAATTACATGTTGAATAAAAATCAACATGCAAATAGAAATGTTCATAGGTCAAAAGTGTTTTCCTACTCACAGTGCTCATTTGGATCTCTGAATATGTCTTTTGACCCAGACGTGGCATCTAAATGGGGCACTATGATTATGGCCCTGACTATGACAGAAAGAAAAAAGGCAGAGCCTGATGTGTGATCAAATGTAACTCTGTCTGCTAGTTTCCATGCCTGCCCTCATAATTACTGTTTGGTTTGACTCAGCAAGATCACCAGGGCATTTGTTGTGTGGTAGGTTGTTTTCTTTGTGGGTAATATTTATCTTGTTTGGTTTTTGATCTGTAAGTTGTAAGTCTGGGTTTTGTTGATGCTGTTGTTGTTAGTTACAACTGTTTCTAACAGTACAAATTCTGGTAGAGGTGAAATAAGTGTGTTGTCAGTCTGTTAATGTCACATTCAATGATCCCAAATAATCAGAATTACTTAGTATGTTTTATAGCCTCATTTACCTTCCTGACTTTTACCCCTTCATGTACAGTTGATCTTTAGCACATTTGAATAAAAAGTCATCACTCCTCCCTTAGATAATCCACTTACCCTTCTGCCCTTGGGAACCTATATTTCAAATACTCTCAAAGTGACAAAATAGTATTTATTTATTTATTTATTTATTTATTTATTTATTTATTTGCAAAATAGTTTTTAAAACCTTTGTATTTATTTTTCTTGAAAATAACATTAGTGTTTTTAGAAACTTCAGCATCTGTTACCTGCAGCACACTAAGCAAAAAATGCATTCAAGTAACAAAAAACAAAATAAAAAAATAAAAATAAAATAAAATAAATAAAAAAATAAGCAAAGACACATAGCTCTGATATAAGTAAAAAATTGAGGATATGATAAATGATTTTCAAAATCTACCAAGAACTTTTTGGAAAGTTATTTGTATTAATTTATTCACCATTATTTACTGCATTTGTCCACTGTTAAATTTTTCTGCCCTTCTATAGAAGAGATTTATTCTTGTATAGAATTTTAACCTGGGAAACTCAAATTTTATTACACTTATCTGTAACATAGAAGCTCTAAACTACTCTATCTGTGAAGGAGAATTTCAAAGATGAGTAACTCTTAAACATGATATTTCAAATAGTGTTCATTCCCACCATTAATTAGTCCATTACAATTTGTTATGTCCATGTTAGGGGCATTAGTATCTATAAAAGGATATTAACTTGTAGTTCTGCCCACAGGAAGGAGAATGACCCCATGGGCTTATATGATTGCAAACAAAAATATTATCATCACCCATTAGATCACTTATTTTAAAGCTGTTCTAAATTTTCTAAAGCATTAATCAGCTATATTATAACTGTTTAAAAGGAAATATAATGACTTTTCCTGAAATAGCTATCTAAAATCATGTGCAATTCACTTTATAATACATAGAAGTATAAATCTGACTTAAAATTTTCACTGAAAAATTCTTAAATATTGCTTTTTTTAATCTATTAGGAGAGCCTACACAATCAGATTAATTACTTCATAAACTTACAAGAGAAAAAGTATTAAGCATGTGAGAAATCTTAAAATATTATTGAAACATATTTCTAATTACCTAACTCTACTGTCCTTCTCACACTTTGTGATATATATAAATAAGCTTTGTAGTCATTAGCAAAGCCCTCTAATACACTAGGAAAACAATCTACAGACCTGTTATCTTGGTTCTTTATTCTAATCTTTCTGAATAATGAGGCAACTTCAGTATATTAATAGTGTCATTTTCTGGTTTTTGTCCTCAACAGAAGCATATGATGGAAACCATTTATCTCAAACCAATTTAGTATCGCACTATAGGAGGAAGTAAGTGGAAGAAGTCTTGTATTATGATTTATTTCGTGCCGTGCGATCTAAGGTTGCTAACTATCCATTTACTTTATCTGGTGTCCAATACAAGATTGCCTAATTAAATTCTGATGTCCAAGGAGTAGCTATTATCAAACCAATGGTTTCCTAAGACTGTTAAAAATATTCAGTGTAGAGTTGGTGCTGGAACTTGTTGTTCAACAATGTTCTCTTTCAAGATTGCAGTAAAGAGTTTTGCTTAAAAGAGTCCTTGATTTAATTATTCAAGTTGAAGCTATATTCAGGCAATAGAGCAATGCAATGAGAAAAATTCAATTCTGAAACTAGACACCAGCTGATTCTAAATGACCCAATATATGTTGTCTTTTGTTATCTATAGCACATCCATAATAATTAATAAGCATTTATCAAGCCTCTGTGTGAACACACTAGGGGGTTTAATTATCTCTTCTTGCTTAGTATGGGCATAAACAACATAATGAATCATCTAAGTGGCACATTTCCACTTGCTTTTTTATGATAAATTAAAAAGCTTCTTCGGAATTAAGTTTAAATTCAGCATATTTCTGTTTTATAATATAATAATTAGAAATACAAAATAAACAAAAATTATCCCCATTGTCAGTTAATGAAATTTAATTTAATATAATATACTTTGAGAGGATTATAAGAACTGATAAGATTTTATGTGGAAACGTGCATAATTTAAAACTTTTCATTATATCCTCAAACATTTCTGAGGGCCTATCATCCTCTAAAGTGTGCTGGACATCAGGGACACAAAAATAAGAGATAGTCCTTGTTTTCATGTAACTCACTTTTCAGCAAGGTGGATCATTCTGGAGAGAACTAAACAGTACTGTTAGAGCTGCAGGGAAATAAATGCAGCAGAGAAGCCTTTGGAGGGAGTTGGCTCCTATGTTAAGTCAGGATTTGCCAAACAGAACTCCCCTAGGACTAGGACCACGACCACTGCTAACTTCAGTTCTTAGGTTTGCCATCTAGGAACACACTTGTAAGCAACTAAATGATCAAATCAGAGAGTAAGTTTTTATTTAGTGAATTACTAGAAGCCTAGGGATATTGGGGGGAGGGGGTCATATTATTATTATTCCAGATGCTTCCCTATCAGGTTATATTTTAATCTTTCTTATTTTTAATTCTAACACTACAGTCTCTCTAAGAAGACAAAACATTATGTCTAAATGGGAGATGGCTATAGGAAATGCCTCACTGTCACATTTCCCCAAATAGACATGATAAATATGATAAACTGCCTGCCAATAGCATAAAGAGGGTGATATCAAAGTGCAAAGTGGAGATGGTTAATCTTTTTGAGAAGGTCTGGGTCGGTAGAGTTGAGTCACGTACCTGACTTTATTAAATAAACAGTAGATGCAAGTAAGCCTGAAACTCAAGGGCAAAATGATAGAAGAAATGTGTGACTGATTTTAAAGCTTTCTTGAGACTCAGAGCCACACAGAAAACACTGCTGCCAAGACCCAGGAGATTTCATCTGGGTTTGCATAAACAAAAGAATAATTATATAATAATAAATAACCATATAATATATATAATATGTATAAATTTAATATCATTTCTAGTGGGTGACTTAAACTGTTCTCATGGGTGATTTTGACTATCCTCAATTTTCCCTTACGAAGGCACTTAAGAGTTTAAACTAAAGATTCAACTATACAATACCATCCTTAGAGGCAAGGTGACTCTTTAATCTAGCCTTGAAGATGCATGAAGTTTTGTTCAGTGGAAAAGGCAAAAGTCCACTTCAGGTTGATGAAACGCACGTTGATCAAATAAATATTTTTTAAAATGATGTATCTAAAGAGTCCGAGATTTCAAAGATAAAGCTTCACAAAAATAAATTTGGTTTGAAAATTACCATCATTTATTAATATCAGACTTAAGAAAGTAAGGCCATTATTCCTACTCTATCCCAGGATATGTATTATCTAAAAATATCTGTGTTCACACACTTGTACATTCACTGTCCATAATTGCCCAATCACAAAAATAGAACTCAAATTAGAGGCTGTATGCATGGTCCCTTGTGTGCTTGAGGGTCAGGAAAGAAAGAATAAAGTGGATGGTACTTGTGAACTGCATCAGATACTTCTTAGTGGCATCTAAGAACTGCTAACTAGGATCTCTCTCTGAGGCTTTGGACTACTTAATTCCAGATAATGGGCCAACAATACTGCATGTTGCTTGATGCCCACCTGAAACATTCTGCCTTTCTTCTTGAGGTTTTCTTACTGTTTTCGAGACATGGGATATCATGGCATACAGTAAGGACTGCTTGTGGGCAACCTGGAAGTGGGTGTATTTGAGTGGGAAGCAAACCTATTACGCTTTAAATGATAATATGAGAGAAAATTCTCCTTTCCTTACTTCAAGATAGACTGAGGTTCGGAAGTTCATATTACCTTTTAAAGATGGTGAAATTGTTCTTGATACAAAAAAGTATAGAAAGTTTGGTAATTTACCTTTGTAATTTTGCTCTCCTACTTTCCTTTTCCCTCACTGTAACTTCCTTGAAAAACCACTTCCTAATACAGTATTAGCACATAAGTTTTTGCTTGAGGTTCTATGCCCTAGCAGCTAAGAGGGCTATTACAGAAATTCATATAAACACTATGTATTATAGACCCCTTTTCTTTTTTTTTTTAAAGACTTATTTATCTATTTATGATAGACAGAGAGAGAGAGGGGCAGAGACACAGGAGGAGGGAGATGCAGGCTCCATGCCAGGAGCCCAACGTGGGACTCGATCCCGGGATTCCAGGATCATGCCCTAGGTCAAAGGCAGGCGCTAAACCGCTGAGCCACCCAGGGATCCCCTATAGACCCCTTTTCAACAAAGCATTGAAAAAATAATGACAAATATTTCTTTAAAATTATTTGTATTAAGCTTTAAGAGGTAAACTTTTACTAGACCTTCACTTTCTATTTCTTAAAAAGAAAACAAAAAAATTTATCTGGTCCCAAATACAATAGAGAATGATAAGCCCAGCCTCTGAATTTATGGTCTTCTATCTGGACTAGAACCCTGGCCACTTGAGAAGTATGGAATGTCAGTATTTCTTCTTTGCACAAGGCATGAGATTTTAAGCTGTCTCAAATGTCACTCACTAAGACTCTATTTAACCAAATTTCATTTTCTCACTTTTTTCCAATTCAGGTTGTCTGGGTAAGTCAATACTTTTAACCATGCCCCACCCCCTGTAAAACACTAGTCTTTTGATTTTTTAAAAAATATTTCTAAATAGTTTACTGGCATCTCCATCTCCTTCTGTCTCCTTACTTGTATACATTTAAATGCTTACTCACTTATTTTCTTTCTACATTGATTTCTATTTTTAAAAAGCCCACAAATAATTATAATGGCTTTGATAACCCCAACTCTTAGCTTGATTTGCCAGTTACATTCTCAATAGTCATGTATTACCGACTGTTGAAACAACTTTATCACTTAGACATTTCACACTTAGAGATGCCTCTGAATTTACTTGTACATAATTTTCATCATAACTTACCCAAAGCTTTATCTACCTCCACATGTAATATCTTTGTTTGAAATCACTATTTTCTGTATTTCGTTTTTATCTATATTTTTAAAAGTTTTATTTATTTATTTGACAGAGAGAGCACAAGCAGGGGCAGAGAGAGCTGTAGGCAGAGGGAGAGGGAGAAGCAGGCTCCCAACTGAATGAGGAGCCTGATGTGGGGCTCGACCCCAGGGTCCAAGGGTCATGTCCTGAGCCGAAGGCAGATACATAACTGACTGAGCCACCCAGGCACCTCTATTCTTTCTATTTCTTATGAAAGACATTGAAATTGTTTCTGATTACTCATTTTTTTCAGTTATATTCAACCCAATTATCAACATATCTTTCAGACTCACATCTTCTTTTCCATGGCCACTTGAATGACTCTAGTTGAGACCATCATCACTTCATAGCTAACTATTGTATGGATATCTAGGCAATATTCTATCTAATCAAGTCATCACACTACTGTTAGACTAAAGTATGAGATTGGCCTGTTGTTACTCTGCTCAGAGGTGACAATATTTCTATACATCACATCCATGCTTTTTCTGCCCAAATTTCAAAAAATATGATTAATAAAATTAAGTAGATATTTCAACATTAACTTACCAGTTCATTTACTCATTTGTTCAAAATACATGTGACAAGTCATAGGCTTGTTATTGGCACAGCTTTTTCCATAGAGACTTTAACATTCTCGTGAATGGAAAGGGATAGCAAAAACATAATTGCCCTAAGGAAGATTAAGTGCTATCCACCTAGGTAGATGTTATCTAAATAAGATTAAGGTAGAAAAGTATTACAGGATTAAGACACCTTCTCAAGGAAAGCATCATCTAATCAAAACACAAAAGGTGAATAGAAGTTGGCTAGGAGAAGGAGAGTGAGAAATTAAGGAGTAATACTAACAGAATGACTGGGAGTCAGAAGGGAATAGTTCCATTCATAAAACTGGAATTTTATAATGGACAAACCATAAAGTGATAGATTGAGAGATGACATAGAGAGGAAGTAAAGGACTAGATCTGGGCTGGGTGACTTGATGGCCCCTAGTCAATTAGCTAAAATTATTACTTCATTCCTCAGTCATGAGAGCCACATTTGAAGTGCTCATTAACTGCATGTGACTAGTAGCCACTATATTGGACAGAGCAGGGACGTTGTAGGAAAATTATATCGGGAGTATTTGGAAGTACTGGAAAGTAGGATGGAAAATTTTATTGGTCAATTACTTGGAAGATGTACTGTTTTCTTCTGGGGTAACCAATAGTATTCATTAGCGGGTTTTAAGTAGTAGTGTTTCTTTCAAAATTATCTATTTAAAAGAAAAAATGACATTTTCTTTTTTAAATGCATTTTTTTTTATTATTACTAGTGAGGTTGTTCTGCTTTTGCTTCAGGAAGCTTTTTTTTTTTTCCCTTTTTCAGAATTGATGTTCTGAGAAAAGCACCAGTCCAGATTCCAGTTCAAAATTTATCCATGTGATCCTAGGGAAATTATCTGAGTTCATGGCTTCTCTATTGTTTCAGCTTTTAAACAATGACATTAAACTGCCATGCCCACCTGTTCTCACCTCTGGTAATAAATAATTTAATATAAAATTAATTAAAATAAAAATAAATTTTAAAAAGAGAACCTATTTTTTTTAAGAATTTTATTTATCTATTTGAAAGATAGAGAGAGAGCATGAACAGAGGGAGAGGGAGAAGCCGACTCTCCACTGAGCAGAGAGTTTGACACAGGGCTCCATCCCAGGACCCTGGGATCATGACCTGAGCTGAAGGCAGATGTTTAACAGACTGAGCCATCCAGGCACCCCAAGAAAACCTATTTTCAAAGGATCTTTTATTGATTCCTAAAGTACAGAGAGATGTATCAAGGGTAGCATGGTGGCACATGGGGCCGGGGGAGAGGGTAGTGGGATGGTCTTTATTCTCTGCCTTGCCCACCCAATCTTCACACTTCAATTAAAAAGGAGCTTGGGTTATTAAATTAAGATTCCAGGTATTGCTTCATTAAAAAATGTTCTGCTACTAAAAACCAAAAAACATAATTCTCTCCAAAATATTTTCTGATAATATCTGATTCAACAAAATCTGAATTCCAGCACCAATATTCTCCTGCAAACACATTCTGGGTAAACTGAAGTGCATTTATTAGACCTTAGGAAGCCATATTAGACACATAATCGCAGGCCAAGAGCCTTGCCATATTCCCACTTGGATTACTATTTGCGTATGATGGGACTAGTGAGTGGTCTGAAGCATAAAGTTTATTAGGAAAAACCCTGACTGTTGAGATTACTAACATACAATTATCTCTAAAATTTTGTAACTAGATTTATATTCATCTAGCACTAGGGAATTCAAAATATTTTGGATACTATAAATACATTCAGATTAAAATAGCATTGTTAATGGATAGTAAGATCCTCAAAAAGTACTCTTAAATAATTTAGTTGAGTGTTATGATGGTGAACAGTAGTAGAACCAGAGTTAATACTGATTTTCCAAAAGTTTTAAGTAGATAAATGGAAAATGGGTATGAAGATCCAATTAAAATACATGTGAATATGGATTAGATAACATTTTATAATAACTTCAACCAAACTCATATGTGTATTCCATCAGGATTATATTGCAGCTATATATGGGAAGAATCATGTTAGGAAGATTTTGTTACCATATGACATTACAGTCTTCACCCTTTATGAATCACCATCTACACATCACCCCCCAAAATGCTTTTGATGATCTCATGCCACTGAAGGATTTGGGCTCCAGGTTTTAATCAGTGCCAGTAAGAGTTAAGGTAGCTGATTTATTGGCTCATTTTCCTTTGTAAATGTTCACACGTGTGTCATGCTTAAAATCCTCTAATCTCTGTGGAGTCGCTTTGGTTCATGCTTCCTCCAGAAAATATTATCTGTTGAAGACTAATAACCATTAACATAAAGGCCAACTTTTCCTGGATCTTGTAATGCTCTCAAAAGTTGACAGATTGTTTGGTCAGAACATTAAGAAGTTCTTCATCATTTTATTCATTCTTCACACTATTTATATACCACAGTGGCTCTTTTGTTGGAGCCAGGCCTACACAACTTCCTATAAGCTTCTCCAAATCATAGCTGTGCCCCCAAGGCTTGACTGATGATAGGTGTTGAGAATCTGATTCATATTTACAGTGAGGGAGAGAAACCCTTTCCCAAGCCAAATTGCTGTCTGTGATGGGACTGGCTCACTTACTCAGTGCAGGCACTGGGGCTGAGTTTTTAGTCTTGGCATTTGATTCTCAATGTAACTTACGGAAAATTCATTTGAAATGTAGGCTTCATATTTCATTTAATTGTAACTTGTTAAAGCATGGGATCTTAAAGGAATGAATATTAAGAAATGTTTGTGATCTACCTGGGATATTAACAAAATTACAGGTTAGGATAATCAAGGACCACCATATCTGGAAGGTAGGTTTCTTTTTCTTTTTTTTTTTTTTTTTTTTTGGTAGGTTTCTTATACCAGGAATTAAAGGTTGCAAAATGATATAATCACTGTAAAAATATGCTGTTGAAACATGAACATTTTTATTTTTTTAAGATTTTATTTATTCATGAAAGACACACAGAGAGAGGCAGAGGCACAGGCAGAGAGAGAAAAGCAGACTCCTTGCAGGGAGCCTGATGTGGGACTCAATCCCAGGACCCCAGGATAGTGACCTGAGCCAAAGGCAGATGCTCAACCACTGAGCCACCCAGGTGCCCCAAACATGAACATTTTTAATATATAATAGTCCAAATTAACACACTGAAGTGAATTCAATCACTGCAGTTCATAGTAAAATTGGAATAACAATCATTATAGTCATGTAACAAATATTTATTGAATATGTGCTATATGTCATGCACTGTTCTAGATAAAGGGGAAAAGGAAAGGAAAAAAACAGGTGAAGATCCCTGCCCCTATACTCTAGTAGGGAAGACAATAATAGATACTTACATCAAATATAGTGCCAGGGTACCTGGATGGCTCAGTAGGTTAAACGTCTGACTTTGACTCAGGTCCTGATCTTGGGGTCCTGGGCTGGAGCCCTGCATCTGGCTCCCAGCTGAGCAGGGAGTCTGCTTATCTCTCTGCCCCTCCTCTCATTTGTTTTCTCTCTCTCTAAAAAATAAGTAAAATCTTTAAATATATGTGTGTGTGTGTGTGTGTGTGTGAGTGTGTGTAGTATATGCCTATTATATAGTAATAGTGGAATACTAATTTTGAAAGAAAGTGGGAATAGTGAGAGTTTGGGATTTGTTTTGTTTTTCAGTTTTAGATAGGGTGGTCGGGTGGTCAGGGAGGTTCTTTACAAAAAAGAGACATTTGAGCAAAGAGATGAAGGAATTGAGATAACAAACTTAGAGCAGAGTGCTTTGAGCAGAGAGGGCATAAATTCAAAGTTCCTGAGAAAGAAATGGGAGTGTGGTAGGAGAAGAGAGGGAACATGGAACCAAATAAAAGTGTTTTTAGTCCATCGTAAGGGCTGCTTTTATTAGCATGTAAAGGAAGTCATTTAAGGATTCTGAGCCAAAGATTATTATCATCTGATAAACTTTTTAACAGGATCCCTCTGACTGGGAACAGACTGTGGAGAGCCATGGGTAGCAGTAAGGAGACTGGTTAGGAAGATATGGTAATAATCCATTAGAAAAATGATAGTGGGTTATTGAACTATTGCCATGTGACAGACATTGCACTAATAGATTTACATGACATATCTGCTTTTACTAACAGTCCAATAAAAGTGGTTATTATTATCATCCTTTTTACTTTGTTTAAGAATATAAAATTGAGGCTTAGAAGAGTGAAATTAACAACATACTTAGTATAGTGTGTAGTCAGCATTTGAACCCAGTTTTTCTGTTTCAAGTCCGCATGATTGGCCACAATACTTCATTATGTAAAATCAGGTAAAAAATCCTACTAGAGGGTCGGTGGCTCTGTGGTTAAGTGTCTGGGTGGCTCTGTGGTTAAGTGTCTGCCTTTGCCCCAGGGCGAGATCCAGAATTCCAGGATCGAGTCCCACATTGGGCTTCCTGCATGGAGCCTGCTTCTCCCTCTGCCTGTGTCCCTGCCTCTTTCTGTGTCTCTCATGAATAAATAAATAAAATCTTTTTTAAAAAATCCTACTAGACTAAGTAGTCTCTCTCTCTCTCTCTCTCCCTCTCTCTTTATTTGAGTAAGCTGTACTCCCAATGCGAGGCTCTAACTTACCACCCCAAGATCAAGAGTCACATGTTCTACCAATTGAGCCAACAAGGAGCCCCTGGGCTATGCACTTTTAAAGTGGTGATATTATGGGTGTTCTGCCTCCAACTCAAGTGGGGGATTCCTAGTTTTTTCATATATTTTATTGCTATGGTAAATTATATATTTTCTATCATATTTTATTGATCATTTATAATATACCTTTTTTACGTTGACCTTATAACATTGGCTTTTACTGGACACTCCAAACAGATTCGATTTTTTTCATTGATTATTTTGTGTTATCTCAGTAGACACTATTATTAAATAATGACAATTTTGTGACTATCTTTTTATCACTTGCCACTCTTTTTAAACATTTTTTTAGTTGTAATTCCAGTGTGGTTAACATAAAGTTCTATATTAGTTTCAGGTGTACAATACAGTGATCCAATAGTTCCATATATTGCTCAGTATCACTTGCCACTCTTAAATATCCTTATCTTACAGCTCACTTTAGTGGTAATGTTTCTAATACTTCACCATTAGGTGTGACATTTCCTGAAGTTTCTGGTGGATACTCTTCATCAAATCAAGGCAACTCTTTATTTGCCAGGCTTGCTAAGCAATTTAAAAAGTCTAGAATGGGTTTTGAATGTTATCAAGTGCTTTTTCAACATCAGTCAAAATCACATACTTTCTTTTTTCACGTTTCACTCATTAATATGATTGACCACATTTGTAAAATTCTTAATATTTAACCACCTTTGTATTTTTCATGATAGATTTTTAATAGTTCTGCGTTTTATTTGTCAGTGTTTCAGAATTTTATGCTTATCTTCATAATTCACATAAATTATCTTCCTAATATTTTTTTTTTTTTTCTTCCTAATATTTTTTTTTTTTTTCTTCCTAATATTGAACAGCAATTTTCTTGTGTGCTAATCTTATCCAATTTGTGTTTTAAGAATATGCTACCTGGTAGAACAAGTTGGAGAGATTTCTATGTTTTTCTACGTTCTGGATCAGTTTAAGTAACTTAGGAATTATTAGTTTTGATTTTTCATAAAAATAAACATAAAGCCATTAGAAATTTAGTGTCTTTAGGAGTAGATATTTGATTACATTTCCAGTATTTTCTATGGTTGTGCGTCTATTAGTCCTTTTACCTCTTCTTGAATTGATATGGATACTAAAATGCAAGAATTATGGCAGGTGTGGTTTGGGAGGGAAAGAGAGTTTTCAGGCAAGCGCCAACTAATTATATTTCAAGATAAGAAAGAGTATCTCAGAAAGGTCTTAGGATGACCAAAACAGTATCGTTGGTGGATAGTTGGACCTGATGGTATAAGCTTCATAAAACTAAAATAAATTGGAGGGAGAGGAGGAGAAATCATGGTCTAGATCTCAATGAGCCCGCGGATTCAAGAACTGGGAATATAGGAGAGCTGTGACAATGAAGCTATAGATACTGTCATTGTTAAAGGGGTTGAGAGGTTGGGAAGTCTTCCAGTACATGCAGAAACCTCTTTCAGTCTTGTTTAGTAACCCCATGCCTGCATGGAGACCACACAAGGGAAGGGCACCAATAGCACACAAAGATCTGGACTCCTAGGCAACTTCACCAGGACTCCTAGGCAACTTCCACCATTCATGGAAGTCCTAAGTCTTTGCAATTGTGATATCCACAAGTATGATACGTCCAACATTTTAGTACCCTGGTTCCTTGGACTCTTGGACTCTAGTTATTTTAGCCTGTCTTTGCCTCTGCCAATAGTCATTACCATAATCTCAAATCAAGCATTTCACTTTTAGCTGTCATTTCCTATCTGTCCTACCCACCCCATCCAGTGCCCAGATGCAAACAATAATTCCAATCCTTTTGGATTTCTAGTTCATAGACTCATTGTCTGACAATCCTATACTGCCTTCACTTCTCTCCCTACCTAATTTAAATTTCGTGGACTAACCTAATAATCACTTCCTCAAATACATGATCTCCTGGTTTGCAATGTTTCCCGCATCTGCCCTACTCAACAGGCAAAAAAATGTAAATCTGATTAAATTCCTTACTTACTTTTCCTGCATAGCTGGGAGGAAACATACAACCAGACTGGCTTGATTATGTTTAGATTTGTGACCAATGAACTCCAATGGAGCCAAGAACTCCTTCTTCACTTCTCTAGCCAATTCTTTTTCCATCTTCCCAAGATTTGATTTTTTTTTTACTCTCCGTAAACCTGTAAGACATCCTCTCCACTCCTTTCTGTAAGCTGATATTTTGCTTGTTAATTCACTGAGGAATTATAAGCAATTGAAGAGAATTTCTGCATATTCCAACAACCCTCCAACCTACCTTTACTACCTGTATAGTGTGACCAACCTCTTACCTCAAGAGATAAAAATAATTATTTTGGTTTCTGCTCAATGCCAACTCTTCCAAATAAAACGCTGGATACCATTCCAGTCCCAGGTTTGTCTCACAGATTTATCAGTTAAAATTAACATTCTTGGCTTTTCAAAAGTATATTTGAAACATTGGCCTCTGAGTGATTTTTGCAATGTCATTATCATTTCTTTCCCCTTTGACAAGATACTTGCATACAAAAATTCATTTAACTCATTGCTATCTCATTGGAGAGGGACAGAATGGCGAGAGATAAAATCATAATAAGATCTAACTGAACAAATTGACTATTTCCTCTGAAAGACTATTTTAATTAGTTCATTTTTATTTTTATAAGCAAAATTTAAGTAATTATCTTAACATGGAGCCTATATATTAATAAAAAGTTCTAACTGATATGGGAAAAGTTCAATTTTTCAGTAGTAATGATTAATAAAGCATTCCCTTGATCAGTCCTATATCTCTTAGAAGTCCTGGTCTATGCTCTCTGTTTAGGTCAATTATCTCTGGAGAAAAAAAAACTTCCATTCTTCCTATTTCACAAAGCCTCTTACCATTACTTGCATTACAACATGTTAATTCAATGCATTTCAATTCTATTAGGTCTTTGGTATACAAATATGATTTTGTATATGTTTTGATATTTCAAAATGTCATCTCAGTGGATCAAAAATATGATAACTGAATTATCTTTTTGTTATTGCCATGGATCAGGCTTTTGTCTTCTAAAACTGATAAATACCTGTTTAAATCATAGATTTCTGTGATTTAGTATATCTTTCCATCTTGAATTGGTATGTCAGAGTATATAAGAATGCCATTGCTTTGATGTATTTTTGAAGATAAAAAAGTGCCAATTATTATTATATAATTTTCTTTCTATTGAAGAATGATGTTGTGTCCTTGAAAAACAGATACATTTACTGTTTGCCTGCCATTGGCAGTGTTGTCATATGAAAGAGATGCCTGAGAATGAAACACTTTACGACTTGAGCTAAAGTAGTCATAGCAAATTATGGCAGTTCTTATTTGAATAGTTCTGGACTTCTGAATTGCTTCCTAACTAAAAATTATTCTAGTCAAATTTAATCTTGCCCAGAAATATGAAAACTTATTTTCTCTGTTCATCAGAATCAGAGTGCCTGGAGAAAACATATTCATCTATACCAAGTCACCTTATTTTTTCTGAATCATAACAGGTTTGACTTAATCCAACTGAATTAATTCAGAAAAAAACAATTTTTTTTATTTCAACAAAAACAAATGGGATCATATTTATATGAAAGAATCAAGATGGTTTTCTTTTAGGTAACTCAGTTTTGGTTTTTATCTTTTTAGAAAATGTATTAAAAAGCATTGTGTTAATTCTTTCCATACTAAACATGTTAGTAAAATTCAAAACTCTAAAAGCAAAAAAGTAGATTAGCTTCAAATTGCAGTATTTTTGCTGTGGATTTCTTTTTTTTTTCACTTGCATCTCTTTTTGCCCTTTTCTTCCTCTATTGCCTACTTTTCATCATCCTAATTATCTTCTTTTTCTTTCATATATTCTCTTCTTGAAGAACCCCTAATCAATTAAAGTTTCCAATGTTCTGGCCCTAATATTATTTGGTTCTAAAAAGTAAATATATAAAATAAGTTTAACAGGCAAACCCAACAAGCACAACAAATATGTGCTGCTTGGTAGTATGCAAAATACCCACCTGATGTTTTCCCTAGTTGAAATGCACTATACCCAAATCATTATAAATTTTTAAATAATTTGAAGTTTGAGATAGTTCAAACAGAGGCCAGAGGATCTCATGTTTAGTGCCATGAAAATTACATATTTCTATTGTATTTATAATTGTTATAATTGAATTATAATGCATTTGTTATTCATTAACCTTTATCACAGCATATATTTATGACACAGTGTTATACAATTTCTTTATTTATTTTTTAAAGATTTACTTATTCATTCAGAGAGAGCGAGAGAGAGGCAGAGACACAGACAGAGAGAGAAGCAGGCCCCATGCAGGAAGCCCGATGCGGGACTCGATCCCGGGTCTCCAGGATCACACCCCAGGCTGCAGGCGGCACTAAACTGCTGCGCCACCAGGGCTGACCTACAATTTCTTTAGTAATTATTGGGTGACATCTATATGATTAGGACCAAATACATCCTCACATAATGATGTTTGTAACAGGGACCTTCAAAAAAGGAAGCTTTACTTTCCTTTGGATTCATAAGTAGCAAAGCTAAATTCTTGGGATTCAGCAATAGAACAGCAGAATAGCTAAAATAGCTTCAAAATAGGATTAAATTACATTGTAGAGTACTTGAGGAAAAGTTTTATGTTCCTGTTTAAGAAGACAGTTTTAATTTACTCAAGCTTGCTTACATTATGGTTATTTAATTTTTTTTTTCTGATTGGGAATAAGATGTTTTTAAATAATTTCATTTTGACAGCTCAAATTCTCCCAAGACTGCCCTATGCATTCCTCACTTTGTCAAAGCTTCACTTCTTGCTTACTCGACCTTTTGCACTTGGGAATGAACACGATCTTTCCCTTTGCTCTTTGGACAGTTTGACTGCCTTCTCATTCATCATAACCATGCAGAAGAGTTCTCATCTCTGCTTGAAGTCCTGTACCTGACCCACCACCAGGAGCTCATTGCTTTAATTGCAATGTCACTAATTATTTGGCATATTTGAGAGAAGCCTATTTTCTCTGTCTCTGGCAGAAGGAAAAGATCATTTCTAACCTTTCACCTACATATGAACCTTTATTGTCTACTATAAATTTTATGTATGCTATCACTATCTGGGATAAGACATCAATATTTCTGCTTAGAGGATTCCATATCACTTAATATTAGGTCTATTTTATTTTTTTACATCTTTTAAAGATTTGTTTATTTTTTGAGAGAAGGAGGTGTGCACACACACCCACACAAAAGTGAGGGGAGGGCCAGAGGGAGAGAATCTCCAGCAGACTCTCCACTGAGCACAGAGCCCATCATGGGGCTTGATTTCAAGACCCTGAGATCATGACCTGAGCCAAAATCAACAGTCAGAGCTTAACCAACTGAGCCACCCAAGCACCCCACAGCTATCTCTGAATATAAGGACATAAACAACTATATCTGTATGTAAAAAAAATTTAAATGATATTTTCAGTTAAAAATAATAAAAGTAGACTCACTCACCCTTTGGACTGTTCATTTATTGATTTTTGAACTTTAGAACTTTCTATTTTTTGGAGTTGAGAGGATTCACTAAAGTTTGCATTGAATACAAAGACAATAATAGTGAGATATTTTTTCTATTTTACATAAATGCTTTTGGGAGAATAGACTTGGAAAGATGATATTCTTTCACATATTTAAATACTGTTATGTTCAATTTTAAATCTTATAATAAATCCTATCCAGTTAATAAAATTAGTAGTTAAAATTTTATCAAGTCCATGAATTCAAATTAAGTGTTGAAATTATGCTTTTATATAACTTACTTGATAAATTTTTCATTTCCTTTTTTAAAATTTTATTTAAATTCAATTTGCCAACATATAGTATAACACCCAGTGCTCATCCCATCAAGTGTCCTTAGTGCCCATCACCAAAACACCCCCTTCCCCCGTTCTCCCCTTCCACAACTCTGTTTTTACCAGAGTTAGGAGTCTCTGATGGTTTGTCTCCCTCTCTAATTTTTCCCATTCATTTTCTCTCCTTTCCCTTATAATCCTTTTCACTATTTCTTATATTCCACATATGAGTGAAATCATATGATGATTGCCTTTCTCTGATTGACTTATTTCACTCAGCATAATACCCTCTAGTTCCATCCATGATGAAGCAAATGGTGGGTATTCATTCTTTCTGATGGCTGAGTAATATTCCATTGTGTGTGTGTGTGTATATATATATACACCCCCACCCCCACCCCCACCCCCTCGGCCCCCCATCTCTAATCCCTGGCAACCACTAATCTAATTTTGTCATTTCAAGAATGTTGTGTAAGTGGGATCATATAGTACGTAACGGCTCGGGATTGGCTTTTTTCACTCAGCGTTATATTCTGGAGCTACATCCAGGTTGTAGCGCGTGTCAATAGCTCATTCCTTTTGATTGCTGCGTAGTATTCCTCGATATACTCACTGTCCTGTGGAAGGACATCTATCTGAGTGGTTTCCAGTTTTTGGCTATTCCAAATAAAGCTGCTATGAACATTCAAAAAAAAAAAATATATATATATATATATATATATATATAGAGAGAGAGAGAGAGAGAGACCACATCTTCTTTATCCATTTATCTGTCAAAGGACATCGTGGCTTCCACAGTTTGGCTATTGTGGACATTGCTGCTATAAACATTGTAATGCAGGTGTCCCAACATTTCAGTACATCAGTATCTTTGGGGTAAATATCCAGTATTGCAATTGCTGGGTCATAGGGTAGCTCTATTTTTAACTTCTTGAGGAACCTCCACACAGTTTTCCAGAGTGGCTGCACTAGTTCACATTCCCTCCAACAGTGCATGAGGGTTCGCCTTTCTCCACATCCTCCCCACATTGGTTGTTTCCTGTCTTGTTAATTTTCCCCATTCCAACTGGTGTGAAGTGGTATCTCATTGTGGTTTTGATTTGTATTTCCCTGATGGCCAGTGATGTGGAGCATTTTCTCATGTGCTTGTTGGCCATGTCTATGTCTTCTTCGGTGAAATTTGTGTTCATGTCTTTTGCCCATTTCATGATTGGACTGTTTGTTTCTTTGTTGTTGAGTTTAATAAGTTCTTTATAGACCTTGGATACTAGCCCTTTATCTGATATGTCATTTCCAAATATCTTCTCCCATTGTGTAGGTTGTCTTTTAGTTTTGTTGACTGTTTCTTTTGCTGTGCAGCTTTTTATCTTGATGAGGTCCCACTAGATCATTTTTGCATTTGTTTCCTTTGCCTTCACAGATGTGAACTTCTTGCAAGAAGTTGCTGTGGCCAAGTTCAAAAAGGGTGTTGCCTGTGTTTCCCTCTAGTATTTTGAAGAATTCTTGTCTCACACTTAGATTTTTCAAACATTTTTGAGTTTATCTTTGTATATGGTGTAAGAGATTGGTCTTTCATTCTTCTGCATGCAGCTGTCCAATTTTCCCAACACCGTTTATTGAATAATATTGTTAACTGGGGATTTATCATATTTTCATTAGACAGGAACTATTATGATTTAAATATTTTAGGACATAAGCCCAATGATTGTGATGTCAAATACTTAAGAATATTTAGGAGAATTTTTTAACATTTAGGGAATTTCTGAGTTTTTTTATAATATTATATCTTAAGCTCTAAATTTTGAAATATGCAGAGATCAAATCTTCACTTCATTCACTTTAAATTGCTATATCATTGCTGAGTGACTCAGGGATGTGCTAAATTACACTTAGTGCTTAGTCCACGGTGTGAACAGCTGTCACTACTGTCTGTGAAAGCTAAACATTGTACCCCAAGAGTCCTTTCAGATCTTTTAGTTATACATGGGTCTAAAAACATGATGGACATTGAGTGTCCAAAATGTGAGTACCCAGTTTACATATGGCTCATAAACAGTATGCAAAGCAGGTTTCATTTTCACTTCATAGCTATGATGGATCTATCAGTAGTTGGAATAGGATTGAAATTTAGACACACATTAAAAATGCTAATTATATTCTTGTGTAACTGCATAACAACATCAGGAAACAGCTGCCTTCATAGAAAAACACTAGCTTTAACTTATATTAAAGAGAGTTTCAGCAGTTTTGTAAAACTCTGAAACATCCCAGTGAATTTTTTGATGATTTGTGTGAGGACTGGAAGTTCTATCCCTAAAATGTCTAAGGCACAGGAGGCTCATAATCTTAAAAAAGCAAAACAGAGGGTATGATACTGACATCAATATCAAGCATAGAAAAATCACGCCCTGCAACAAGTGCAGATGTCCATATAAATTGCAGACACAGTAAACCAGCCAACATGACTTGATTATAAAGAAGTAAGTATTAAGAGAATAAAAGGGCTAGAAGGTCATGAAGGTCAAATTGACCTTATCAATGTGCATTTTTCCCTTTATAAATCTATCTCCTACTTCCTTATATGCCTATAAAAATAAATCTATGTCCTTATATATCTAGTCCTAGACCTAAAATGAAAGGTCTTCAAAGACTATGTAGCCTCCATTTTTAAAAAAAAAAATTTGAGTTGGATTGGAAATATAGTTTATATTGTTGTTCACTAAATCAATAAACAATTAACATAGAAGCTTTCTTTTCAGTTTGATGAGATACCATGTTGTCATATATTTAACCTATTTGATTAATAAAATAAACAATTGATGATAAATAACAACAAAAAATGCCCATAACTGACTTAGTATACTTTTTATACTTTTTGAGTTAATTTATCTGGGTTTCTAAAATATATTTGCACATCAGAACACTCCTTATGGTGAGACAATCTCTTGACCACTAAAAGATATGAGTAGAAATGTGGTACGTTTTGTCTCAAAAAGGACATGAGGCCTTGTTCATTTCCCCCATAAAATTAACAATAGCAGAGATTAGTAATTGCCAGGTTGTTTGTTGTACTTTATTATTTCATTTAAATTATTCTATCATGGAGAGAACACAGGATAGAATACTTCTGTAAAATAAATAAATATTATGATAATTACATGCATGCCTTAATAATATAAAGGCTATATTTTTTAAGTGCTATGGTTTGAATTACCTTTATACTTTTAGAACACTTTTAACACAGTTAAATCACATAGGTCAACCCAAAACATATGACAAGTGAACAATTCTAACAGATCTGATTCAATAAATTCATATAATAATAAGTTTAGAAAAAATTCATATATATATATATATGATTTTATATTTATTCATGAGAGACACAGAGAGAGACAGAGAGTCAGAGACACAGGCAGAGTGAGAAGCAGGCTCCACGCAGGGAGCCCAATGCAGGACTCCCTCCTGAGACTCCAAGACCACGCCCTAGGCCAAAGAGGTGCTGAACCGTTGAGCCACCTGAGCTGTCCTGTATTATTATTATTATTGATTAAGATATTTAGGGTCACCTCAGGGTCTTCAGTAATATAAATATTTCTTAGAAATATATGCTCTACTCTATCCAGCATAGGCAGAAAATAACTATTTCTAGCTGGCACTTATTGTATTCCAATTATTGGGAGAAGAGAGAGTTTCTATACCAGGACCTGTAGACATTCATGCACAGAGCCCTCAGCCTCCAGGTATTTGACCAGAGAGAACAGGTCACATGACAGCCCTAAGACTTGGAAGAAGGATAATGCACACCAGTTCCATGTGTTTTCAAAATCACCAGCACCAGATGCAGGATGTATACAACCATTCCTCCACTTCCCTCAAAAGGAAAATATCTCTCTCTCTCTTTTTTTTTTTTTTACAGCCAATCTAGTGTTGCATTATAAATAAAACCAGATTTTTTTCCAAGGGGGATGGGAAAGTTTTGATAGATCTCTTGATCTGGCATTTAAAAGTCTGTTCACAATTTTTTTTCTCAACTGTATCTTTTTAAAAAAATAGGGTAATTGAGAAAAGCAAATATCTAATCCAGGTGCTATGTCAAAAGCATATATGTAGAGATTATTATGCAAATAAAGAAATTACCATTGTAAAATAAATATTTAAAAAATTACATGGATTTAAATAGTGCCTCATGCTTAGGATCTGAAAATTAAATTATCTTTTAGATTCATGCCTAATTTCACAAGCACCTAATGATAATCTTGCGATGTAGCACTAACATTTTTTTAAAGATTTATTTATTCAGAGAGAGAGAGATAGAGGCAGAGACACAGGCAGAGGAAGAAGCAGGCTCCATGCAGGAAGCCCGAGAGCGGACTCGATCCCAGGTCTCCAGGATCACACCCCGGGCTGCAGGCAGCGCTAAACCCCGCTGCGCCACCGGGGATGCCCCTGTAGCACTAATATTTTTTTTTTTTAAGCACTAACATTTTAAAGTAATTTTAATGTTGTTTAATTATGATCTTCATAAATTATTTTTAAATTACTCAATTTCTTCAAAAGCCATTTTCTCTCCATGAAAAGGATAATCCTTTAATTTACAGGGATATGACATTGACATCTACACAGATTTCTTTGACATGAACAGATATTATTTTTTCGTTGATTAATCAAACATTTATAGAGCACCTCTTGAGTATGAAATATTGTTCAAAGTGAACAATTTAGGCAAAGCCCCCACCCTCATTATTTACATTGTATTCTTTCTCTGGGGTGTGGTTATTTTCACATTTTGTTATCTCAATGTCACACACCCAGAATTATTTAGAATTAGGTGAGTATTAATGACTACTTATTATACTCATTAATATACATTTTTTACTCATTAGTGTATTTTTTGGAGCTTAAGGGAAGGTTTATTCCTCTGGAGCAATATTAAAGGCAGATTTGATGACATTCTATCATGGAATAGGAGTGGATCCCTTTCCCATTTTGACCAATTTTAAGTTTGAGTCTAAGGTTAGATTAGTTGGAGGAGACCCTTCTATCATGACTCATTAGATGGTGTATCACTTCAGGTGGTGTCATAATTCAACACCATGCATGATAAGGAAGTTGAGCCAAATCATTAAAAAGATTATCCATATGAATTGATCCAGAGTTGTCATATTTTTTTCAAGACTCTGGAAGATTTTATTTTTCCCTGTAGCCCTTGACAAGAGTTAGACATAATTAACTTAATATCAGTGATTTTAAAACTCCCAAAGGGAAAGGGACCTGACAGCTAATGCCAGAAATTAGGACCGATGCTGCTAGCCTATATGCAAAAAACAAAACAACATTTTACAAAAGAAGCTGCTGTTGATTATTAAGAAATGAGAATTCCTGTGGTTCATTTGAAGGCAAGTCTGTAGTAGTCAGCAGAGGATAGATGTGACCACATCTGAGGCCTGAAATTTTCAAGTTCCTGTGTGCAATGAGAAACTGAGTACCATGGCAATGCAGATGAAGAAAAGATGGTGTCGAACTGTTTCCTTTCCATCTGGTGTTTTACAGCAGCTATGCTCACAGTTACTCTTAAGGAAAATAGAATGAAGAAAAATACATTCACAGCCTTGTGTTGTTTAGGCTGAATCATCTAAGCCAAATTATTGCTTAGGAATAAATTAAATACTGAATAAAGCAGAGTCCAAACATAAATAAGGTACACTTGAGCAACACTCTTCACTGTGATGAGATCCTGAGTTAATCTGACTTTCTCAGGAGCAACAGCCTACTGATCCCAGTCCCAAGTATGAGGGTTTACATGGATTTTGCCATTTTCATTCTATATTAAATTGCAATACTCTGATATTCTCCTTCACTTTCCCCAATTTATTTTTGTCTCAGAAGATATCCCCTAATACCACATTTTATATTTAGCTTTTTATTTTTATTTACATTCGTTCTTTGGCACTGGAATATAAGCTTCACCAGATCAAGGATTTTGAAGCGTTTTATCCCATTTTAAACCCCTGGCTTAAAATAGGCACTCAACATATATCTTTTAAAGAAATAATAAATTAATTTTCTTTCTTTAAATATGATTCAGGGGGCATGATCCCTTGTAGATAATATGCAATGCAATGAATATTTATTCGTGATTCATTCTAGGTAGCAAAGGACACTTCTGAGTCCTAAGGAAAGGTTTGTTAATGATTTTTTTTTTTTACTCAGATGTTTGAGAAATATGATTTTTCTTTTTAAGATGCTTGTTAATTCAATCTAATTCTTTAAGAAATATGTTTGCAAGTGTAATTTACAAATTAGGCATGTTTTTGTTTTTGTTTTCCTTTTTCTATTTAGTTTGGTTTAATCCTGCCCCTTTTTTTTTCCTGCTCCCTCCTCCAATCCACTGCACATACCTAAGGGAAGCCATCAAATTTATCTTTCTCCCCTAGAACACATGGGAATTTATATAAAGAAGAATCAAGTGCTTTTTGTTGTATTTTAATGTTTTTTAGGGTTAACTTTAAAGTAAACTTGCTGAAAACACTTTCATATATCCTTAAGGATGTATACATCCTTGTGCTAAGACAATGAATTCTTCAGTAATGGAACTATAGGAATTTCTCACCATACCCAGAGAGTACACCAAAATGTATGAGTTATGGAAAAGCTTTTCTTCACATTTGTTTCAGTGTATTTAAACATATTAATGTTGCTACAAGTACCAATTGGTTTTATAGGTAAACTGACAAAATGTATTGGACCAAGATATAATTGAGGATCTTACTCTTCTAATAATACTTTAGGACTTAGCATCACTAATGGAATGACTCTTAAAAAGATTTTGTTTTCCAAGTGGAGGTACTAGCCACATAGCTCTCCAGTCATGGAACTGGACACTCCTCTCTCACTGCCTCTACCTGCTTGCAAGTGAGATTGACAAATGTCCATCCCGTAGGGCAGGGTCTAAGATTTAAGAACCGGCTCTATTGTCTGTTTAGTCTAGAGATACATATTACTTTTGTCCTGAATCTTTGATTTGCCTGTTGTATCTGTATTTACCCCATGAGTGTGAACTTTCAAGGACAGACAGAATCTCATATTTTGTATCTCCAGAACAATATTGTTACCCAGTGTGTTAGTGAATAAATTTCCTATTTGCCTTCCCACTGCCACCAACGATTATTTCTGAACCATGTTTCTCTTGTCCAGGACTAACTCTGGTAGATATCCTTTATACTTCTTTATCTTTTCCCACAAGTACATATCTTTGAGAGTTTCAAAGATACTTCTGTTGCTTCTATTAAGTAACGAATATATATCTATCTATATCTATATCTATATCTATATCTATATTTAGAAATCATGCAAACTACCTCTAAAAGTTAAGTTTTGTTGTTGTTTTTTAACATAAGTATCACTGGAAGAAAACTAAGTTTCGGAGTTTCACTTAAATTCTGGTCATCCTAGGGATCCCTGGGTGGCTCAGTGGTTTGCCGCCTGCCTTCGGCCCAGGGCGTGATCCTGGAGTCCTGGGATCAAGTCCCACATAGGACTTCTTATAGGACTTCTTGCATGGACCTTACCTTCATCTCAAAGCACAGAAGGACCGCAATCAATTAGAAGAAAAGCCATGACCCAAAGCCTTTTTTCAGATTCCCATCCCAGTGCCTCTTCCCAATCTTGGCCCTTGCTAGAGAATGCTTGATTAAAAAACCTATCTGTTGGGGACACTGGGTGGCTCAGTCGGTTAAGTATCCACCTTTGGCTCAACTCATGATCCAGGGGTCCTGGAATCTAGTCTCTACTCTGCTCCCTTCTCAGCAGGGAGTCTGTTTCTCACTGTCCTTCTGCTGCTCTCCCTGCTCATGCTCTCTCTCTCATTCTCTCTCCCTTTTAAATAAATAAATAAAATCTTTAAAAATAAAACATATAGGGATCCCTGGGTGGCGCAGTGGTTTGGCGCTTGCCTTTGGCCCAGGGCACGATCCTAGAGACCCGGGATCGAATCCCACATCAGTCTCCCGGTGCATGGAGCCTGCTTCTCCCTCTGCCTATGTCTCTGCCTCTCTTTCTCTCTCTCTCTGTGACTATCATAAATAAATAAAAATTAAAAAAAATTTAAAAAATAAAAATAAAACATATATGTTATCTTTTCCACCAGGAGACTATCAGTACTGAAAAATTATAAATCACATACAAAAATCCAAGATATAACTTGGGAATCCTTTTCTTTAATTATTCTCAGCATGAGTTGCTGTGGATCTACTACATGCTTGTGATGTAGTACTACATGTACTACATTCTTTATTCAGCCACCATCTTTGAGCTCAGAAAAACCAGAATGGTGTCCTGAAACATTCTCATGGAAGTATCTGTTACTATCACTGCTATAAAAATCTGGAACCAGCATCTCCCAAATTTAGATCCTGAAGTTAATTGCATTTTTCATCTTTTAATATCTGTTTTTGTCATCAAGTCCTAGTTTTGAGACAAGTAAAAGATTGATAGCTCGCAATAAAAACTAACAATTTATTTTTCTTCTCTGTGACTTATATATCAGTCAGGCCAAAAATAAATTGCTTCTCCAAAATTCAAAGCGAGTATGTGATGACATTAGATGGGATTTTTTAAACATGTGTGATGGTAGCCTGTTTAGTATTGTAGTTCACAGATAATTATAAAGGGCTGTCATGAGATCCACTAGCAATTCTCATGTCAAAAACTAACTAAAAAAAAGAAACAAAAACAAAAACTAACTCATTCTTGCCTTGAATTTTTTCTTATGAAAAGCAAAATCTTAATACTAGAAATAAACATTTTCCTTTAATAACATATTAGCCTAAAATTATATAATTTAAATATTTCTATATGTTTTATAATTATGTGAAAAATAAATTAGATTACCTATATATAATCTGGTGCAGTATGTGTAAATTTGGGAGATGTATTTCACAAAAGATACTGTTAGAGCAATGGGGATTTCAAAAGAACTTCTTGATCCATTAGGTTATTAAGCTGCACAAACACACAACACACAGCTGACAATTCACTGAGCTCGTCTGATAATAATAATGATTATTATATGAAAGAACTTGGAAGGCAATAATATACAATTACTAATTTATTTGATCTTCACAATAACCATATGCGATATGTACTGTCATTATTACCCAGTTTATGGTTGATAGAACTGTGACACAGAGATGTTAAGTAACTCATTTGGGGCACAGACAGTAAATGGCCTTGTTGGAATTGAAACCTAGGCAGTTTGAATGCCAGAATCTCTCTTCTTAACCATTTTGCTACACAAGCTCTAGTAATATAATTATTTAAATGTTCATCCTTTTCCCCCACTGTGCTATAGATTTTACTGTATCCTTTTTCATCTCTGTATTGATATGTCCCAGTTTGACTACAAGTGTATTAAATGATTCATTTTGAATTTGTAAGTCTATTTGGTTAAGATCCCATTAGACTGCAGAGTAATTTAGTTTTTATGAAAAATGTTAGTATTTAAGTTAATTTTATGCCTTTCCTACATGAAAAGGATAGAGTTTCCCTCAGTAAAGCAAACATTTTAGATTCTTAGTGTATAATGAAGTTGAAATCTGTACTTTTACTTCTCATATCTTTTGCTCTTCCTCTCTGTCTCTTTCTCTCTTCTTTTGCAGCCAATAGCAGATATATTTAATCAACTTAATGAGGGGAACAGATGCAGTTTTTCACCACGAGTAAGCAATGGAACAAAATAAGAATTCTTAACTTCTCAAAGATTCATTTAATCATTTGATAATATTTATTGAGTGCTTACTATGGGATAGGGAGTCTATTATATACTGAAGCCAGAGAAAGGAACAAAAATTTACATAATTCCAGCCACGATGGAGCAGTCTAACTAACGGGAACACAGTCATTAATTAAATGACTAAGTGAAACGATCCTCACAGATATTGGTCCATGACCCTCTGTTTTTGTTTTTATTTTTTTAACATTTATTTATTTGAGAGAAAGAGGGGAGGGAAGGACAGAGACAGAGGGAGTAGATTCCCCACCAAGCACAGAGCCAGATGCAGATTTCCATCTTAGGACTCTGAGACCATGACCTGAGTGGAAATCAACTGACTGAGCCATTCAGGTGCCTTGACTCTCTATTTTAAAAACCGTGTTCAAATAAATCAAAGCCATAGATAATTAGTCAACCCTAAACATTTTTTTAAAGTTTCTTTATAACATTGCTTCCTGTGCTTTGGATCAGGCTTGGTGTGGGGGGGAGAGAAGTAGTATTGAAAATTTTAAATGTGGCTCCAACAGCGTAGCCCAGTCATACTGGTACTTTTCCAACTTTAACTCTTGACTAAAATGATAAAATGTAGTTCACCTACAAAGCAACATTCCTAGCAAAAACCCAGATATATCGGTCATTTACATGGAACCATTTGGTAGAAAAAACTAGGTGATTGGTTTGAGTAAATGTCAGAGTAGAATGATTCTTAAACCACAGCTTGTCAAAGTTTGTCAACATGACCGACAGTATTTTTTCTTGTGGCACTTACAGTCAAAACTGTGCAGTAAGCAGTTTAGTTAGGTAATCCTTTTATGAGCATCAGCTACTCAAGAGGCACAGAGAATTCAAGAAGAGGTGAAAGGTTAATTTTGGGGACAAGAAAAGATAAATTACAAATACAAGTGAAAGATATACTTAAAAAGGTTCACCTTAGGGGAGTTATTTTACTTTTCATGTCATATATAATTGCTTTTGAGCCATATAGTAGGGAGATTGATGGGAATTACACCTCCAAAGTGAGGTACTTAATATCAAGATAATTATTTTATTCCTTCAGTTTAATAAAACTAAAATGACATACCTTATTCATTTGTAACATCTTTTCCAGCTTGTTTTTTTTTTTTGAATTAGAGACATTAATGAGCCACTTTGATCCCCAAACTTTTAAGATATTCACTCTGAATAGCCATATGTAAACAGATAGAAATGACTCCAAGAAGAGTTTTATCTATTCATGCACACAAAGTGACAATAATATGCGGGGGCAAGGCAAACAATTCTAAAGTCTAAAGTCTCACAATTCTAGATTATGAAACTCAAAATTTTAGGCAAATTTTTCCTCAGGTAAAATTCTCAGTTGGTCTTTCCAAGAGATTAAAATACTAAAAGGGAAATACATTTTCCTCTCATTACCATACAATTTACTGGGGAGGCAGGATGATGTATGGAAAGGAGCGCTGGACCTGAGGTCAGAAAATCAGGTCCCAAATTTCCCTCTCAAGAACTATTTAAACTGAAACAAGTTTCTTAACTTCTCTGAGCTTTCACTTCTTCCCAGTATTTTTTAGAAGACCTAAAATCAACATGGAATCATCTTTATATAATCTTTAATTATTGCTACAAAAGTAACAAAACTACTGCTATTATCCTTAGTAAAATCTACATAAGTTTAGGTCAAGATGGTTATAAACATTCCTCCTCCTATATACTAACTGTTCTTTGCAGAGAAGCATCACTTTAGTGCCCTACTCAGGCCATCTGAATTATCTGGTTGAGACACTGTTCTTAAAAATCTGTGGTGTTTATGAACTCATTAGCTGCTACAAAACCCACTGAATGTACAGAAACTGCTATATCCTCAACAGCTATCGATAAGTCTGTTGAACTTTGATGAGCATGAGACTATTTATTTTGCTGTTGTTTATATGCTTATGAAATGATGAGAAGGTAGGTAAAATTTGGTTTGAATAGGCTCTGAAAAAAATGGAAATCACACACATTTCTACTATGTCAATAATGTTTTTAGTCAATGAATATGTTTCAGAAAGCCTTAATCACGAATGGATTTTCTCATTATTTTCTTATGAGAGGGGGCAAGTTTCATGTAATTATTTGAAAAAGAGATTTTTAGGCAAACATGTTCTTTTTTCATTACTTTCCAATGCTTTAAGTAGTCTACTTAAATACTCTTCACAAGATTGTCTCCTAAGTAATCTGAGAAAAATACATGGTTTTAATAGTGTATGTGTTGGTGGGCATTTGGAAAGGTTCTAAAATGTGCCATCTGTACTTCTGAGATAAACAAGTTTGAGATAATTTTGCAACTAACCAGGAACTTACTTTAAGAAATGAAAATATGTAGTGCTTGCTGGAGATCTCGTTTTTAAGATCAAAAACAGTGTGGCACATAACCAGGTCCTTTCTGAGGAAATAGAAATGATTGTCAACAAGTGGTATATTTGTTTCTAACATAAGTCTTATTGATCTGACATTACCTTTTCTTTGTGTCTCATAATGATGTGTTTGAGTCTCTGTGAAATTCATTGTCCCTTTATATTTCCAAGAAGAACTGGAAATCCTTTCCTGAATATATTTTTTTACTCTCTTAAAATCATGGGGGAACCATAACAGTGGATTTCAAATGCAAAGAAATTAGTGTTGTGTCATTCAAGGTTTAAGAAATGGGTTGGAATCCAGGCAGACAAACTTAACAATGATCAAATGATGAAGAACAATCAAAACTACAAAGAGTAGGGTAGGTAAGAAAAACTTTTGTTTATGTAAGAGTTACTTTTTAAATTCAGTTTGTAAAGTAAGACTTTACTGTACCCAGTTATGCAACTCACTGAAGTTTGTCAGCAGTGCCTGTAACTATGGATGTTCTGTAGCTAAAAATTGCAGTTCTTCCAGTTTCTTCAAATATGTGCTATTACTGTTGCTGAATTTGAATGTATTTTTCATTCTCAAAATTTTCTCAAAAATATTTTTGACCAACAATGTATAGAATATCTATATCAGATGTTCTATAAGTTTTCTAAGAAGGTAATAAAGAACCCAACACTCCTCTAATTAATCCCCAATAGGAGTTTTCAGTCAGAGCTAGAATCTTCAGATTATAAAACCAAAAGCCAATTCTGAAAGCACAGTGGCCAAAATATTAAACACTGGACATAAGACCCAAGTTTCTACATCTAATTGAGTCATGAGTTGTGTGACCTGAGCAAATTATTTTTCTGTATGTTTTCTTTTTCTGTGATGGGAAGTAACTGAATTAGATGCTCCCCAAATCCCTTAAAGCACTAGAGAAGTCATGATATAGCAGCCCCTACCCCGAAATCACACCTGAGAACTTTTTAGTTCTAATACTACAATAGGCTTATATTCAGAAATAAGAAATAAATAAATAAAATTCTATTTATTTCCTTTCTGAAGTAATGATTCTCTTTCTCATAGTTTTTTGAAATTATTAAGAATCACGGGAGTAACCCAACATAAATTGTCCAAGAATATCTATCAAGGAACATAAGTTGCTCAGAAGACTAAAATTCTGTTTAGTATATTAAATAATTTACAAACCTATCCACTTTATCAGCACACAATAATCAGTAGCCAATTACATCCTAGAAGTTCTTATAATTTTTTAATCGAAAACATCTGTTTGCTCTGTTTTCCAATTACTAATTCTCCAACTAATGGCCCAAATAAAACTTCAAAAAGAAGTAGAAGTGAAAAAAAATCATATGAAAAACAACCTCAAAATTGTTTCATAAGAGGATAATTTATAGATAGAACTTCTGTTTGGCTGAAGTAAAGTTAATTAGGTAGTATATAGTCAATTTTAGGCAATGAAGCCTTTAAACAAAAAAGTGTCCTTTTTTTCCTCAATTGGGGGAAAGGGGACTGTTATGATGAATTACTACTTTTGCCCTTTACTCTAAGGTTTCTCAGTTGAAATAGAGAAATACAATGATACAATCCAGAGCCGAGTCAGCTAAGATTACATTCTTTGTACTGAGCGAGTTTAAAAAAAAAAAAAAAAAAAAAAAAAGGCCCTAAATGTCCAAAGGGCACACAGATAACTTCTGAGAAACTCAAATATAAACAGGAAAGAAATTTGATAGAAAAACTTGGTGGTGGTCCAGATCAGTTCTAATTACTGTCACTCCTTGTAAAAATTTTTGAATTAATAGGGTGGGAGGAGAAAGGAAATGGCAAAGCATGATGAGCTTTCCGACTTTATAATCTGAAACCTTGACCCTCTTTTAAAATGGGCCTTCCCCCATGAAACTGCCTGAGTTGATGTATGAATGAGTATTTTATGTAGTGGGAGAGGTTTTAAAGAGACATCTGTCTGGTCATTTTACCTGTTTTCAAGATCATCATTATGGAGGGAGTCAGGCTCTCCCTAGTCATGAAAGAATGCAAGGCATTCTAAGGGCTGAACATTAGATTACTCATGGGTGTCAATTTAAGTGAAAAATAGTTAGGTTTATTACTTAGCATTAATTAGGGACATGTTCTACCTGCAGGTTGTGTGTACATTTTGCACATGAATACTTCTTTAAGCTTTATTTCTATGTATTATCAGTACTACAATAAGTCAAGAAATTCAAAAAAATAAAATAAATAAAATAAAAAGTCAAGAAATTCGTGATTCAGCATCATGAGTCATTTTTTTTTATTACAAAGATAGTTAAAAACTCTAATAAGCTTTTTTTTAAGGATGGACTAAATCTGGTGAATAAATAAATCAGTGCACTGTTGAAGAGATTTCTTTTATTCAGCCCAGAAACACTGTGACAGTTACTTCAATTCAGCCACTCACTCACTGGACCACTGCAGGGCCATTCCAACCTCTTGCTGGTAAATAATGCCCCTTAAGATTAGCTAAGTGCAAAACAGATTGAAATTCTCTTGGCTCCCTAATGTAATTTGTGAGTTAAAAAAAATAGCTTAAAAGTTAGAACTTCTACCAAAGTATTTTGTGTTGGGAATTTGTAAAAATTACTCTTAAGTATTTATATTCGTAAGAATGACTAAAATTTATTCTTAAATGCTTAGAGTATGCCACATAGGTTAAACCCAAATATGCAACCTCAAGGTTATCAGCATCACACAGACTTTCATGCTACGTGCCTCCTGAATTCACCAAGAAGAGTAAAAATCCTTCCATGTTGACCAACTACTTAGAATTAAAATGCGAAGATATGATGGGACATAATGTCATAATTTCCCTGTTTAAATATAAATAAGAAAATGTAACAGAGAAAGAGAACAATTTAGGTTCTATTTAGTGTATTAGTGTTCATTAGTACATTACTTATATTTTTAAAATATCATTAATAGCTATTGCCTATAGGTACTATGATATCAAAGGTACTCACTTTGCTGAAGTGAAATAATTCGTGAATCTTGGTGCCAAGAATATTCATGTTATTTCTCTTTAGTTAGTATGTTTTCTACTTTTATTTTTTGGTCAGTATTATGTCTTTCTCTTTCAGAGTCACCAGGAGATTTAGCACAGTAATTGGGATAAACTTGTACATTGTGCAGTGCCTTTTGGTATGCATTACAATACACAAACTGGTATTACAGTGACTACATCAAGATCAATGGCACAAAAGGAGATAATATTGCATACATTTTTAGTAAGCTTTCTCAATTTGGTTCTATTTTAAGGTTTTAAGTGCACTTATTGGAAGAAAGAAAAGGAAAAGAGTTTCAAAAGATGAAAAACAAGAGAACTGTGTTCTAAGAAAAGAGGAAGTCATAGGACACCTGGGTGGCTCAGTCATTCAGTGACCAACTCTTGATATCAGCTCATGATCTCAGGTCATGATCTCCACGCTGTGCATGGAGTGTGTTTAAGATCCTCTCTCCTTCTGCCCTTCCTCCCTGCTTGCATTCTCTCTCTCTCCCACTGGAAAAAAAAAAAAAAAAAAAAGAAGGCAGGAAAACATCACACTCTCACTGGGAAGGATGTGCTCTTTTGTCCATTAGGCTTTACCATTGCTGAGGAGAAGTAATTACAGATAGGAACAGAAACCTAGTCCCTCTAAACATCAACATAACTCCAGGGGAAACTTCTCACCTCTCCTTCTTTTTTGAAACACCTAATAGTTGTTTTATTAATGTGGTACTTTATCCTTTCAAAATAATCACCACTGTTCAGAATTTTATTTTTATTTATTTATTGTTGGTCTCTCCCACCACAAAGTAGGTTGCATGACAGCAAGGATGATGCCTGTCTTATTCACTGCTTCATTCTCAGTGCGAGCCACATCTAGCAAAGAGTTTGAAACATATGGTACACATGAGTTATGTCTTCTGTGTACTGAGAAATCCATCATGAAAGGTTGAAAACCAAACATGGAATGATTTTTAGTCTTAGCACTCAGGGCAAGGGTAGAAAGAATGAGGAAAATGACCTTAGCAAGGCATCTCTGTGACTTCCTTGTCTTTTCTGCTTACAGGTTACTGTCTTAGTGTTGGCAGTTAAGACAAAACCACCATACACTGGGGTCTTAAAGAACAATCATTTATTTCTCAAAGTTGTGGAGGATGGAAAGTCTAAGTCCAAGGTGCCATTGATTCTGTGTCTGGTGAAAATTCTCTTCCTGGTTTGCAGATGGTCATCTTCTCTTGTTCTCACGTGATGAAGAGTAGAGAGGAAACAGTTTTCTCTTACCTCTTCATCTAAGGGTGTTAACCCATTATGAGAACTCCACCCTCATCACCTAATTACCTCCCAATACCTCCTAATACCAACACTTTTAGGATTAGGATTTCAACATATGAGTTTTGGGATGACAGAAATATTCAATCCATGACATGTATGGAGTAAGTTTTAAAATGTGACAGAAAAAAAAATAAAATAAAATGTGACAGTTGCTAACAGTTCTTTTGAATAAAGATGGCATTGTTTTAGCAAGCTCATCTTTCACTTGACCTTTTATTGTGAATTGGGCAGATACTTGGACTTTAGTAAGACATGTTTTTGCAACAATCTTGATTTGGTAAACAAAATCTGGCACAGCAAAAGAAAATTGTTAGAAAATGGAAATAAAGACAGCATAGTAGACAGACACATTTTTGTGCATTAAACACAATTTTTGTGAACCTGGGTATATTTAAAATTATGTATAGGGGATCCCTGGGTGGCTCAGCACCTGCCTTTGGCCCAGGGCGTGATCCTGGAGTCCCGTGTCGGGCTCCCGGCATGGAGCCTGCTTCTTCCTCTGCCTGTATCTCTGCCTCTCTCTCTCTCTCTCTCTATGTCTGTCATGAATAAATAAATAAATAAATCCTTAAAAAAATAAAATTATATGTGAGGTAATAAGTTGCCAGAGTGATTTTTATATGATCATTTGAAATTAAATAAAAAGAATAAATGACCTAATACCATAACATTTCCATCCTGGTTTTTATTTTTATTTTTGTTTTCTTTCAATAGGTTTAGGTAATATCATCTCATATAGATAATTGTATCTAAAGAAAGGGGAAAAAACGGAAAAAAAAATTCTCCTCGTGACAATAACTCTTATGATTTACTCTTTTAACAATGTCCTGTATATCATACAGCAGTGGTAGCTATGAATGTCTTCCCAAATGTTGTTCAAAAAGAATAAATACAAAGGGATCTTTGAGTTCACACAAGAATGTGAAAACAAAAGGTTTTGCCTCCCTTACTTATTATAAGCCACCATATACATTGTTTTGTTTTCTTTTTTTTAATTAACAATCTCTAACAAATAAGGAAAGTGCTAATCTACTTAGAGAGATTCTGGCTTAATTTTTTAGTTAATTGTAGGGTCATCTTCTCCCCAAAAGCACAAATTGACTAGGAAAACAGATATGCCTTAGCTTGAAAGGAGGTCTTTAAAATTTAGTGGCTCTTAAGGATAGGCATTGATAATGATAACTGATAAACCAAGGCTAGGATTCATGGACGGGGTGGTATCCATACCCAGAGGGAAGAACACTGCAGCTTGGCATCAGGACTGTAATGTTTTTGCTTCATTTTTATGTTCTACGTATGGTAATCAAGAGTCCCATTAAAATAAAGAATGAAGTCTGGTAGTCTGTTGCTTATTATGCACTGGGATCACTGCTATTTGCTTTTGCAGTAATGGTGGTTTCTTTTCTGTTGAGAATTATAGAATTTTCCAAGGAAATTCTTACCTTAAGAGGATTCAGAAATTACAGTACCTCCAGGCAACACTTAACATGGAAACCAAAAAAATGAGATTTTTTTCCTGACAAGAAAAATGATTGATAAGTGTATGCTGAGAAAACCATGAAAACATTAGGAAACCCAAGAAAACTATTCAGTGGAATCAGCTCTATGCAAATGAATACCAAGATTTGCATATTTCCTTTTCCTGCTTCATACATTAAGAGGCCCCAGGTGGTGCTGAAAGAAGAGTGTAGTTTGTTTTGGGATTCTGCAACAATTTGTATCTTTTGCTCATTCACCAGCTGTGTCAAATATGGCAAATGATGGTTGGTGGGAACTTCTCATTGAAGTTAAAAAAAAAAGTTCTTTTTAAAATCTGGCTCCTGACAGTCATGTGAGTGGATAATCTGGTGAGCTAGAAAACTAAGGCTTATTATTTTAAATCCAGGATTTTTTTTTCTTATCTCTCTGGAAAATATGAGCAGGTATGAAGAATGTTATTGTAATCAAGGAGACACAAAGCACTGGCAGAGGAAAGATAAAGATCACAGTAAGAGAATAGTACTATGTTAATTTTTCTAAAATATGAAATAAACAGAAATGAAAATTTACACTTGCCTGTTTATTTTAATTAAGAACTTTGGGCAAGATTGACCATGATTGGTTATGTAACTTGTAGGGCTCAGTGCAAAATGAGAATGTGTAGTTCCTTGTTCAAAAAGCAGGTGTAAAGTACAGTTCAAGGAGGTAAGATATGAAACAATTTCTTTTAAAATAATTTATTTTTCTAAAGCATAATGGGTAGCACATAAGTAATAACTTACAAATTACAAAAAGTATATTTTGGTGTCATAATTTTATATAATACATTACTGTCAGGTTTAATCCGATTGATAGTGAAATGGAATGGAGAGGCCAGGCAAAAGTTGGTCAAAACAGGCTTTTAATGGGAGGCACTTTCTGGGGAGGTTCCGCCCACCAGCAGGAGAGGGAGAGAGTGGGGGCTTCGGCACAGGGGAGGGCAAGCGGGCTTTTAAGAGGGGAGGGGTATGGGGCTGGGTGTCTGTACAGGGTGATAAGTATTAGGCATACTGCTGGTGAGATCGGCATGGGGCGATAACTGCTCATGCCCTTATATGGGGTTGGGTAAAGTACAGTTCAGGTTTCCTGCATAGGTCCAGTCTCCCCCTGATAAGGTGTCCCCGGGCGGTCTGCTGGGGATGGGAAAGTTCTGAGGTGGGGGCAACGAGGTGGAGGGCCTGCTGCGGTTCTGTTGGTGGTCCCCCATCCTCCTTGGTCCCGCGGGCCCAACAATTAGCACTTTGTTAATATATCTTGGTTGATCCTAAGATTATTCTGGCTTTTATTCTATGAATTTATTAATTTATCCAAATGTATGATTTTAACGACTTCATTTTGAATCAACAAATTCAGAGCAGTGTCAATTAGTCTACGCAAATGTTTGATAGCAAATAGCTTTTGATAATTTTTAATTTAAAAGTATTTGATGTGTGGAGCTGTTAAGAATATTTTATAGATTGACAATATTGGGATAAATTTCTGATAAATTATTTTAAAATGTAAGTTTTGGTACATGTTTTAGTACAAGTTCTAGTACACATGAACCTGTTGATTCTTATGGGAGATATTTTCTTACAAATTGATCTCTTCATGCAAATCAATTTCATATTAATCTGAATTTAATTTTAAATGTAAATTTATATAATAACATCTTTATATTTCTTAGATATTTCCTACAACTTGTAGAGGTCATACAAGAAACCAAAAATGGCATGATTTATATATAATTCAAAGCACTTGTAGGTACATTTCATCACTGTATCTTTAATTGCAGAAAGCAATAATTGTCTTCTCTGTTAATGATTGGTTTATCTAAACTTCATATTGAAAATAGTATTCTTTTGCACTAAAAATCAATCTTTAAATTTAATTTATATTTTTAAACCTAAGGCTATTTGCTTTGCAATATTGCAGCAGTTTTCAAAAATAGAAATTCTAAACTCTTGGCAGAGATCTAATAACTCCTCAGTATGCTCTATTGCAATGCCATGTATAAACTTTTATTTTGTGACAATTTACTGACAAAGTTTACTGCTTGATCAGTTATCTTTTTTTAAATATTAAGATAAATTGAAAAAAAACCATCTACCTATATATTTTAATTAGAAAAATTGGATTCATAAGACTTTGATCAGAGATGGCTATGCAATTTGTAAAGCCCAGTGCCAAATGGTGATGTAGAGTCTTGCTCAAATAGCAGAGGGAAAAAATATAGTAATCCAAAATCCAGTAAATTCAGGAAGCTTTTTGTTAACTGGTGTATCGTTCATCTTTCAACTCTTTGATTTTTCTTCATTTGAGAATATTACTTTCTTCCTGTTTTTTTGAGTGGAAAAGAACTTAGCCTAAAGCCTCAATATTGTGATAGAAAACATAGGAGATCTCTAGAACTTATTTATTTTGCATTAAAAAAAATATACCCATGAGCAACAATTCCTGATTTCTTCCCTCTCCTCCCAGCCCCTGGCAACCACCATTTTATTTTCTGCTTCTATAAGTTCAATTATTTTAGATACTTCTTACAAGTGGAATCATGCAATAATTGTTCTTTTTGATTAGTTTATTTTATCTAGTATAATGTCTTCTAGATTCGTCCATGTTCTCACAATAGCTGAATTTTCTTCTTTTTAAAAAATAATAATATTTCATTATATATATATACCATATTTTCTTTATCCATTCATCCATCAAAGGACATTTGCTTTGTTTCCATATCTTGGCTGTACAACATAGTGTCTATAGTTAACAATATAGTATTATGCACTTTAAAATATATTAAGAGGATAGATCTTGGGTTAAGTGCCCTTATCACAAAGCACACACATACACATATGCATACATATATCAAAAAACACAAGGATATTTTTGGAAGTCTTGATTATGATGGTGGTATCATGGATGTATGTGTATGTCCAAACCAATCCAAGTCATTTTTTGTATATCCATTATACCTCAATAAAGCTCTAAAAAAGAAACAAAAGGATAGCATTTATCAGAAAGTGACACATGAAGAAATCAAAACTCACTTCTTTTATTCATAAAATGTTCTCAAAATGAGATAGTTCAGAAAAATATTGTTAATAAATGCGCTGCCATCATTTATATCAGATTTCATTAAGGGATAAAATTTGGGTTAACTTTTTGACACTTTTTGGTCAATAGCAACAACTAGGTTTTATTACAGTTTAAAAGTTCAGCCTTCCCTGGTCTCAGTTTGAAATGTTACTGTTTGGTCTCTTCTATAGACCAGAAAATCTCAAATATATAATATATAGTAACCTACAAACCTGCTCATTTGGTGCTGTGGCTACTGCACCAAGCTAACAGTTTTGAAATTTAAATCAGTCCCTGAAATACTTAGCTTTTCAAAGCTGTAGCTTACTTAAAAACAGTGCATATGAAAGTAACATGCTCTTTAATGTGAGTGTGAGTTCTGTTCTTAAGGTTTACATAATGCATGTGTTCAACCTTAGTATCAATTAATTGAACTAGTTTAGGTTCAGACCTTTTGGAAAGAAGATGCAAAGTGATGTAAAATATATTCCAAGCTACCAGCAAAGTTTGATTACTAAACAGACAAATTTAAATAGAATGAGTTTTAAATAAAAATGCAGTACATAAAATGAAAGCTAAAACACAGCAATGGTTTTAATAAAGGCTCATTAAAAACTGTGATTCTTGGCAGGCATATCCATTACTACGTTAAACTATAAAATCTATATGTTCAGAGGGCAAACAGTATTCTCTTTGTTGAGCCAGAGAATGAAAAAAAAACAAACTATTTCAAGCTACACTAATAAATTTTTAGTGAGTCCTTTCAAGTCCCTTGCCAAAACATTAGACAGGTTTAGGGGAATGCTTGGCTGCAAATTGATCCATAATAAATTGATTGATGTCATCACTTGAATACATGCTTTCCATGGTTGGTGATTTAGGATGTTTTACAGTTGGATATGTGTTTGGCCCACAAAAATTCCTCTTATTAACATAGCTTAATTATAAAAAATTAATACAAAAAGCCAAATAAGAGACATCCATTATAAATATACCCAATTTTGCTATGTATAAACTCAAATATTTGCAATGATAATTTATAAAGCATTGACTGTTTTTTAGATGACAGGCACCAACCTTGGCATTTAGGATAGTAAACAAAATCGGCCACAAATGAATCATGAGATAGTTATATTGCTGCTATGGTTCTAAAAGATGAAAATGTTAATAGAATTGTTAGAATCATACCTGACTTTTTGGAATCATGTGAGCTAGGGTATTTATCCTTTTGTTTTGTTTTGTTTTGTTTTGTTTTGTTTTAAATGTATTGGGGTATGAGTATGCATACCATAAAAATCACACAATCTTGTAGTTTTTTACAAAGCAAAATGAAAGTACTTCTCTATGAACAAATAAAAATACAAATAGAATGGAATCAAAACAAATTATTCAACTACTACAGAATGTGTAATGTGGAAGTTACTAAGTTAGTAATTGGAAAGTATAAACCTGAAGGAGGCATAGTCCTACACTCTGGTAGTTTTACCAGTTTTTACCAACCAACTATTTCAAAAACACAAGGAGGAAATAATAATTGTAGCTTTAGGTCCCATTTTGGCATAAGTAGTAAAACAGACCTAGCCAAAGCATTCAATGGAAAGAACCTCACATCTTTGTTCTTAAAGCATGAGAAGGGTGAGGAGGGGCATGATTTTGAGGTGGGAGTTGACATATTTCAGGAGGCAGGACAGTGGGCCAGAAAGACCTCCCTTGGATTGAAAAGTGAAAACTAATTTATCCATCCCTGCTTACAAAAAGACGTCCACTTGTCTTAGCATCTCACTGAGTTTGAGAGGCAAAGCTGGATCTCATCCCTTATTATTTCTCCCACCCCAGATCTCAGTAGATAGGCTTTTGAGTCGGGAGCCTTCCAGAGTCCCAAGACTCATTGTAAAGGCCTCATACTCTGCATAGAGCTTTTGGTTCCATCAAAACCATGTAGGAGTCAATGCTGTGTGTGGGGATACTAGTGTTTCCTTCAGTCACTGAAACTCAGCTTTCCAATCTTCCTGACGGAGTTCAAAAGTAACATGTTTTCAATCTTCTTGTGATCAGGAATTCATTTTTATCCCCTGTCAAGACAACTCAATGAAATAAAGCTTTGTTTTCTGAAAATACAGTAATAGTGGGAATGTTTGCATTTATTTCTGTTTCTGGCTGTTGCACAGTGGCTTCTGGCATACAGGGCAGAGTATATGGGCTCCATTCCCTCTGGTGCCCCCAGGATTGATGTCTTCATCCAGGTATAAAGAGGCAGCTATGACAAAGACAAAGCTTAACTCACTCAGAGCTATCAAAAATATGAATCATTGCTGGAGGCTCAGAGGAAGGTCTCCCTGTCATTTAGCTTCTGAACACCATTATCATCCTTTCTAAAATAGAGGATAATGTTCCCTGATAATGTGCTATTTTGGAATGTTAATCTGTACATTTTCATTCTACTATGATTTACCCTAGAAAGAGAACACATGTATGTAAACAGACATATATTATGACTGAATATGGTATAGCTAAAATGACACTGCAGACACATGTAATATGTCTGATTATTAGCAATAATGCAGTCCCTATTTCACCAAATAGACTCCATCCAGACTCACTGAACTGAAGGAAATGACCATAATGAGAAAAGGAAAATGTTAACAACTCTAGTACCTTTTTGGTTTTCAATCAGAGTTATTCTGGCTCATTGGCCTAGGTCATTGGCCAGAATGAGGGAAAAGAGCAAGTATCTACTGGTAATCGTTCTGTTCTGCAAAGTATCATGGTACATCAGAAAGATTAATCACAGAAACACTGGGTCCTGTCTATCACTATGCTGACGGACATGAAACTAAGCAGTTGTGCTTCTGAATCACACTAAAGGGGTTTCTGGCGGCCTGACCCTTCCTCCTGTGCTTTTCTCAATTCAGATCTAGAAGATGAATGAGAAAAGACAATGGCACGAAGGCTAAAAAATGTGAACGTGAGTTTGTATGACCTAGAAGTGGTCCATTTCTTCTTAATGCATTGGCCGCAAACCAAAAATAAGTATATTAAAAATACTGGAGTGTTATATCATAAGTGTATTTGACTTTGGAAAATCATTTGTTGCTTTTAGTTTCAATCTTTTATTTTTTTCCATTGTCAACTGACAAAATATTTAAGAATTTAAACAAAGATTTCTAAGCTATAATTTCATCTAAACAAGATTTTGTCACATATGATAGTCAGAATAGACCTAAATCTGTTCTTGTACCATACATTCTCCCTTGTATTACTAGAATATTTATGTATCTATATTATCACTTCTACCAACTAAAAGCTACTAAAGCCAGAATCCATATTCAATTTATGTTGGTATTCCCAATGCCTACCTACCAGTGCTTTGCACAAACTCAGTGAATCCAGTTGAGATGGGGATGTCTCAGTTGGGTTCAAATGTATAATATTGAGTATATACTCAAAGACTTCAGATTAAAAAGACCATAAGTGGAAATCGCAAATCAGCCACCCGACAGTGTGTCTCCTCTAACATTTAGACTCTCAATGCTTCATTTCTTCATATATGCAAGATGAGAACAAATTGTATATACAATGGTTAAAATGATAAAGTGAGTTTATATGTGTGAAATGCAAAAGACAGTGACTAGCATTAAAAAACTTCTAGTTCACTTGTCCTCTTCTAAACCTCAATAAATACTTTTTTGGATAGATAAGAAAGTAACTATAAAGACTTTACAAGTTCTGATTTATCTTGGGTGGCATTACATATTTGCCTAATAATAGCCAAATTTTACATTTGGTCTTAAATAAAATTATAGATATTTTTAAAGTCAGTTTCACTGAAACATCAGTATATTAAATTTGTCTTCTATATCAAAATGTTAACTATACCTAAATATTAAAGTGAAGCCACATATATTTTGGGAGAGGGTACCTAAAACAGAGAACAGAGGTGTCTTTAATTGACTAAGTGGAGTAGAATATTGTTTTCACATTTAAAATGGGCTCCTCATATTTTCTTGTGCTTTTAAGTGTATGATGCATAGGAGGGAGTACAGTCATGGGGGTGGAAGGGTACTGGGGATGCTGCTTGAGCCAGAGCAAATCTAACCCCAGGAAATGGAGCCACTTAGGAAAGAGAACTAACTGGAATTATGAAGATCTCATGACTGAAACATGTGTCCCCAAATCATGGGAGATCCATTCATTTATTCAAAAAATATTGAACAGGTGCCAAATATGTTCTATAGAATTATATGGAGAAAGCCAGATCAGAAAAAGCCTATACTCCTCCAGACAAAGAAAGGATCACATTATCCTTCAGAGATGGAGCCAGTGGGATGATGACAGGGACAGACCTGTCTTCAGTGGCTATGCATTCCTCTTCTGCAATGATTATCTTAAACACTGCCATACTGCCAACTGGTTGGAAGACAGTATCTTTTGATCCTTATCTCAATTAAACCTGGTGACTTTGCTTTTAATTTCCACCTAAGGATTTCATATTTCCACTTTGATTCAAATAGATTTTCTCCCTCCAGATTCCCACAGTTGCTATCTCACAGAATTTGGACTATGTCTGAATGATATGAAATTCACAGTCAAATGTATCTGCATTTCTTGGACCCATGTTTTGAAATTCCTTTAGTTGTATGCAAATTCTGGCTTCTGGTTGAGCATGAGGATACTTAGGCAAAGCGGTTAGCATAGAAAAGTGATGGCATTTTAATGGTGTATGACAAATCCAAGAAAACTGATCCTAGGAGCTAATTATGGAAATCTCTCCATAGAATCTTTCACTGGAAAGAAGGCACCATACTCACTTATAAACCTCTTATGTTCCTTTTGGAGATTTGATTTTTGACCTAATTTTTATTCACAAAAGTCATCGCGATAAAGCATTTGAAGTATTTGTGAAAGAATATTGTCCCCTAGAAGCTTCTCTATTCATTTTATAAAGCTTTTCTTTTCTTTCCATTTTTGAATCTTTAAAGGGAACAAACTCACAATACATTTCATATTCCCCCTCCACAATCACTTCACCCCCCAAATCTCCCAAAGAGTTTCCCAATTTAATTTGTTGCTATTTATGTACTCTAGGTTGAGTGCTATCTTTGTTTTCTATCCTTTTTATATCCACTGTCATCAAATTATTTTGGTTTTTGTTTTTTTGCAGGGTTTCTTTTTGTTTTTTTACTTCACACTCTGGTTTTCTTTCACAGTTTATCTCCCATTTGTCTCTTGCACTCCATTTCTAAGCACACTGGTTCTCTTTAAATTATTCTAATCTTGAATAATTAAAATAAAATCTAAATTGATCTTTATGACTCTGATCTTTCCTTGTATAATCTATTTTATTTACCATGTTGGACTAATCTCTTTCCGATAGGGCTTTGATCACTTCATTTGGTCCTAAAAACCCAAAATAACTCGCTATTATCGAATTCCCACTAAGGCTTAAACTCACTATCTAGTCAGATAAAAAATAAAACTGCTTTTTAAGCTTTTTTTCCTAATAAAACACCACACAGTGATCTTATGAAATCATATATACATTTTGTTAACAAACTGCTATTCAACATATGCTTATTTATTAAAATTTTAGGAAACGTACACTCTAATCACATATATGCTGCTGTATAATACTAAAGAGCAGCATTTTTACATTATCACAGAACCAAGCACTTTACATTACATATAACATGAATTTAGAAAGTAATCATTTTATTTAAAGAGAGTGAATTTTTCACAGAAATGAGAAACATAAAAGCCTTTTTCCCCAGTGTTATTGAAACATAATGTGTGAGTTCAAGGTATACAACATAATGATCTGATATATGTATATGTTGCAAAATGATCACAAGTTAATTAACATCAATTATCTGGCATAGTAACAATTTTTTTCTTGTGATGAGCACTTTTAAGATCTACTCATAAGAGACTTGTTGTATTTCCCAGCAGAGGTTAGTAGTTCACAATAATTGTTTAGAACATGAAAATGATCAGTGCCATACAAAGGAACATATCAACTTCAAGAAAATTACTCAAGAAGCCTATCTCTAAAGTGTAGATTCCACATCTTGCCTTCTGCACATTTGTTATTATTGATTTTGAGCCAATATTGACATAAAATTCTATCTCACATATCAGTCTCTTTAAACTTTGTTGACATCTTATAAATTTTCCTAATACCAGTTCCTATCCACACTTCCTAACTTTGTCTCTGCCTGGCAACCAACATCTAGCTCTCTTTCCACCATCTCCTTCAAGGCAGTCTGCTGGCTTTGGCTCTTTCTTTACTTCTGCAACAACACAAAACAAAAACTGAACAATCGCACAACATTTCTCAATTTCCATATAGCCAATGTTTCTATAAACACACTTTGTACCATATCCATTTACATCCTAAACTTTTTTCCATAAGCCAAACTTATAATTTTATTTTTCAAGGTTACTTTGGCTATTCAGGGTCTTTTGTGCTTCCATATAAATTTTAGGATTGTTTGTTCTAATTCTGTGAAAAATGCTGCTGGCATTTTCAATAGGGTTGCATTAAATGTGTAGATTGCTTTGGGTAGTATAGACATTCTAACAATATTATTCTTCCAATCCATGAGCATGGAATGTTTTTCCATTTCTTTGTGTCATCTTCAATTTCTTTCATCAGTGTTCTATAGTTTTTGGAGTATAGGGCTTTCGTTTTTTGGTTAGGTTTATTCCTAGGTGTCTTATTGTTTTTGTTGCACTTGTAAATGGGATTGATTCTTTGTTTTCTCCTTCTGCTGCTTCACTATTGGTGTATGGAAGTGCATCAGATTTCTGTATGTTTGTATCCTGCAACTTTAGTGGATTTGTTTAGCAGTTCTAGCAGTTTTTTTGTGGAGTCTTTCAGATTTTCTATATATAGCATCATATAATCTGCAAATAGTGAAACTTTTATTTCTTCCTTGACAACTTGGATGACTTTTATACTAATCTGTTGCATAAACCGCCCTATTCCATTTCAAGAGTGTAGTAGCCATAATTGGTTAATACCAGTTCCTATCCACACTTCCTAACTTTGTCTCTGCCTGGCAACCAAATTGTAAGTCTCTTTCCACCAGCAAGAATGTGTTTTTTATATCTATTTAACATGGTATATACTTTTCCCTGGTTTGTTTACTTACAAGACATTGATTGGGTTTAGTGGGAAAATTAATGTACTGATATAAATAACAAGAAAAAATGATTTCTCATCAATAGCATTTTATATTCTCACAGCAGTAGGGGAAATAACAGCCCCTCCCCCAAGATACCCATGTCCTAATGCCCAGAATTTGTCTATATGTTAATTTACATGGCAAAAGAGAATTAAAATTGCAAATGGTTAAGGTTGTTAGTCAGCTGACCTTCAAATAGGCAGATCAGGACCTTAGATTAGCTAGGCGGGTTCATTGTGACCCAAGAGCACTCAAAAATGGAAGAAGACACAAGGAGATGTGACAATGGAAGAAGAAATGCAATGCTGCTGCCTTTGAAAGTAGACAAAGGAGAGGCCAAGGAACATGGGTGACTTCTAGAAACCACAAAAGGAGAAAGAACAGCTTCAAAGCTTCCAAAAAATGAAATGCAGCCCCATTGATACCTTGACTTTAGTCTAGTAAGACCTCCAGAACTACAAGATAATACATTCATGTTGTTTTTGAGCCATTAGGTTTGTGACAATTTTTTATAGCAATAATAGAAATGAATACACTCACATAAGAACAGCCTTGCAATTCTGACCTGAAGCTTGTTGACCCAGTACACAGTCTCAGTAAGAATCTAAGGGAGACTTCTCTGCCTCCACTTACTTGGTTGATCCTCTTCTCAGAATCCATCCTTACACATTGTCTCAGGGATCTCAACAACTGTACCAACTCAGACTCTTCATTAGGCTTCCAGACCTTGCTGGTGTTCTTCCTTTTTCTCAGCCACTTTTTTCCCTTTCTGGTCTCTCCTCAACCCTTAGACATCCCTCAAGCATCTCAAAGATAAAATGTCCAAAACTTAGCTGCTGGTTTTCTGTCTCATCACCATCTCAGTAGGGAGAAAATTCATTCTTGCAGGTGCTTTGACCAAAAGTTCTGAAGTCATTCTCTACTCCTCTTTGTCTTATGAGTAATACCTGTTCTGTCAGCAAATCCTTTTGAGACTACCTTCAAAACATATCCAGAATACAACACTTCTCACTGCATCCACTGCGACCAACCGAGTCTGAGCCACAATCATCTCTGCCGTGAGTCATTGTAATAGCTTCCTGATTATTCTCCCTGTTTCCACTATTACTCCTCCTCCTTCAAACAGTCAGGGTAACCCTTGAAAATGTAACATGGGATATGAAAGCACTGCTCAGAACTCTCCAATAGCTTTAGATCTCACTTTAGATCTCACTCAGAATAAAAGGTAAAACCCAGATAGTGCTCTCCCTTCCATTCTCCTGAGCTCTCCTACTTTATCCTGATTCATTTTCCTCTTGCTCCCTGTACATTGGCCTATTTGCTGTTCTTTCAATGTGTCAGACACATTCCCATCTCAGGGAGTCATCCTGCACAGAATACTCTTCACCATTCATCGTGAATGGCTCTCACCCTCAGCTCCCTCAAACCTTTTCTCAAATGTAGTTTATGAGTTTAAACTGACCACCATATGCAAAATTACAACCACTGTCACCCACGCACTTCCTGTTCACCTTCCTGACCTCATTATTTTTTAATCACTACCATCGTATACTTTGCTTAATTACCAAGCTTATTGTCTTTTTCTCTCCACTAGAATGTAAGCTCTAGCAGTGTTTGGATGTTTGCCATCTTTTTCACTGCTGCATCCCCAGTACTTAGAGAAAAGCTTGGCCAAAAGAAAAAAAGAAAGAGTTTCATGAATGAATAAATAAAAATAAGGGCAAGGGTTGTAAAAAAGAAGAGAGAGAGGGAGTATTTTCTGTTGCTCTCTTACAGAGTTCACAAATCTCCAGTTTTGCTACCAGTCCCTCTGTTTTGTTTGAAGTTTAAAAGATGTTTAAAAGTAAAATTCACTGATTTAACCACAAGTTAAAGGTTTTTAAAAAAAACTTTAATTTTAAGTGAATTAAGGAAAAACTTTGAGATTAGTGAAAAAAACAAAACTAAAATCAATTTGCATTTTTATAGAAATACATAACACATTGTCAGTTTAATTTTTATTCAGAAAGTAAAGTAGTGAAAACTGCCAATTTTCATTTAATTTCAACTCAGCCCACATGTACTGCAGGTCAAACATATGCTTCTTTACCAACCTAAAAAAAGACATGAAACTTTTGATTCCTTTACTAACTTATATAATTTACTTAAATATTTATGTTACATTTTAAAAACATTATACCACCACATCAGACACGTGTGTACACACATGCACACCTATGAGAGCATTTAATCTTAAGCTTATTATATTGTCAGTGTCATCAGCAATATTTTCAAGTATGTTTTATTAGCCTACTACTCTATTTATAAGGATGTTAAACACTTTTTTATGTTAGTATAAATGTCCAAATCTCCATTGAGAATCATCATACAAGGTTTTAAGGTAGTTTATATGGTTTAATGACTTTCAGCACCACATTGTTTTTCCAACATTTCTCAGAACTTCCAAACATAGAATAGAAATAAAAAATTTATAGCATGTGAAAGTTATGAAGTCTAGTAGCACTCTTGCTTTGGAATTAGTATTCTATAAGACTTGAAAATGAATATAAAATGTTTGTTGTAATGGAAAAAGGAAAGACTGAAAAATATTTTCTATACTCATTTAATATATTTAATAAATATCTCAGCATCTTCACACTGATTTAAAATAGACCTTCAGTCTATACCATTAGATATTGCATGAGATAAATAGAAATAACATCCTATTTCCACAAAAAGGAAATGACCCTGCCTCATCTATTTGTATGCATGTTTCGAAACACACACACACACGCACACGCACACGCACAAATACATCTCTGAAAAGGAATATAAATCATAAGTCTATTTTGCAACTATAATCCCCAGTGTATTATGTAATGCCTCCACTCTCCATATGCTATGGCTATATTTTCCTCTTCACTTGAACTGCAAAGAATCTTCTAGCCAAAAAGAAAGCTCGTTTGTTCGTTTTCTTTCTTTCTTTCTTTCTTTCTTTCTTTCTTTCTTTCTTTCTTTCTTTCTTCTGTTTCTTCTTTCTTCTTCTTTCTTCTTTCTTTTCTCTTTCTTTCTGCAGTTTTTTAAAATTTAAATTCAATTAATTAACATATAGTGTATTATTAGTTTTAGAGGTAAAGTTCAGTGATTCATCAGTTGTATATAACACGCAGTGTTCATTACATCACATGCCCACCTTAATGCCCATCACCTTGTAACCCTATCTGCCCATCCAAAGGAGAGCCATTTATTTCTGATTGTTGCACAAAAGTACACCCACAAAAACATCAATTCAAAAGAAAACAGACCTCCATTCTAAGATTTCATATTTACAAGAGAACGCCCTAAACAAAAATTGCTAAACTTTCAATAAACTTTGTATTTATATGTTGTACTTTGGACAAGACAAAGAAGGATTAACCTTTCACATTTACTCTTCACATAACACTGACACCTATGCATATGCCTCAAAAGTCTCCCAATTTCTGAATCTTATCTACTCTGAGATGTTCACAGTAGGACACTTACTAAAAGTAATGAATCCACCTCCCTAAAAAAATACACTATCCTTATTATTCAAGACTGAGTAGAGTGATCCTGGATAATTGTATTGTGTAAGTATTTCAGGATTCGTGCATTTTGTTAGGATGGATATTATTTTTAAACATCTGCAACTGAAACTAGTTTTGAGGAAATGTATAAGAAGTAGAACATAGAGGGGAGGGGCAAGACGGCGGAAGAGCAGGGTCCCCAGGTCACCTGTCCTCAACAAATTACCTAGAAAACCATCCAATCATCCTGAAAATCTACAAATTCGGCCTGAGATTCAAAGAGAGACCAGCTGGAACGCTACAGTGAGAAGAGTTCGCGCTTCTATCAAGGTAGGAAGACGGGGAAAAAGAAATAAAGACACAAAAGGCCTCCGAGGGGGAGGGGCCCTGAGGAGCCGGGCTGAGGCCGGGGCGAGTGTCCCCAGGACAGGAGAGCCCCGTCCCGGAGGAGCAGGAGCTGCACCGACCTTCCCCGCGGAAAGGGGCTCCCGGGGAATTGGAGCAGGAGGGCGGGGATGCCCTCGGGCTCCCTGGGACAGTAACAGAGGAACTGAGCCCCGGGAGATGCCCCGAGCTCCCTAAGGGCTGCAGCGCTCGGCGGGACCCGGAGCAGCTCGGAGGGGCTCGGGCGGCGGCTCCGCGGAGGGGGCTGCGGGGCTCCGGGAACAGCTCAGCGGCGGCGGCTCGGGCGGAGGAAGAAGCTCCGCGGAGGGGGCGGCGCGGCTCCGGGAACAGCTCGGAGGGGCTCGGGCGGCGGCTCCGCGGAGGGGGCGGCGCGGCTCCGGGAACAGCTCGGAGGGGCTCGGGCGGCGGCTCCGCGGAGGGGGCTGCGGGGGGAGCGAATCCACCAGCGCAGGCTCCGGAGCACAGGGCGCCGGGACACAGCCCAGGATCCGGCCTCCCCCGGGACAGGTAGAGGCCAGAGGGCCCAGGACAGCAAGGACGCTCCTGCCTGGAACTGAGCAGATCAGCGGCCCCGCCCGGAGCCTCCAGGCCCTGCAGACGGAGAGCCCCGGAGCTACTGCGGGAGCTGACTCCAGGGTCCCAGAGCTGCCCCCGCCACTGGGGCTCCCTCCCAGGGCCTCACGGGGTGAACAACCCCCACTGAGCCCTGCACCAGGCAGGGGCAGAGCAGCTCCCCCAAGTGCTAACACCTGAGAATCAGCACAGCAGGCCCCGCCCCCAGAAGACCAGCGAGACGGACCAGTTCCAAGGGAAGTCAAGGGACTTAAAGTACACAGAATCGGAAGATACTCCCCCGTGTTTGTTTTTTTTGTTTTTGTTTTTGTTTTTTTAGTTTTTGTTTTCTTTTGTTTTGTTTTGTGCTTTTTTTTTTTCTTTCTTCTTGATTACGGATTGCTTCCCCCCCCCACCCCACCTTTTTTTTTTCTTCTTTTTTCTCCTTTCTTTTTCTTTTTCTTCTCTTTTTCCCCTTTTTTTCCTTCTTTCTCTTTTTTCTTTTTCTCTTTTCTTTCCTTCTCTCTCTTTTTCTCCTTTTCCCAATACAACTTGTTTTTGGCCACTCTGCACTGAGCAAAATGACTAGAAGGAAAACCTCACCTCAAAAAAAAGAATCAGAAACAGCCCCCTCTCCCACAGAGTTACAAAATCTGGATTACAATTCAATGTCAGAAAGCCAATTCAGAAGCACTAGTATACAGCTACTGGTGGCTCTAGAAAAAACCATAAAGGACTCAAGAGACTTCATGACTGCAGAATTTAGATCCAATCAGGCAGAAATTAAAAATCAATTGAATGAGATGCAATCCAAGCTAGAAGTCCTAACGACGAGGGTTAACAAGGTGGAAGAACGAGTGAGTGACATAGAAGACAAGTTGATGGCAAAGAGGGAAACTGAGGAAAAAAGAGACAAGCAATTAAAAGATCATGAGGATAGATTAAGGGAAATAAATGACAGCCTGAGAAAGAAAAACCTACGTTTAATTGTGGTTCCCGAGGGCGCCGAAAGGGACAGAGGGCCAGAATATGTATTTGAACAAATCCTAGCTGAAAACTTTCCTAATCTGGGAAGGGAAACAGGCATTCAGATCCAGGAAATAGAGAGATCCCCCCCTAAAATCAACAAAAACCGTTCAGCACCTCGACATTTAATAGTGAAGCTTGCAAATTCCAAAGATGAGGAGAAGATCCTTAAAGCAGCAAGAGAAAAAAAGTCCCTGACTTTTATGGGGAGGAATATTAGGGTAACAGCAGACCTCTCCACAGAGACCTGGCAGGCCAGAAAGGGCTGGCAGGATATATTCAGGGTCCTAAATTAAAAGAACATGCAACCAAGAATACTATATCCAGCAAGGCTTTCATTCAAAATGGAAGGAGAGATAAAGAGCTTCCAAGACAGGCAGGAACTGAAAGAATATGTAACCTCCAAACCAGCACTGCAAGAAATTTTAAGGGGGACTCTTAAAATTCCCCTTTAAGAAGAAGTTCAGTGGAACAATCCACAAAAACAAGGACTGAATAGATATGATGACACTAAACTCATATCTATCAATAGTAACTCTGAATGTGAACGGGCTTAATGACCCCATCAAAAGGCGCAGGGTTTCAGACTGGATAAAAAAGCAGGACCCATCTATTTGCTGTCTACAAGAGACTCATTTTAGACAGAAGGACACCTACAACCTGAAAATAAAAGGTTGGAGAACCATTTACCATTCAAATGGTCCTCAAAAGAAAGCAGGGGTTGCCATCCTTATATCAGATAAATTAAAATTTACCCCAAAGACTATAGTGAGAGATGAAGAGGGACACTATCTCATACTCAAAGGATCTATCCAACAAGAGGACTTAACAATCCTCAATATATATGCCCCGAATGTGGGAGCTGCCAAATATTTAAACCAATTAATAACCAAACTGAAGAAATACTTTGATAATTATACACTTATACTTGGTGACTTCAATCTAGCTCTCTCTATACTAGATAGGTCTTCTAAGCACAACATCTCCAAAGAAACGAGAGCTTTAAATGATACACTGGACCAGATGGATTTCACAGATATCTACAGAACTTTACATCCAAACTCAACTGAATACACATTCTTCTCAAGTGCACATGGAACTTTCTCCAGAATAGACCACATACTGGGTCACAAATCGGGTCTGAACCGATACCAAAAGATCGGGATAGTCCCCTGTATATTCTCAGACCATAATGCCTTGAAATTAGAACTTAATCACAACAAGAAGTTTGGAAGGACCACAAACACGTGGAGGTTAAGGACCATCCTGCTAAAAGATGAAAAGGTCAACCAGGAAATTAAGGAAGAATTAAAAAGATTCATGGAAACTAATGAGAATGAAGATACAAACGTTCAAAATCTTTGGGATGCAGCAAAAGCAGTCCTGAGGGGGAAATACATCGCAATACAAGCATCCATTCAAAAACTGGAAAGATCTCAAATTCAAAAGCTCACCTTACACATAAAGGAACTAGAGAAAAAGCAACAAATAGACCCCACCTCCAGCAGAAGAAGACAGTTAATTAAAATTCGAGCAGAACTCAATGATATCGAGACCAAAAGAACTGTGGAACAGATCAACAGAACCAGGAGTTGGTTCTTTGAAAGAATTAATAAGATAGATAAACCATTAGCCAACCTTATTAAAAAGAAGAGAGAGAAGACTCAAATTAATAAAATCATGAATGAGAAAGGAGAGATCACTACCAACACTAAGGAAATACAAACGATTTTAAAAACATATTATGAACAGCTCTATGCCAATAAATTAGGAAATCTAGAAGAAATGGATGCATTCCTGGAAAGCCACAAACTACCAAAACTGGAGCAGGAAGAAATAGAAAACCTGAACAGGCCAATAACCAGGGAGGAAATTGAAGCAGTCATCAACAACCTCCCAAGACACAAGAGTCCAGGGTCAGATGGCTTCCCAGGGGAATTCTATCAAACGTTTAAAGAAGAAATCATACCTATTCTACTAAAGCTGTTTGGAAAGATAGAAAGAAATGGAGTACTTCCAAATTCGTTCTATGAGGCCAGCATCACCTTAATTCCGAAACCAGACAAAGACCCCACCAAAAAGGAGAATTAGAGACCAATATCCCTGATGAACATGGATGCAAAAATTCTCAACAAGATACTAGCCAATAGGATCCAACAACACATTAGGAAAATTATTCACCATGACCAAGTAGGATTTATCCCTGGGACACAAGGCTGGTTCAACACTCGTAAAACAATCAATGTGATTCATCATATCAGCAAGAGAAAAACCAAGAACCATGATACTGGTTGAGAGTAATGATACTCTCATTAGATGCAGAGAAAGCATTTGACAAAATACAGCATCCATTCCTGATCAAAACACTTCAGAGTGTTGGGATAGAGGGAACTTTCCTCGACATCTTAAAGGCCATTTACAAAAAGCCCACAGCAAATATCATTCTCAATGGGGAAGCACTGGGAGCCTTTCCCCTAAGATCAGGAACAAGACAGGGATGTCCACTCTCACCACTGCTGTTCAACATAGTTCTGGAAGTCCTCGCCTCAGCAATCAGACAACAAAAAGACATTAAAGGCATTCAAATTGGCAAAGAAGAAGTCAAACTCTCCCTCTTCGCCGATGATATGATACTCTACATAGAAAACCCAAAAGCCTCCACCCCAAGATTGCTAGAACTCATACAGCAATTTGGTAGCGTGGCAGGATACAAAATCAATGCCCAGAAATCAATGGCATTTCTATACACTAACAATGAGACTGAAGAAAGAGAAATTAAGGAGTCAATCCCATTTACAATTGCACCCAAAAGCATAAGATACCTAGGAATAAACCTAACCAAAGAGGTGAAGGATCTATATCCTAAAAACTATAGAACACTTCTGAAAGAAATTGAGGAAGACACAAAGAGATGGAAAAATATTCCATGCTCATGGATTGGCAGAATTAATATTGTAAAAATGTCAATGTTACCCAGGGCAATTTACACGTTTAATGCAATCCCTATCAAAATACCATGGACTTTCTTCAGAGAGTTAGAACAAATTATTTTAAGATTTGTGTGGAATCAGAAAAGACCCCGAATAGCCAGGGGGATTTTAAAAAAGAAAACCATAGCTGGGGGCATCACAATACCAGATTTCAGGTTGTACTACAAAGCTGTGGTCATCAAGACAGCGTGGTACTGGCACAAAAACAGACACATAGATCAATGGAACAGAATAGAGAACCCAGAAGTGGACCCTGAAATGTATGGTCAACTAATATTCGATAAAGGAGGAAATACTATCCACTGGAAGAAAGTCTCTTCAATAAATGGTGCTGGGAAAATTGGACATCCACATGCAGAAGAATGAAACTGGACCACTCTCTTTCACCATACACAAAGATAAACTCAAAATGGATGAGAGATCTAAATGTGAGACAAGAGTCCATCAAAATCATAGAAGAGAACACAGGCAACACCCTCTTTGAACTCGGCCACAGTAACTTCTTGCAAGATACATCCACAAAGGCAAAAGAAACAAAAGCAAAAATGAACTATTGGGACTTCATCAAGATAAGAAGCTTTTGCACAGCAAAGGATACAGTCAACAAAACTAAAAGACAACCTACAGAATGGGAGAAGATATTTGCAAACGACATATCAGATAAAGGGCTAGTTTCCAAAATCTATAAAGAACTTATTAAACTCAACACCAAAGAAACAAACAATCCAATCATGAAATGGGCAAAAGACATGAAGAGAAATCTCACAGAGGAAGACATGGACATGGCCAACAGGCACATGAGAAAATGCTCTGCATCACTTGCCATCAGGGAAATACAAATCAAAACCACAATGAGATACCACCTCACACCAGTGAGAATGGGGAAAATTAACAAGGCAGGAAACCACAAATGTTGGAGAGGATGCGGAGAAAAGGGAACCCTCTTACACTGTTGGTGGGAATGTGAACTGGTGCAGCCACTCTGGAAAACTGTGTGGAGGTTCCTCAAAGAGTTAAAAATAGACCTGCCCTACGACCCAGCAATTGCACTGTTGGGGATTTACCCCAAAGATTCAGATGCAATGAAACGTCGGGACACCTGCACCCCGATATTTCTATCAGCAATGGCCACAATAGCCAAACTGTGGAAGGAGCCTCGGTGTCCATTGAAAGATGAATGGATAAAGAAGATGTGGTTTATGTATACAATGGGATATTACTCAGCAATTAGAAACGACAAATACCCACCATTTGCTTCAACGTGGATGGAACTGGAGGGTATTATGCTGAGTGAAATAAGTCAATCGGAGAAGGACAAACAGTGTATGTTCTCATTCATTTGGGGAATATGAATAATAGTGAAAGGGAATATAAAGGAAGGGAAAAGAAATGTTGGGAAATATCAGGAAGGGAGACAGAACATAAAGACTCCTAACTCGGGGAAACGAACTAGGGGTGGTGGAAGGGGAGGAGGGCGGGTGTTGGAGGGGAATGGGTGACGGGCACTGAGGTGGACACTTGACGGGATGAGCACTGGGTGTTTTTCTGTATGTTGGTAAATTGAACACCAATAAAAATTAGTTAAAAAAAAAAGAAGTAGAACATAAAATAATAATTATTGAGATACAAAATGTTAAACAGTAAAAATGATGTCATAGTATTAGCATCATCACCAAGAATGCTATAATCTCTACCTAATAGTCATTCATTTCTTCATATTCTAGTTCCCCAAAAGTATTGATCTAAAATGAGATTTATTGAGTTTTACTTATCTCATTGTTTGTGATTGACCACCACATAAAACTTACTACTTATTCTATCATCCCAAATATTGTGCTGTGCTCCCCAAATAAACTAGTTCCAATAAATTCAGCACATTTTTAGGGATTGATTTTTGTCTTTTGGAACAGTAATGCCCTATGGGAAATTTCTTTAACTTCATTAAGTTATCCATATAATCTGATGATCTTAGTTGCTCTAGTGATCAATATTGGGTACAAAATTGTGAATGAAATTCCTCAGTTCAAAACAAAATATATGAATAACCCTGGAATTGATTGATGGTCATTTGTGATCATGCTTGATTTTGATTAAATCTCAGAAGTCCACCTTGTAGCAATGATTTCACACTTGGTTACAGACTTCCTCCTCTAAGTTTGGATGGTGGAACTCATACATTATGCATTTCCTCTAATGACCTACATAGCCAAGGGATGACACTTTAAATTGATGAAGGTTATATATTCATATGTAGAACAAATTAGTTTAGAGACAAATGAAGAATAGATGTGCAGTTGTGCTAGCATGAACTGTTAAAATTATAGTGATTATTATAACCACAGTCTAATACCATCCAGACATCAGCTATCATTATATGTGTCTCCATCATAAAGACACAATTCTATCTGTCCTAAAATAATATTTCATTACAGGAATATTATTTATATAAAAATAGTTCAGATGCTGCTAGCAATTCCATGTCAATCCAGTATTTTCAGGAATTTAATACTTAGTGGCATAAAATTTGCTTTAAGGCATTAGAGGATTACAATTTGACTTAAAAGCTTTTGTTGTGTTCTAGAAACTTTGTTTGGAGAAAGATTATTGAACATAATGACAATTTCATTCATAGTCAACATAAATTGCTGCCTCGTTGCCATGTTATATTACTAGAAAGTGACCTGTGAATAGCATGAGATCAAAAGTAGGGGAAAAAACATTGTTAAACCACCTTTAAAACTAGTTTTGGGGACAGCTGGGTGGCTCAACGGTTAAGCATCTGCCTTGGCTCAGGGCATGATCCTGGGGTTGAGTCCCACATAGGGCTCTTCGTGGAGACCCTGCTTCTCCCTCTGCCTGTGTCTCTGTCTCTCTCTCTCTATGTGTCTTTCATAGATTAAAAATAAAATCTTTAAAAATAAATAAAGTAACTAATCAATTAATTAATCTAGTTTTGAAATAACATTTCATAGATTTTAAAGATTTCTAATCAGAAAAAATTAATGTGATAATTATATTTTATTCCTTGTGAATTTTTATAATATCATATTTTTTGAATTCTTGTGGCATTTATGGTTTGATGGATGGAAAAACAGATGCATGAATAAAATGTAATCAATGTCCCATTGGCATATGCTTTATGTGGAAAATAGCTTCACCTCACCTTGGCAGTAATAGAAGGGTTACAAAGTATTATTTCACTAGTTAAATTTTCTGCAAAGCCAAGATCTTTTGTAGGAATTATCAGAATTATCTAATTTTTGCAAACATAAAGTAAAAATTGAGGCCTTCTGCACTCAGAATGTGGAATTTATTATTTTCTTTATTTTAAAGTAACATTATACTTAACAAAAAAAATGCAAAATGTAATACCCATTATTCTCTTATACCCATTACTCACTCTCTCCTAATGTTTATCTGATTAGCTATAATTAACAATGATACACTACTATTAACATATCTACAGATCTAATTTAAATTCTGCCAATAGTCCTACTAATATTCATTTTCTGATGCAGAATCCAATCCAGGATATTACACTGCATTTATATTGCATGTCCTTTTATCCTACACGAATCTAGGAAGTCCCTTGGTCTCTCTTTATCTTTCATTACCTTGTCACCTTTGAAGAGTACTGGTCAATTGTTTTGTTGAATTTTTCCTCAATCTGGATTTGTCTGAAATTTTCTCATAAGTAGATTGGAGTAATGCATTTTAGCAAGAATTTCACAAAAGTGATTTTATGCCCTCACGTCAAATCATCTTAGGTAGCACATGATGTCCATATGGAAAAAGAAGTGATGCAAAGATAGACACTAGAATTAGCACATAAGTGAATCTATGCTCTCATTAAAGAAATAAACATATTTTTTTTTTCCAGGACAGAAACCTAAGTTCAGGGAATCATAGATAAGTTGTAGCTTTGCAAATAATGTTAAAATCTCTATCACAGAAAAGTAATTTGTGTATGTCCCCTTCTAACTGTGATTTGTATATTATTATAAATAGAAATATCCAGATAGCCCAACTTGCATACAAATTTTGAAAATGAAGAAAAATAGAAATTACATTTGAAATTGAAAAGAATTTTAAATATCCAAGGATTTCATGTATAGTAACTTCACAGCAGAAAATGAAAAGATTACTGTGAATGGTGTTGCTCTTCCTAGTCAGAGAAAGTATGGTATGAGTATATATGAGGTGTTAAAAACAAGAACCAATAAATTAATTTTTTGCTGGAGTTAACACATTACAATTAGGACCAATGTGTCCACATTAGTAGGCTCTTTGTAAATGAGCATGTCTATAACATATAAGGATGCCAGTTACAAAAGTGTGGTCATTATTTATAACATTGGTTGGGACAATGGTTTTTAAGAGCTCATTTTAGTCACAGCAGTAGTATCTTTTTAGACTTCATAGTAATTATGTGGGGCTTTTTTATGTTTAACACAATTTCACTCTCTCACTTTCTGTATTTATCTTTAGCTCTTTTTCTCTAGATGTACAACCTAGCTAAACATACATAATCTTAGGAGCACATCTGATGCTGAGCTGGTTGTTGGAAACTTTATTCCAAGACAATTACTGATATTGCCAGAGAGTGTTAAAAGGAAGATTAGCATCTAGATTAACTAGCCAACCCTATATAGTGTTGATAAACCAGTATTCATGTTCACCTGTCCCTCTTTAACCTGAAACCACCGCATTGATTGATTCTCCATTTTCCTGCTTGAACTTAGTAAAAGCCTAAAATGAAAGGTAGGAGTGAGTGAGATACTTCTGTATTTCAGCTGTCGATCTTTGCAGAATACAAATTTGAGCAGGTAAAGTATATGACTATCCATAGAAGGGCTAGGTCATAGGTCATTTTACTCTTACTTGAGTATAGACACCTGATTCATACATTTGCTCTACACATGCCTGATATGTGGCAGATAATGCTACCTATTAAATTAAATGTTATGAGAAAAGCTATGCAAAATAGTGAGAACACCAAAAAGAAGAAGAAGAAGAAGAAGAAGAAGAAGAAGAAGAAGAAGAAGAAGAAGAGGAAGAAGAAGAAAAGAAGAAGAAGGAGGAGGAGGAGGAGGAGAAGGAGAAGAAGGAGAAAGAAGAAGAAAGAAGAAGAAAGAAGAGAGAAAAGGAAAGGAAAGAGAGAAAGAAAAAAGAAAGCCCTATTCTACCTACCATAAAAATTTACTGAAGTCATATCAAGGTCATATGTCCTATATTTTTTTAAATCATAGGTACAATCATAGTCTACTATAATCCTGCATTCTGTCCTTTGTTTTGATTTATAATAAGTATATTTTCCTTTTCTTATGTAGTTTATTAGTCTGATTAGGAAAGCAGTGCATACTTATTTTGGATAATGTAAAAATAAAGAAAAGCCAGAGACATAAAATGATAACATAATCTTATCAACAAAAGAAAACCACTTTCACATATTTGAAACCAAATTAACTATGTAACATTTTTAGTTACTGCATGTATGGTTAATGAGTTTATAATTTCAGGTTTGTAGATAGAAAACTATTTATTTATACTGGCCTCAATTTTTCAATATTATGCGCAAAGTTAAATAGCAATCTTTATGTGGAGAGTATCATCCCACCCTCTACCCACCCACACGCATTTGGGCATATTCACTTAGTACTGTTCCTTGTTCTGTTTGAACAAATGAACCAGTTCAATTAAAAAGTCAGGGTGGTTCTGGGTGTGGTTGATTAGTGTGAGAATACAGGAATTATCATGGAGCCAATAGGTAGAAAGTACAGGCTGATCTCCTAAAACTGCTCCCTAGAATGCAGTCAGCAATCAAGGCAACCTTTCCTTCTTTGAGGCTGCACAGTCTCCCTAATTTCTCTATCTCTCTACTCTTTAATTGACCTGTTTCCATCATCAACTGATTCCTTTGCTTGATCTTTTGGGTAGCCCTGCCAGGGTCACCAGCCTATGCTACATTCCCCTCAGCTGACCTGCTCATCTTTGAATTTTTATAGTTCTAGAAATTGGTAGATGGTCATCTCATATGAGTGACACCACACGTACCACAAATGTCTGGACAGTGAATGTTCTGGTCTTTTCTTATAATTGGCCACACATAGCTCAATCAGCAGTCGCCTCTGCACAAGAACGACAAAAACAAAAACCAAACCAGCCCTGCACAGTTTCACTGAATGGGATGCCATGACAGAATGGTTAAGGAAAAGAAGGAATGGGAATAAGGCAGGAAATTGAAAGATAATATCTGTTATTGATTTGGTGTAATAAATTAAAGGTGTGTGGTTCTGTTTTAGATATTTTAAAATAACAAAAACAAAGAAGAAAAGAATTGCCCTAAACTTACCACTAATTAGGTTTTGAAAATATGTTTATTTTTCCACTAACTTTTCTTGAGGTTATTTAGATATTTCTTGATAAATCTTTATGGTAACATATGTGAAAGCAAGCATGTTTCTTCGGTGATTTGGAGGAAAGAATTGTGAAAATTGTAGTTTTTATCATTGGTAAAACTTGTAATGAGGAAAAATTCTAATAAATAGTCAATACTAATGATGAGGTGCATGATTCCTCTCGTGAAATTTTCTTTATTTCCTCGAAAATCTAAAGACTCATGAACACAAAGCAGTGTTCAATATCCTCATTTTCTTACCATAGTCCTTTACTTGACTGTACCTGTTACCAAGACTATCTCTGAACACTGTGTAAATTTCTAGACTGGTTTATGTCTCAATAATTAATTTGGGAGGAAGCATGATAGATGGGAGGAAGGGGCAATAAGAAATCTTGAAATTACCAAATATTAGATTCAGAGACTTTATTTTTTTAAATTTTTGAGTACAGTTGAAACACAATGTCACATTAGTTTCAAGTGTATAACACAGTGATTCACAAGTTTACATATCATGCTGTGTTCACTACAAGTGTAGCTACCATCTGTCACCATACAACACTATTAAAATGTCATTGACTAGATTCTTTTTCCTACGCCTTTGTTCCTGTGACTTATTCATTCCATAACTGGAAGCCTATATCTCCCATTCCCTATTTTTCTCATTTCCCTACCCTTCTCCCCTCTGGCAACCATTAGTTTGCTTGCTATTTAAAGATCTGATTCTGCTTTTTTTTTTTTTTTCAATTCATTTGGCTATTGTATTTATCCTTTTTTTTAATTGTCTTTCTCAGCCTGACTTACTATATTTAGCATAATACCCTCTAGGTCCATCCATATAGTTTTAGAATGGAGGATTAACTGTTTTGTTTTGTTTTTACCATATTAATCTAATTGCTGTTCTCAATATAGGGTCAACAATGATTTGGTCAAGTCAGGGAAGCTATTAAGAGTTCTCACTAAAACAAACAAACAAAAATCTCCACTCATTTCACTCAAATTGCCTGTTGCAAGTTACTAGATGTATTTTACAAAACAATTTCATTTATTTGATTGTATTCATTTTGTTAAAATAATCCTTTCTTCCTGCCAAGAGTGTAAAATGATTCTCCTTTCTCCACATGCAAACTGGTGCAGCCACTCTGGAAAACAGTATGGAGTTTCCTCAGAAAGTTGAAAATAGAGCTACCCTATGACCCATAAATTGCACTACTAGGGATTTAACCCAAAAATACAAACACAGTGAACTGAATAATCACCTGCACCCCAATGATTATAGCAGCAATGTCCACAATAGCCAAATTATGGAAACAGTCCAGATGTCAGATGTGCATTGACAGATGAATAAAGAAAATGTGATGTATGCGTGTGTGTGTGTTATATATATATATATATATATATATTACTCAGCCATTAAAGCAAACAAACAAACAAACAAACAAAATGAGATCTTGCCATTTGCAATGACATGGATGGAACCAGAGGGTATTATGCTAAGTGAAATAAGTCAGAGAAAGACAATTATCATATAATCTCACTCATACGTGGAATCTAAAAATAAATAAATAAATCATAGGGGAAGAGAGGAAAAAACAAAACAAGAAGAAATCAGAGATAGAGACAAACCATAAGAAACTCTTAATCATAGGAAACAAACTGAGGGTGGCTGGAAGGGAGGGTAGAGGGGTGGAGGATGGGTTTTTCAAGTGATAAGCATTAAGGAAGGCATATAAAAAAATAAAAAATTAAAAAAAGGAAGGCATGTGATGTAATGAACACTGGGTGTTATCTAAAACTGATGAATCACTGACCTCTGACTCCAAAACTAATAATACATTATATCTTAAGTAATTGAATTTAAATAAAAAAGAAAAATATAAATTCATATTTCTTCTTAAAATAAAATTTAAAAAGACACTTTCTTTGTCATTTACACTCACTCAGCTTTAATTCATCCAATAGCCATCATGTGCACAGTTGTAGCTACTTAGATTTGAAGAGATTGAATACCCTCCATAGTATTTGTACAAAATAGGCATTGATCTATAATCTGATCTCACTAACTAGGCTCTTATTTCCTTGTTCACTCTCTCCACCATTCAATGGTGACCCCACCATTCCAAATGGCTTTAAATCCAGCTAGGCTGAGGATGCCCCAATTTGCAGCTTTTATACAAACTCCTTTTTCGAGTTTTAGATTTATAGATCCAACTGCCTGCTTGACTTTGCACTTAGATTTTTCAAAGCCACCTTCGACTTACACATCCAAAATGAACCCTTGATTTTTCACTCAAATATTTTCCATTCTTGATTTCTCTTCTTCTCACCAATTTATACCTTCAACTGCACTTTTTCTAAAGTCTAAAGCCTAGAAGTCATCTTCAAAATATTCCTTACCCCGTCAGTAAATGCTGTCAATCCTTCCTCCAAACTATGTCTCATCTGAATGTATTCTTTTGATCTATTTTGCCAACATACTCTTTTCCACTCAACTTTATAGTGTAATTTTAGTTGGCCTTCTTGCTTCCATCCTTGCCCTCCTTTACCACTTTCTCTGCAAAATCAATAAAGGGAGAATTTAAACAATAATTTATTAAGTCACTCCACCATGTTAAGTTATTCAAAATGTTTTATGTTACTAGTTTATATTGAATGTTTAGAATGTATTCCATTATAGGATGAATTCTTCAGTGAGACTCACAAGGCCCTTCATGATCTGACCTCTACCTTCCTTTACAGGACAATATTTCGTCACTCTCTCCCTAACTTTCAAGGTTTCAGCAGCATTGGCCTTCCTCTACATCCTTAATTAAGCCAAGTTCTTTGAAAGCTGAGTGACCACACATGATGCTTCCTTTATTTGGAAGGCTTCTTTTCCTACCTTGTTAACTCTTGAATTGTGTTATAATGTGTAATGATAGAAATAATAATCTCTTAGGCCCAGTGACCTTTCCCTTCATAATATCTTTGTAATTATTACATTTCTCTTCCTTAGTTCTCCATAATCTCTGGAAGGGCGTCGCTATAGTAGAACTTGATCATAATACAGCAGAACTCGATCTTCTGTATTACTAGAGCATAACCCAATGCCTGATACATAATTATTGCCTAGTAAACTTGTTTTGGCTGACCAGCCAAGTTTAAAACCACAAATATTTTAAAATTAAAGAATAGGAACTCTTCCGTTGCAGAAAAGGGACTCTCTTAGAATATAATTTGTAGGTAACTAGTAATTAAGAATTAAATGAATGATATTATTATTAAAAGTTATCTAAAAGAAAACATATATCCTCTACTCATTAATAATAAATATTATAGTTCAATTTTCCAGAAAGACTCTACCATATATTTCTGAGAGTTATACTAAGTCATTGTGATATGAAAGAAATTTTTGCATATGAAGAATTATTTGGATGAGTATATAGGAAATTTATAGTTATTTAGAAACTGGAGATTTAAACTATTTAGTAGTTTCTACTTTAAATATTTTTCCTGTTGAAACACATTGATTTATTTTCCTTTGCATCTTTCAACCCAGCAGCTCTAACTTTGACATTTTTATCACCCCAGTGGAATGCCTGGTTTTCATTTGCAAAGCACACCTCACTTTTACAAGTGAAACATTTCACTTTTATAAGAGAAACATCAGGGGCTAAGTAGTACATGCAAATCTAACCAGCTCTGCTTTATTGTTCTGACTCCATATTTTCACAGACAGGGATTTCTTATAAGATAAATGTATCACAAAAGCAAAATTCTTTTCAATGGAGAAAGGGAAGTTCTGTCCACTGCGCTTGCTTCTGATTCTTTGCACAGGAAGCACCAGGGACATGTAAAGAGTGTTGGCCTCACTTATCAACATGCTGACAGCTGCCTATAGAAGTGCAGAAGCTCACATATGCCTCTGTTTGCTTTTCCACACTTAGTTACATTGGCTGTACATACTCATCTCCTTGACTCCAGGCGAAAACACAATAGAAACATATCAATGTGACTCAGAGGAAATATCGCCTCTGGCAGTCCCGAAGTCTAGTTTTAGATTATTCCAATTCCAGTCCCTCTTTGACATTGAACAGTCTTTTTTTTTTTTTGAAGATGTAATTGGCTTTATTTAATGATTCATAAATTAGGCAACTTGTCATATAGCAGGCAGAGAGATATACTTAAACTTTCCTCTTGATTCTTCATTTCAGCTCCCCCCATCTATAAAGGAGTTAATCTGGATAGACCCCCAAGAAGTCTTTCATCTCTCCCTTTCTATTACTCTAATTTCCAATCCCTTAGCTGAAAATAAAATAACTTTGTTGAAATGGTATGTTCTATTTTATTATGTTGAACACCGAACTATGGCTAGACATTCATGCTCCTGGTTCACTGAGAGTCCTAAATGTACACCTTTATTATCACATACACTTCTGTGATTTTATTTTTTCTTCTTACCCTACAATCAAAAGTATTTTGTAGATATATAGTCTTTAATGCAATGCTCCTCCTTTAATGTTTACCTAACCTCATGTGAGTTCTTCAACTGTGTGCAGAGGGGGAGAGAATGTTTTTTAAGATGCCAGTAGTAAAATGTGCTTTCAAATTTATTCTAGTATTTCTTCAGTAGATTGACTTTCAGCTGGTCCTTTCTAGGAAATCTATACCATGGCCTACTGAAAGATGAATGGTATTTGCGCCTGAGAAATTTGCCACTCTCTATCTTGAGCTTTACGCACTGGTCATTGCTGTGTTAGTAGCTATGTCTGCAGACCTGGCAAGAACAGTGAAAGACTCTTCTTGTTTATTATTAAGGTCATCATTCACTTATAATTGTTCTCATATTTCCAACCTGCCTTTTAGAGATCCCAAACTTCCCCGATAATGAAATTTTTCAAAGATTTTATTTATTTATTCATGAGAGACAACAGAGAGGCAGAGACATAGGCAGAGGGAGAAGCAGGCTCCCCACAGGGAGCCAGATGTGGGATTCGATCCCAGGACCCCAGGATCATGACCTGGACCAAGGAAGATGCTTAACATTGAGTCACCCAAGTGTCCCTCAGTAATGAAATTTTGAATTAGATCTTTAAGCAAGTCAGAAAAACGCATGCTAAGTTTCTGTAACACATATTGGAAGCTACCACTTGAAGTTACTGCTCCTTTATGGTTGTAACCAGTTACGAAACTAGAAAATAATGACCCTATTTTACAACTGAGGTTTGTACAGTAGATTTGATCAATAAAACACACATTCACAGTTATAGAAAGTTATTGCAAGAAGCAAAAAGACCCACCTTTTGTGTCAGTACTTTTTCTACTGGTACTGGGATCCTTGAGAAGTTAAAGAAGTTTACTGAGATTTAGGTTAGTTTCGGTCTCTTTTACAAAACACATTGTGCTACGCACTGCTGAATGCTATTAGGTGATATTATTTTGTGTTATTAAATCCTTAAAGGAACCCTGAAAACAAGTAATATAATCCTAATTTATAAACAAGAAGGAAACTGAAGGTATGGTATTATAACTGACAGACAATAATTTAAGCTGGACTTACTTATCTAATTCAAAGCCTTTTTTTCCCCCAAGAAAGTTCTAGGCCCAAGGTGGAGCTTGAGATCAAGAGTCTCATGCTGTACCAGTTGAGCCAGCTAGGCACCCCTTTAATTCAAAGTTTTTATTTTTTACTTTAAAGAACACTCTAGACTAATTGGAAAAAAATTTTGGTGAATTCATAGGAAGTCAAAATCATCATTTTTAAAAGTTTAAATTTTTAGAATATATATATTTCAAATTATCTTAGCAGTTAAAGACCTTTTCCAGTAAGAAGATCTGTTTATTTAAAATTCCCAATTTCTCAAGTAAATATTATTTATACAGTTAATGAGAGTCATTGAAAAATTAAAATTTTTCAGGCTCCTGGGTGTGTCAGTCAATTAAGCAACTGACTCTTGGTTTTGACTTGTGCCATGATCCCACAAGCCATGATCTTGAGATTTGAGACCAAGCCCTGTGCTCAGCAGAAAGACTACTTGAGATTTCTCTCTCTCTCGATCTCTCAAATAAATAAAAAAATCTTAAAAAAAAAATAAAACTTTCCTAAGCACTTTGTATACACACTGTGGAATCCTATTTTACTTTACTTAACAAATGTATTTTTATAGATAGTGAAAAAATAAATGCTAGCCTTACCCTGAACGAATTATCACAAATTTAAAAAGTACAGATGAATAACTTTAACTACTCTAAAAATAAAATAATTGTATTTACTGAAGTAACAAAAATAAATAGTTGATATTTTCAAATAATAACATTTTCTCAAGTAATCTTCATCTCACATTCTGCCAAACAAATGACATACAATTTTCTTACTTTAAGAAAAAGAATTTGTAATTTTATAAATCCATAGATATTATAGTTCCAGGTTAAGTCCTAAAAGATTTTTGTCATAATTAGAAACATGGTATGTTTTAAGAAATGTAAAAAAAAAAAAAAAAGGATAATATAAACTTTAGTTATATTGGGATTCTTTTTGTCCTCTTTCCTATATTGGTTCCAAAATACAGTAAACAGGGGCAGCCCGGGTGGCTTGGCAGTTTAGTGCCGCCTTCAGCTCGGGGCGTGATCCTGGAGACCCAGGATCGAGTCTCACATCAGGTTCCCTGCATGGAGCCTGCTTCTCCCTCTGCCTGTGTCTTCGTCTCTCTCTTTCTCTCTTTCTCATGAATAAATAAATAAAATCTTTTTTAAAAATAGAGTAAATAGGATATTCCCAAGGCAATATAAAACTGAAGCTATGATCTTAATATATTTTAATAGCCATAGATGAAGGTTGGACATTTGTATATAACAGGAGAAATTATTTTCTTATACTTAACTATATATACCAAATTTCTGAATGTAGAATTATCCAAATCCTAATAGGTAAGATGAATAGTGAAAGGTAGAATGGAGAGATGGACAGATTAAAGTATGCCAAATATTCTTTAATTCTTCTCTTATCAGAATACAAGGGTCTATGTTTCCCCTTGAGTCTGGGTAGGTGTTGTGATGGTTTTTACTAATAGAATCCACTCAAAGTGATGATGTGCTACTTTGAGGGCCCAAGTCTTAAAAAATTAAAACTGTTTACATTATTAACATTATTAACATGAATGTTAATTTATTGATTTTATTACTGATGTTGTCACTATGTACATCAATTTTTAAAAACCTGAAGACAGAGGTATCATCTTTATAATGCTTCTTATGAAATCTGAATTGGAACCTGAAGTATCCTATCACAAATTAGGGTGTTTGTTAGACTGTACATATATGCTTGGGCTCATTAAGCTCTTTGGTTCTGTGGATTTATAGTTTTCATCGAATTTTGAAAAAATATGGATCTTTTCCTTTACATATCTATTCAACCCCACCATGAACACACCTCTTTTTTTTTTCTTTTTCTTTTTGAGAGACTACCATTCCACATGTATCAGACCAGCTGAAGTTGTTTACAACCCACTGGTGTGCTTTTAGCTGTTGTTTTGTTGTCTTTGTTTTTCTCCTCTGTGTTTATTTTGAATTATTTTACTGCTATGTCATCAAGGTCATTTAATCTTTTCTTCTGGAGTGTCTTACTGGCTATTAGGCCCATTGTATACATTATTGTTTTTCAGTTCTACAAGTTCAATTTGATCTACTTATTTTATATTGTTCATATATCTAATTAACATGTTCAATCTTCCATCTGGCTTTTGAACGTACAGATTACAATTATTACAACTTCTCTAATGTCTTCATTCATTCACTCTGTCATTTCTGAGTTGGTCTTAACTGTTTTGTTTGTTTCACATATCATAGGCTGTATTTTCCTGCTTCTTTGAATATGAAATATCAAGAATTTTACCTTTCTAGGTACTAGGTATTTTTATATTCCTAAAAACATTCCTGAGCTATGTTCTGAGACGTGTTTAACATACTTGGAAATAACATTATTCTTTCTGGTCTTACTTTTAAGCTTTATTAGGTAGGACTCTGGCAGTGTTTAGTCTAGGACTAATTATCAGCCTAGTGAAGTTAAATTTTCAAAGTACTTTACCAAGTATCCCTTGAATTATGAGGCTTTCACTCAGGCTTACCAGATCAATAATTACTCCAAACCCTTTATGATCCTCAAAGATTTTTTTTCTCTAGTTCTTTTAGGTGGTTCTTTGTCCACCTAAAAGAAGATGGGAATTTGCTCATTCAAGTGCACTGATAACTACTCAGCTGGATACTTAAAGAGAACCCTCTGCATGCAGTTCTTTTCTCTCTGGAACTCTATCCCGTGAACCTTAGCTAGTAGCTTCCTCAAACTCTCAGTAGTATCTCCTCAATTTAGGAAGACTTCTGGGTTCCACCTGAATCCCCCTCTCTGTGTGTAGCCTACAAATTATCTCCAGCTTTAAGTTAAGGGCAAACATAGGGATACCTTTCCCTTACTCTCTCAGAAATATAATGCTTTTCTTTGCCTGATGTCCAGTGTCTTGAAAAGCAGTGTTTAGTATTTAGTAATGGTTTTCATTGTTTCAGATGGGAAGGTATAATTAGTTTTTGTTACTCCGTCTTAATAGGAAGGGGAATTTGGAAACTACTATTACCATTCAAAATCACCATATGATAAAAGTTTCCATATCTTTTGTAGGTTTCTTAATGTGCTTAATTCCTTTTTCACAAATCAAGAAAAAAATATTTATATTATAATCACAGTCCCAGCATACTATCTTTTCTGCAGAAATAATACAATGTACTTAATCCATCTGTTTAGTACTTGACTCTGTCCTGTAAGAACATATACAAGCAGCCATTCATCCTATGTATGATACCTCTAGAGACAATAATATTATTTCTTTCTCTGGGTGTTATATGTTGGAATATGAATTTAAATAAAATATTTTTTTAAAAAATGTTATTTCTTTCTGAGGAAGCCCACTTTCTTTTAGAATAGTTTTAATGGAAAACAAGTTTTTCTTTATATTTTGGTGAAATCTGTGCTTCATTGTTCTTAGTCTACTACCTTGTAGAATTCACAAATAAAATATAAGTACATTACAGCATTGACAATTTAAGAAAGATTTTGTTTTCCCAAAGTTTTATCTTCTCTTAGCTAACAGCTCCAAATTCCTTTAATTGCATATGATGCAGTTTTGTGCTCTGTCACCATTCTCATCTAAAACCAATACTTTTTACTTCAAGTCATGTTATTGTTTGTTGGTTGTTTTGCTGGGGGTTATAATCTCCCAAGGTTAGGAATTGTTTATTGTTTACTAGTCAACCTTGGTTTTTATTTTCCCACATGTTTTTCAATATCTGTGCTCATCTTTACTTATAGCATCTCGGAATTTCCTTATAGGACATTTTCCCTTTATTTTTGAGGAATATTTCTAAGATTCCATTCTGTGAGAGACTAGTGGTGGGAAACTCTCAAATGTTACTCATATTGGATGTGTCTCCTCATGTGTTTTGCAATTTTGGATTAAGCAGGTTGTGTTTTATTAGAATCCAGTGAGATCTAGATTGTGGCTGTGTTTTTCCAGAGAATTCAAAATTTTTTTTTTCCTAGCTCTACATCATCCCTGACCCAGTGCTACAGTGAGGACAACTTTAGATCAATTTATTGACTTGAAGTTTTCTGAATGAAACAGAAAGACGACATGTCTTATTTTTAAAATTTTTATTGAAGTACAATTGACACGTCACAAGTGTAGCTACCTTCTGTCACTATACAATGCTATACCAGTATCATGGACCATATTCCCTTTCATCTGCATGACTTACTCATTTCCTGTCTAGAAGCCTGTATCTCCCACTACCCTCACTCTTCACTCCCCTTTATCCTTTTTGCTCATCTTTCCACCCACCTCCCCTAGGCAACCACCAGTTCATTCTCTGTAATTCTGGATTTGTTTCTGCTTTTGTTTGTTTTTGTTTGTTTTCATTTGATACCAATTATATTGATATAATTTGATACATTGAGTTGAGATATATTTTTCATTTTTTAACATTTTTATTTTAATTCTAGTTAGTTAATATATAGTCCTATACTAGTTTCAGGGGTACAGCATAGCAATTCAATAATTTTATACATCACCCAGTGTTGATCATGCCAAGTGCACTCCTTAATCCCCATCACCTATTTGAACCAACCCTCACTGCCCGCATCCTCCTTGCTCCCCCCACCCTGTAACCATTGGTTTGTTTTCTGTAATCAAGAGTATGTTTCTTGGTTTGTCTGTCTTTCATAAAGTGTACATTTGAACATCAAACTAGATGAAAGGTAGTAACATAATTATGAATTCTCAGAGACTTTTTTTTTAATCCATGAGTTAGGATGCATCTGAAAGATTACCCACTTGTTTCCAATTGTTAGTGGGTTGACTTTGCTTCTGATGTACTTTTTCACCAAGGATATAGTTCTTCAAGGGTCCCGACTTTAATGAAACCAACTTGTTTATCTTGTCCCCTGTCCTCAAGATGATTATTAAAACATGACACTTTAGGGTACTGAGATTGTTAAGGATTCACTGAGCAGCTATAACTTCCATGAAGATATTTTAATCAGCTTTCTTTTTATTTTTTGTCTTTAAGTTTGTCCCTTGTTATCTACAAACATTTTAACACCGTGATTACATTATTTTAGCAAATATTCTCAAGGTTTTGTAATGGGAATATTTTTCTTCAGGTTTGTTTGTCTAAAACACTGTCCTATATCCCATTGCTTCTTCTACCTCATTCAGAAGCATGCTTCTTGTGACAAAAATAAAAATGAAGTACTTTATGGCATTTACTTAAGAGCTGTGTTGTTTAATGAAACCATAAAGCTTAATTATGGTCATTCTACTAATTTCCACTTGATTGTTATCTTTATATTCAGCCCTTATTCCTTACTCTTTTTCCCTGTACAAACAGTCTATTGATGTGCCGATACACTGGGTGTAAAGTCAGAATTCTTCCGTTTTAATGATAGAATCCCAAATCAATCTCCTATCTTAAGTCAGGGATGGGATTTTATTGGATGATGTACTGGAAAAGTCAGTAATTAAAGTAGCTAATTTCTGGTGGATTAATGTCACCAAAATCCTCTTCACATCTCATATATGGTCTCCTCATGTTGATTTTATTTTTCCCTAAGAAGTATAGAATGACAACCAGCTAACTCTCACAAATTTGGCAACCCCAGCAGAAGTTGAATTTCTCTTTTCTAAGAGTTGTAGATGAAAAATCCATGTATCACTCTCATTTGTTTGGATAAAATGTCAGTCCCTGGATCCAGAGTTAGCCGCATCAAAATGACATGAAATTGAAGGAGGAGGCAGGGGAGAATCACCAAAGAGCTGAGACTGCTGCCACTATAAAGAATACTCTGAACGCAAAATCATCAAGATTCCCATTGTTTTTGTGTACTGTGTTTTTGTGTTCTAAATTCCTAAAACCATTGCTAAGAGAGAGAAGAAATTTATTCTAAAATAACTTCTTAGTGAATTACATTGGACATGGTAATCGTTGATTTCTCAATAAATTTATAAATCATCTTAGTAAGGTTAGTTGAATCTATTTTCTTCCACTTTATAAAATTAGAAATGACTCATAAGCTTTTAATATTTCTCTTTTTGTCACAAATTCTCCAAAATCCCTCAAAATGTTTCGGTGGTCATCTTTTCAATGCAATTCACAGAGGCCAGATATTTTCATGAATTTACAATGGTAGGGGCTTTCTTTACAATTTCCTGAACTCTGGGAGATTAAAACCCTGTACATCAATATTTATTCCACGCTATTCAGTTTGAAGATTGTGATGTATGACTGAGGTAATAAAACAGTAATTGAATAATCACTCCATTCTTTCAATCAGAGGCATCCTTTAGCTCCCACTCAAGTAAGAAGCCAAAGTTTTCCTTGGTTTTCTTCTTTCTCTAATAGAATCAAATTAGTCTTTTTGTTGCCTACTCTTTCATAAGCCTCATACCACGTAAGTAACATATGTACACATGAAACCCCACATTTTCCAGAATGATGAGTCTCATTTTGAAGCTATATGTAATGAGGAAATTGTTTTTATTTATTTCTAGGACAGCATGAATTTTAAAAAATACATTAAAAGTGAATTATTAGAATAATTAGTACATATTAGAGGTTCACAGCCATTTCAGTTCCTTGAAGGTTTCTAAACATTTCAATTCCTATACTCATCACATGGCAGTGGTTCATGGGCCACACTTTGAGTAGCAACAATCTGGGGTGTGAATCAAGCTATGCCAAACTGATTCTCCCAGGTTATAATAAACTCTAGGATATAGTTTATTTCTTTTCATTGTCACTTCCTTAAAGATATTAGTCGAAGTTAGATCCATTTAATCATCATTTAATCACAGTATAGTTATCAAGGTAATAAAAGTCAAGAACGTATCAGCTTTTACAGATATATAGAAAGTTAAAAGCACCATAAATACTACACTTGGCTTCAATTCTTTCTTGTGATCTGAATCAGAATTCCATCAACCATTTCTTTTCACATGTTAAGAACTGAGATTTATTCCTATAACTCGTATTTTATTCCAATGCATTTCCACTGTCCTATTTGTGAACTAACACTCTAGTTATATCATCTTGTATCCTAACAGATTTTATTTCTTTTAGAGTGCTATAATCTTCAATTATTGCATTCCAGTCTTTAGGTTCACTCCACACTAACTTGAGGATATATTTGAATTATATCTACTTCTCTGCAATATATGTGACCTGAAGTAAAGGTAATATAGGAAAGTAAGCTTGAAGTTATGTGTCCATGTGTGTATATGTTTTAAGTATGTGTTTGTATGAAGATAAGGAAGAAACAAGGGCTAAAAATGCTATTTTAAATCCTTTTCTTAACTCTTTAAAGTGACATATTAAAAAAATAAAAAATAAAGTGACGTATTATTTTTTGATCTTCATAAATTTGTTTGCTATTCCCCATTAGCAGAAAAGAATGTACTATTCAAGCCTGTTGTCTTCTTTTTACTTTCTTAATTAATTTTTTTTTTTTTTAGTAAGAACAGGTAACTTCTTTAAAAGGAAAAAAAGCCAAACACACAAAAAAAATTAATCTTCTACTTGTTCATAAGACTTGAGCTATTCTTAGGCTAATATAAAGCATGATTTGAAAATTGTCTCCATTCTCACTTTTCTCATAACTAACTGCTATATCTTCAGATTTTTTTCTCATTTCCAAACCCAAAGTACATATAAATAGCCATTGTTACTACAAAACTCTCATGTTCTTCAATTTTCTCAAGTTTTCAGTGGCAGCCTTTCCTCAGCTTTGTTCTATAAGATATACCATGTAGTGCTTCATCCACATGGTCCATGATTACATAAGTTTGGTAAATTGTATCTGGTAATTTATTTTGGAAGTATTGTGTCCCTCTGAATCACCATAAGCCAATGGCATGTGAGATACTAGTTCCATCATATAATCAATGTATTCTTGAAAACTCAGCCCACCTTCAAATTGGCCATGCCTTATTAATATCTGTTTAAGTCAGCTGGCACAATAGTTAACTGTCAGTGAACATAAATAATTCCTGCATCAGGTCATGGCAAAACAACTCTCCTGTTAACAGGAAGCTTTTATATCCAACTCGTGAATAAATTTTGTAGAGTCATGAAATTATCATGTGGCATAATTTTCTCTTCTATATGTTTAGCATATGTTTGTACATGTTTATGTATATATCTATAAGTTACTCAGCAGTTATATTTGTAATAATGAAAAATACAATTTATAAACTACACTTGCTTTTCTCCCAGTATGTTCAGCAGGAAGAATCTTAATTAAACCAAATATTCTGATTCTATTTTTAACTTCTACAGATGTCAGTTTCTTAATTTATTAACTAAAATTTGCACACAGTATATAAACTTCCACCAAATGGTAGTTAGTGATTCTAGCATTTTACTGTAATCAAACACTAGGACAGGACTTTGGACAGGATTCATCACAAAACCTGTGGAAAATTTTCCATTCTCTACCATTCTGAAAAAAGTCATGACAATGTACCAATGCTGAAATTTTAACAATTTCTGGTTAGAAAATCAAAGTCAAATTCTACTTAGCATTTTAAAAATTGATTCTTAATATGAATCTCTTTATCTTTGAAAAAAGAGAACCTCTTACTATAATAGACAAGTTGGTGAAGATTGACACTGTTAACTTCAGCTGTCTGCTGCTTGTGAATTACATCCATCTTGAAATTCACACACACACACAAAAAAAACACTTTTAGTAAACGTGCATTTTAGTTTGTGACAAATAGATATGATTGTCCCCATGAAGGAAACTTGATGTAATCTAGATGATTAAGCTGCATACATGTAATGGTTCAGTCAAGGGATGAATGTTTAGTGATCTCCAGAAAAAAAATTATGTCAGTACTGTTGTAGTGTGCCTAGGCAGCTCTAGGGAGCAAATGGGACTTGAGGGCATTTAATTTAAACTTAATTCTATGCTGAATGATAAGGATTGGACCTAAAAAACTGCAACTCTATTCTATAGACTCAAGGACACCATTGTCTTGCCAGTATTCACATAATTCAATAGACTTCCAATTCAACAAGCACTCTTCCCTGATAGAATGTTGAATTTCACTTTGGAAATGAACTTTTACAACAAAATGATCCTTTCAATCTATATTGCTGGTTGAGTAAGTACAAGATATATCAAGCATCATTTTGTATTATGTTTGGTAGGGAATATGGTTATCTGTGAGGAGATACTGTCCTAGAAGTACACACATTCTCTGTCTCTCTCCATGTCTCTGTCTTTTTCTCTGTATCTCTTTCTTGCACCACATACACACACATGCACACACACACACACGCAATCACTCCCTGCCTCCCTTATACCTTATTGTCAATAGGTTGACATAAAAGACCAGATGCTCCTTTTTAAATTTCTGAGTGAGTGTCTGTGTGTGTGTGTGTGTTACCATTGTACATATAAAGGCAGGCAGCTTATGTTCCACTGGAGTAAATCTGTACTCAAGTGCTCCTTTGCTAGAGGGGATTTTAAAATGCCATATAGCTGTAGTCTTAACCTTGACTGTCTTTCATTCTCAAATATCTATTCAGTTATATGTGCTGAGTGACTTACAACGAAGTGAGAGAAAATTCAGTGACTTGACATTTACAGTTCCCAACTGATTCGTTTATTTATTCAACAGAGTAAATATTTAGGCAGCAGAATTAAATTGGAAAATGTTTATCAAGTTTGAGACCACCTTTCTTTCAATATATAAAACGTAAACCCAGAGGCCTACGCATAGGGAAATTTACCTATAAACGTGCCCTACAGAGAAGGGCATATTTAAATGTCCCAGTAGGTTTTCATCAACCACTAGTTTGTTTGGGCTACTTCTGCCAATATTTTAGGACAGTGCAATTGAAATGGCACCTAATAAAACATAACTTAAATGCAACTGCACTTTATTAATCATTTTGTATGATCTTACCATATGACCAGTTCTCTGAATGTATTTTCTCACTCTATTTCAGGCCGAGGACCTAATCTACTTATTTGCCACACCTGAAGTGTGTATATTTCTCTCACCGCATGTAACACCGTATATTTATCTATACACTTGAGAACAGATTAACTCAAAAACTCCTGTAACCATACCCAGAAGAGAGACTTTTGAAACAGTGTCTCAACACAAAAGCATTACAAAAATATTGATAACAAAGGCTTGCATTTCTGCTTATAATAACATTGTATGGATAAGCTAACTAAAGAATATTGCCCAAAAAATAGTTTCCAATGATTTTCAGAATTTAGTGTCATTAAGCAACCATGTAAATGACCTTTAAAATCTGAGAATATAGTGATATCACATTGTCATAATGGAGAAAATAATTACAAGCCTAGCTTTACATCAAAGTCAGGAAGTATATAATTGCAATTTCCATGGATACATTCAGAAAAAGAATTATATATGCATACATGAATATATATAAAATGTAAAATATAACAAAAAATTATCATTTTAATCATTTTTAGCATATGATTCAATGGCATTAATTGCATTTACAAAGTTGTGTAATCATTACAAATATGTTTCCAAACATTTTCTTCACTCCAAACAGCATCTATATATCTCTATAATTCCGTTTTCAAACTCCAGAACCACTGAATTAAGATCTTCAATGGAACATGAAAGAATGCATTTTTTAACAACACAGCAGAAGAATCCTATGATTAGGCCAGTTGGGGAAACAAGAGAGGGTAGGGAGTTGTTGCTCTAAGCTAATCTTAACAACTAGCATTTATATAATTCCCATGTCACCGAATTAAAAATTGAGGGTCCTGAAGATTAACTATTGTGGCCTGAAAACAGAATCTAGTCTTTTGTTTCAAATTTCATGTTTAAAAGGAAGGGAAAAGAAATGTTGGGAAATATCAGGAAGGGAGACAGAACATAAAGACTCCTAACTCGGGGAAACGAACTAGGGGTGGTGGAAGGGGAGGAGGGCGGGTGTTGGAGGGGAATGGGTGACGGGCACTGAGGTGGACACTTGACGGGATGAGCACTGGGTGTTTTTCTGTATGTTGGTAAATTAAACACCAATAAAAGTTAATTAAAAAAAAAAAAAACAAATTTCATGTTTAAGCATATATATGTTTAATATCTAAATTTAAATGCATCATCTTCTTTCAAAACATTGATATATTTGTGCATAAACTATTGACATGTTTTAGTCTGTTGTTTTTGTTTTTGTTTGTTTCTTTCAAATACTAGAAATAACAACATATTTCTATCAGATAAATTCTAGAGCAGTCTATCTGTATTCAGATTTTTATTTGCTTATTGTGTCCATTTTACTTTCAATATTCTCTTGTATAGAAAAGAAAACTCAACTTAGTTCCCTTGAATATTCTTTTCCTATTACCCCCACTCCCTGCTTTGCCAATAATTGATCAACATTATGTTTCCAATATTAAAGGTAATTGAACATTAGACTACATCTAAGGTCTTTTACTAGGACTTGGAATATTTCTGTAATATTTGAATCAACATCATCTGAGTTTTTCCAACTAATTCACAAAGAATCAATGGTAGCTCCTATAGAGGAGTAGCTCCTGTCTTTGACAGAATTAACCATTTTCATGAAGAAAGTAGTAAAATTCAACTCTGGATGAACTTGAAATGACAACATAGTGTTCATGACCAGATTGGAAGAAAGAGTGCAAGGCCTGAGGGTTCTTGAAAATTAGAGTAAAGGAGTTGCCTCTCTTGTCCATTTCTCCTCCTTCATTTCTCTCTTCTTTCCTTTTTGTCTTTCAAAGATGGAATTATGATAGAATTTCCCTTTATAACGTGAAAAAAACAAAAGAATAAATATAAATTCCTTCACTGCAATGAATTAAAATTTTCAGACTAAAATCTTTTGTTCCAGCACTGCCACCATGATGTGCTAAGGTTCTAAATGACAAACAATTTTCCAAGTATTTAAGTCCCACTCAACATTAAAACAAATACTCTCTATTCAGAATATAGTCTGTGGTTTTTATCTGTTTATTGTTCCTCTCTTAGCTCAAGTTTAGGCATCAAATTGCACTGAGTATACACATTCAAAATCCCAATCCAAATGATGCAGCTCTGCAGTAACAATTCAACCTGGAGTGTTATACTTACGCCATATCATGGGTCTGAGGACTTATTTTCTCAGGGACTCCCAACTGTTTCAAAGTTTTAAGAGGGTATATTTTACTAGAGCTTTCTGAAGTTGCAATTTATCACAGAACTAACATGACCTTCCAGCCATTGCCAAATGCATATAATTTATGCATTTGCAATGATTGTTAAAGCTATGTGTTCAGTTTAATGCCAGATCACATTATAATCAAGTGGTCAGGTTTTATCCACATGGTCACTCAATGAAGCTAAATATAAAGCCAAAGCAAGAGACTAAAACAACATCCATTTTTGTGTATCATGTATTTACGTATGTTTTCCAAATGTAGTTGTAGATAAGATGTTTACCTTTTCACTATATTTTCAATTATTGGCATAATTGATATACTCTCTCTCTTTAATACAATTCCTTTCCCACCTCTTCTTGTGGCCAGACTTTTACAGTTATCTCCATAGCAACATCGCCATCTAATAGAAAGATACATCTTCTGAATGGCTAGCAATACAACATTAACGGTTAGAACATAACGTATTTTTCATGTTGGAAACATCTGGAATGCACAATCAGTCGAGATATATAAAAATGTCTGTGGCTCCTTAACAGTTACCCAAGGCTGAGCTTGCTTGCTTTGTTAGAATTCATTTACAAACAATTCTTATTAACCAGTTCTGTAGAATAATAAAACTAACCTTTATTTCAACATCAGAAAAAAAGTTTAATTTACAAGTAAAGTTGCTTATAAAGACTCAATTTGCCATTTGTGGGAGAGTTTATGGTGGAGTTGAGCCATATTACCAACCTATTACTAGTGCACTAATACCTCTATTTACTGGCTGATTATGTCCTCTGGCAAAATTCGGAACTGTCTACTACTCTGGTGCAAACTAATCAGTTTTCAAAATTAGTTATTGATCTCAGATTTATTGTGGAAGGACCAATTTAGTGGCTGGTTCATTGAGTACTGAAGTGACACCGTTTGCATAAGTAGCAGAGAAAGAGCAAATACAGTGTTCAGAGACAGTGCTCAAAGGTAGTCTTCTATAGCAGGGAACTGACAAATATGAGTATTCAAGGATGCTAAGTTTCTGTCATCAGAGCTTAATGATACGGGTACATCCCTGCCAGTCACATGAACTTATGCTTTTTCATATGTGCATTTGTTATTCATTTTCTGAATTTAAGTAATAAATGGTAAGTCATTTTTTAAGCTTTAAGAAAATATTTCCTTTTGTTTCTTCCAGCTTAATTTTTTATTGAATTTATGTGAAGGTGACTAAAGGGAGTTTTCATTTTACAAGTATAAAGTGATTATTTGGGGAATATATATAGGGAAAATATATAGGGAAATGCTAGAAAACATAAGCCAGAAAAAGGAATCCAAAACACTTCCATGCCTAAATTACACCTCAGATTTCTCATAACTTTTCTTTTTTAAAAAAATTTATTTATTTATTCATGAGAGACACAGAGAGAGAGGCAGAGACAGAGGCAAAGGGAGAAGCAAGGTCCACGCCTGGCGCCCGATGTGGGACTCGATCCCAGGATCCTGCGATCAAGCCCTGAGCCAAAGGCAAATGCTCAACCGCTGAGTCACCCAGGCGTCCCAGATCTCTCATAATTTTTCAATCATTATTTTTTTTACTGACTGTTTTTCTTCTTCCTTTTAGAAATGACTTCTTAATGGTTTGCTTTTCTATACTTTGCTTCAAGAAATGTTAGAGAGAACTGAGATTTGACAGTTTTCTGAGTATCTTAGAGAAACAAAATATGAATTATATCATTTGGCTGACTACATAGGCGAAAATTACTCAAACACTGTCCTTGAGTTTTCCCATCAATTTGACATTCCTGAGGAGAGGTTAATTTTAAAGGTTAAGATGCAAAATTTATACAAACAACCCCAAATAAGATATGCTTATTTTTAGCTATAATTATTTTTAAAAATACATTTCACATAGGCAATACATGAATTGACAACCAAACAGTGATTATAGGTCAATATTGGGAAGAAGCTTAGAGTGAGTTACAGTAGAAATATCTTTGTATATTTCTTGTTGATGTGGGTTGCTAATCATTTTCTAATCACCTTGGCTTTCAGCAATACACTGGTCTTTTTTTTTTTCTCAAACCCCTGGATAAATGTAGGTGTGCATACTCATACACATAACATATAAATATAAAATATAACCCTCAATAATTGTTTTCATTTAAAATATTTAAAAAATTTACACTGACCTCTAGTATTAAGATCATTTTAAGTGAGAAAAATAAAAAATAAAAAAAACTTAAATAAATACTTGTTGAGGTGAAACCTCATACCTAAATGAAGTCAACCTTAAATGGAGTTCCTGTGAAATTAAGAAGGTGTGAACAGCTCTTTAAGGTTTAAAGGTGATACAGACTCTGTTGGTTTACATGTTATCACAGAACTTCATAATTTAAGAAATCCACTTACAGTATTTTCGTTATAATAAACTTTTTAATACCTGGCAAAAATGTAGCACTATTTACACTGTAAAAATATAAAGTAATATGATCCTGGGAATAAGAGAAACTAAGAAGAGAAAATGTAAAACTTTCAGACCTTCATATTATTAAAATCAAATTCACCTGCATGATAAAAGGTTTATCATTGTGGTTTCTCCAGGATATCAATTTGAATATCCAATTGTATACCACACATGAACTCTCATATATCATTGGCATTCGGCACAGTCAACAAATCTAGGAACATAGTAAAAGTTAGCCTTATGTATTCATTCAGATAATTTCTTTATGACTGTGGTTTTTAATCTTGGCAAATCATCAAAATCTTCATGAAAGCTTGTTAAAAGACACAAACCCTACTGAATCAAAATTTCTATCAATAGTTCTAAACTTTTCTGTTTTAAGTATTAATGTGTCACAGAGAAAAAATGGTTTAGATTTTCTCTGGACCTCAAAAGAAAATATAAAATAAATCCAAATATGTGATAGCAAAAAAGGTGCACATATCACAATGTTTCATGTTTTTCAAGCATGCTTCACAGAAACTTTTTGGTGTGTGGATCTAAGATAATATTATCTAAACACCTCAGCTATCAACTTACAAATTAGCAAATCATGTTCATATGTTTTTACTCACATTAATTTAGGAAGATAAAGGGAAGACTAACACAATTCCTTAAAACATTAAACTCTGTAAATTGGGGTCAAAATAAAATGTTCTGGCCCTTTTAATACAGATTATTTGGAACTAGCCCTGAAATCTATATTCTCAGTAATACGATACTAAAATGTGAAAAAGACATGATTATGTGAAATTGGTTATTTGGATTAGTTGCCTTAGTTTATATATTTCATCTTAAAAGTATTTGTTTTAATTAATTTTACACTTTCAACTAACATTTTAAAGAGTTCTCATATAAGAGAAATGCAGGATTAATTTTAAATGAAAATTTCAGAAAGCACATTGAACCACAATTGTGCACATGAATGATTAAAAATATACTTTACCACAAAAAGAACTTATTATTGATGAAGCTCCATGGCTATATAGAGTGAATTTAAAGGAGAAAAATTTTATGGAATTCAAACTTCTCTAGATCTGCTTCTGTTCAGATATTTCATAGAGAATTTGGCAAATTTGAGTACTGGACTTTTTATCTGTATTCCCATATTAGAACTACTTAAACTTTTACAGACAGTAAAGCAGTAAACTGTATAAAAATAAGCAACAATAAAACTGTCCAAATAACTTTTCTTCTATTCATATTTATTATCCTTTGTTTTTCCAAGTAGTCCCTAGAGAGACTGTAAATCAAAAAGACCTAAATTATCAAAGTACTACGAAAAGCTATTAGGACATATGTAGATTTGAAAACTAGAAAATTAAAGTTTAAGTGTAAAATCCATGAAGAACACCCAAAGAAACAAAAAATCAGAATGGGTTTCAGATTCCATCCCATTTATTTTATCCTCTCACTGCCTCCAGGACCAACTGAACTCAAAGCTAATTATAACACTGACAAAAAGGACTAGTCATTTCACTGAGTGAAAAGAAAAGAAAAAGAAAATATAGTTTTGAGTTCAACTTCAAGGGTGAATAGCAGATTAGAAAATTTTTCCCCGTAGAGGAACATGTTAAACAGTAAGGCATGACATTGTGGAAGGTTGTAAATGTTCTTTGGAAATGTTGAAAATCCAGGATTTCTTCTCATATGTATGGTCATTAAGGGAAAAAATGGATAGTACTGGGGCTGACATCACATTGGTTTTAATTCATATTAAGGTTTAAATGATTGATCAAATTATTTGATGATCTTTTGAATTTCATCCAGCTCTTAATATACTTCAAATATATCATCTTCATTGCCTTAGTTGTCATCTAAATAAAATAATAAGGTTTGAATAGATGACCAATACAGGTTCTCTCTCAGATTCAGATTCTGTTATTCCCTTTGCAAAGGTAGTAAATTTTTTTCTACACTGTATAATGGCCTTAGCTCTTGTATTTCCAGGTTGTTTGTTTGGAGCTCTAGTAAGTAACACTCTGGATATCACCTAAAATTTTGAGCAACAAGCAGCTCAGACTTATTGTTGATGATCTACAGTCATTATAATAACCTTGAAATGGACCAGTTACTAGTTTATCTCTTTAATGACTAGAAAACTTTTCTATGTCATTAATTATTTTAAAGATATCACATGTAAATATCTTTGATTCCCCAAATGGACTTCAAGATCCTTTTTGGGGGGGGGTAATTTCTAAAAGAGCTCCTATTGGTATGCATAGCACAAATGTCATATAAATAAGTGGGTAAGGACACAAGAGTAGGAAATAGACACAGTCACTGAGCCAGCAAAAGGCTTGACTGACAGTGTGCTTGGATGAATAGGAGAATCTCCTGCTAATCAACATGAAGCCACTCACCTTCCGGTTTATAACAAAAGCCTCCATGCTAGCCATATCCAGACAATCTGAATATCACTTTCATGGGCAGAAATGACCTGTGTTTGGGTAAGCTGACCTCAGGCATTGAGATGGGACAAGGTGTGTCTCCAAGGTACTGCTTAGAGATCAGTAACCTCAGCCTCCTGACTCTCCTTGCTTTACTGTTTCTTTGGGTTCCATAGACATCTGCAAATGTTCCAACTTATATTCCTCAGTCATGGCATAACTAACTCTCAGGGCTGGTTCTCCACCAGAGGGAAGTTGTATGTACCTATGTTGTGCAGGGAGAAAGATTAGAGCAATAGAAAGGACATACACTTTAGAATCTAAATCCTTGTTTTGCCATTTGCTAGCTGTATGACCTTAGGGCAGAAGTCACATTCTGAGTCTACTCTTTCATGTCTATGAGAGATGAAAAAACAATACTTGGTTAAGTTGTTATAAGAACTAGACATGACTGCAAAGAAACCTCCACAATATTGTTATTCAAAAGGTAGCTGCTAAGCCATTATTATTTTAATATTAATTATTCTCCTTTTGTGGGCACTGATAAAGGAATAGTTATATCAAAAAAATTTTTCCTACTTGTCCCTTTTTACATTTATTTAACTAGGAAAATCTTTTATTTGACTCATAAAGATTACTTGAATGCAGATACTCATAGTTTATTTGCTATAAATGATACATACATAATATTTATTGAGGCCCTAACAGGTTTGAGACACTGTGCTCAAGAATTTTTCTTGTGTTATTCCATTTTTTTTTCCATTTTACTATGAGAAACTGAGTCACAGTATAGTTAAGTCAAAATTTCCAAGGTCGTAAGCTAGGAAAGAGCAGAGCCAGAACTTGAGAACAAGTATGCTTTAAATCTTTCTACTAGAATGCCTGTGTCTGATAGTAAGTCTTAATAATGAGAGTAAGAATGCAGAGAAGAGAGAAGATGAGCAAATGCATAACTGAAGAATGGGAAGATAAGAAGTGGAAGAGGCTGTGGTTTATCTATTAAACCTATTAGTCACTGTTATTAGACTGGATTCAGATCCTAACTTTTTACTTGCCAGCTATGTGACTTTAAGCTAGTCCACTCACCTACCCTCAATCTTTGGTATTCAAATCTGTAAAATAAGGCTAATTATAGTGCCTCTATTTTGGATTTGTGTGAGGATTCAATGAGATAAAATAGGTGGTATACATTAAGCATTCAAACAATATTGTGGATATTTACCAGGGTTCCAAAAAGAGGAGGTTTAAGGTGTCGAGGAAAAATGTCATCTATACACCACAATTTTGCTTGTTACAGCTTGGTGATAAGGATTCGCAGAAGTGTGGGGCCCCCACAACAGCACCATTCATTTATGGAGCAAGCAGAATGAATATGTTACACTAAATGTACTATTTATTAAATGTCCATCATGGCTTGGAGAGTCTGCCAGGCACTTTGTGTACAACCCCTGTAATCCTCATTTCGAATTAGTAAATAAACTACTCTTTTGCCCATTTTACTGATGAATGTGAAGGTAAAGTGACATATCCAGAATTACACGTACACCCTTTGTAGATTACCAAAACACTATGTGTTGTAGAAAGAGACTAAGGACTTATTAGGAAAAATATACATTTTTCTGTCTTATTTCTCATTTTTCTTTCTTATTTCTGTCTTATTAAAATTGCTTATTTACATCTTAGACACTGACAGTTTAGCAATAGAAGGATCTCACAAGTCTTACATTATTAATGGTATTAGAGAAGTGACAAAAATGCTTCCATGTCTTGACTTTGGAGGGCTTATATTTTGTTCAGTTTTGTTTGTTTGTTTATGTTTATATTTTTTCTGATATATATAATTAATTAGAAGGTTCATGACATGACTTGAATATCCAACTTTCTCATTCCACTTAAGCCTCATGGATAAATTTTAGTGTTTCTAATACTTCTTAAATATTTTTAATAGTCATCCAATAATGATTGAGAAAGAACCTGTCCATGGCAAATTGATCTAAGTTAAATCTCTCTAGAATATATATGAGACTCAGTGTCTTGTACATTGGTCTTCTAGATGTCTTATTATTATTATTTTTTTAATATTTTATTTATTTATTCATGAGAGACAGAGAGAGAGAGAGGCAGGGACACAGGCAGAGGGAAAAGCAGGCTCCATGCAGGGAGCCCGACATGGGACTAGATCCTGGGACTCCAGGATCACGCCCTGGACCAAAGGCAGGTGCTAAACCGCTGAGCCACCCAGGGATTCCCTGTCTTACTATTTATGAAATTTCTAATATCACTATATGTAACCATGTGTTCCGGGAACCATCTACATCTCTTTAGCTTAACCTGAATGTATACTAATAACATATATTAACGTGATAACATATATTAACATACTATGGAAGTCTCACAATGATCTAATTAATGTATCCTTTTAAGAAATTCACGTGAATGTAATATAACATGAATATACATAAAATCAATAGTTACTGTTTATCATATGATGTTAGTCACATATATCTATGAAATTTGAACAACAAAATAACTGATATTCTAGTTCAATATCAGTGATTAAGACAATGATTTCAACTTTTTATATATTTCCTAGAAGTGTCTTACAATTTATTCTTTCTTCTACTAGCTTCCAGTGAAGGTTAAATCTTGAATATTTCAATTTTTAAAATTGAGGAGGGTATACTATTATATGCAAGTTTTCATCAGGTTTGTATTGTTTGCCAGAAAACCATCATAAATATTATAATTTCATCAATGATTGATGGATACTGTCAGCCAACTCTGCGACATTCTCTCTTGCTATGTACATTATCTTTTTTACAACAAAGTTTATATTTTAGAATGCTGTTTCAGTGGTTTACATTTTTCAAGACTTGATATTTCCTTTTTAATCATCTTTAAAAGTTAATTCGGTGACAGCTGCATAACTGCATGATCAGTCTCAGTTTTATTCCATGCAGCATGGATAGCTTTTCATTAATTTATGTTTTAATCTAGGTAATGTGTGTCTTGGTACTACAGCATTTGGGGACTTATACATTCATTAAGTAAAGACTTAAAGCAAGTGAATGACATTTCTTTAACTGTTTGTAAGGTGGAGCTATCAACTGGTTCAATGAGCTTTGAAAATAAGTGAAAATCGCAGGATTCAATAAGGTGGCTAGAAAATTTGACCTTGCCTACTGCAGATTTTAGAATCAATACATAAACATGTTAATATAGAAAACAATGTCAAAGTATTCCTTCTGGAGAATAATGAAGCTTTAAAATTTAATGACTAATTGAAATACCAGACCCCTTTTGTGTGACTGTGGATCCTCTCATTATACTAACCCAGAAAATTGAACCAGACTGCAAAGCACATAGAGGGACTTTGAGAGACAGATCTTTGTTGAAGAGACTCTCTAAGCTCCAGTAAATTGTTCCAATAACATAATTTTATTATTTTAAAGAATCTGATGTGCTCTGTCTCTAAATACCAAAGAGCCTCAAAACCCGAGACAGTACATTTGCTGAATCATATATCAAACTGAGAGTGATTTGTTAAAAATAATTCTTTTGAAGAATATATTCAGCTTCAGTTGTATATCCTCAGCTGGCCACATGCTGGTTTTTCTCTCTTGATTTCTACCCTTTTAGCTTTCCCTTTATGTCTTCTTCCTGGTTATAAAGAGAGGATTCCAGCCTCTGATAATGACTTACAAGCTTTATTATAAATTATTGGGGGCTTCGGAGATTTAACAAAGAGGACTTTTTTTTTCCTTAAGCTGTGTTAGAACCAAGGATATCAGAAGGGCTTTGTGTATGTGTGTGTGTTTGCTAGTTGTAGAATTTTTGAAGCAGGCAATTTTTCTTTGAAAATCACTGTATCATTAATTTTTAAGAATATAATTATAGTGAGGGTTATAAGAGTACCTTGCAAATCTCTCCAAAGGGACAAGATAAAGCCAACATAGTTCAAAAGTTCAGAATTCAAAGCTTCAAAGTGTAAGCCTGGAAGAAAGGAAATTCCTCTGAGACCACTATCATTTTCTTACATTTCCACCAATGCTTTGCTGGTTTGTTCTGAAGAACCATTCTCCATAGACCCCTCATTACAATTTCTACTGTGACTGGCCACAGTCACTTGAAACTCGGGTTAAAAGACAAGGTATTTATCCACGTTGTCATTTGGCTTCTTTGTGGTCAGGGAATTCATCACTTTCTCAAGGGCCTAACTCTACCATTTCCTTTACTTTCGGGAACAGAAATTTTAAGAAAATGCCACTGTGTGACCACAACTTATTCTTTAAAAAGAAACGTAATATATCATTTAAAAAGAGAAAATTACCAGGCGATAAATTTAGCCGGAATTCAGTTATTTAATTCATATTTGAGAGGTGACCTCACATTGTAGCCAAATCAGGACTAGAAGTACCCTTCTAAACTTGGAGAAAAACTAATGTCTTCAAATGAGTGAGGCTTGTGGCCTGGCCAGGTGACAAGCATTTGGTTGGCTTCCATTTTCACCAGCTTAAATCTACAAGCTGAAAGAGAGCTAAATGGAAAGTGACAGAAGAGTCTTTCCAGGAAACAAAACTGGTAGAATGCAAGAGGGCTGATGCCTGGCTCAGGCAGTGAGTCAAAGCAGTGAATCCAGTATCAGCATTTCCCATGGCTCTATTAGAATACTTGATAAACCAGTAATATTTCACTGAAACATACAAATGGCAAATGAGTATTTAGGATGTGATCATTTCTAAAGAAGAAATTCATCTCATATAAACATCTCACGTGTTAGTTTCTTTAGACTCAATTATTTTTATTGAATCTCTTCCACTAGCCACACAATACCATATATATCATATTGTTACTTTTCATAGCAAATTTATGAAAATATGTGATCATTATATCAAGAAAAATGGAGTCAGAAAAGAATTAGGGAACTGTGGCTGACATTACATATTTAATACATCGATGACCCAGAATTTAAGTTCTCATGTCTTATTCTCCATCCAGGCTCTTCTCATTGCACTATGAAGTTCTGCATTTGAGTTCATGTGTTAATTAATGTAAGTTCACCTATTGTATACAGTTACTTATAGTAACAAACAACTCAAGAAAAATTATATCAAGAAATATCTTTTCTATGCCTTTAAAATAATGACAAGTTCAATCTCCTATGATTAATTTTTTTATTAATTTTTTTATTCTGAGTTCAATCTTCTATGATTAATTGTCCATCATTTCTCTCAGATTTTCTACCTTTCAAACTATAATTGACACTGATGTTTTGCTTCCTTTAACGTGGAGATGATTGTAGTAGGATTAAAAGTCCTCCTATAGGAGAAAGAGATACTAAATATTCCAGAATTTGAAATATATTGAATTTGAAAAAGGTCTAATTACCTAACATCTATGGAAACTGAATTTATTTATCCTGGTTAACTATCAATTTGGGCACAATTGAATTAACATAAGCTAGATTTTATATGTGAGATGCTTTTAAAAATGAAGGATAAACACGTATATTTGGCAGGAATAAACATCTCAAGTTTTCCTATAAAAATGAGCAAAATAAAACGCCACACACTGTGAATGTATCAATTTGACTTTAGTTGACAAAAGAATGTTTCTTCACCTGTGTTATTTCCGTTAGACAGACCAGAATATATGGTGGTTTAGAGAGCTTAAATGAAAACCATAACATTTACAATTTTCCATGCAGTTTATAGGTCAAAAGAACTCTATTTTGGAGACAAAAAATTGAGCAAAGCTAAGAAATGCCAGATTCAGCTAAGAACCTAATTAACGTGATCTAACTCACCAAATGATGGTTTACTGGGCCCTCAGCAATTGCTAAGTGTGCAGCAAAGGGAGTCTGTGTGGTAGGCAGATTGGAGGTGAGCAGGATCCAACCTGGCGATTCAATCACAAGGCTGATTCAAGCAGTTCAAATAACACACTTACTGAATTTCATTTTGATCCTATCTAAACGCAAACGCTGACAACTTCACTGTTTAGCATTCGATACTTAGTTTTCCCAAATATCTTAATGGAGACTCTTTGTTTCTCCTTCCCTTCTCCCCTTTCTCCTTTAGCTCAAGAACCTCCTGAGAACCATGGGATAACGCATTAACAATTTCTTTAAAGGAAGTTGCTGCTGGAATTCATTCTTACCCGTTGATCTGTAAAACAAGAACTTGACCAGTTTCAGGTCTCCACAGAAATCTCACCTGCTTGATTGGGCCCCATTTCTACAAAACATTTTATGTTTGTGAATGAGCCACATTTCACTACTTGTGATTCAAGAAAGATTTTTATGTGATGGACTTCCTTTGTGGAAATTGATTGCTTTAAAAAAATTAAGATCTCTTTATTAACCTGGAAAGCACTCAGTAATTTGTTGCCAATTTTTTTCTAAGTATTTTTGAATATACAGAACACTGTTAATTGTATTTTATTTTTTTAAGTTACATTTTATGAGTAGGAAGGAGCATGATGGAGGCTCTTTCTCTGTTCACTTTCATAACCATATGTCCATATATGCATATATATATATATAATGTATGTAAATATAAGTGACATTTCTTATATTAAGGATGCCTAACAGCAAAACAACATTATCTGCTGCTAATATGTCAGGTAAGGAAACTCATTGTTCTTTCCTTTTCTTTTCTTTTCTTTTCTTTTCTTTTTTTTTTACTTTTACTTATTATTCAAGTTTTTAAAGAGCTATTCAGTTGTTTAATATAGAAGTTGTGTTTGTGTTTCACAAGTTATGGAACAAATATTCAGCTGACATAACCTTGGCCTGTGGTCCTGAGAGGCCTCTGTGAACAGAGTTTATTTGCCGCCTCTTACAACAAGATAAGCTGAGACCCAAGTTCAGCTGCATCAAAGCCTAAAACTTGTATCTTTTCAAGTTTGGGCTTCCTTTCCTCCTTTATTCTTCCATTTATACCTAAACTCTGCCCAGATCTCATGCCAAAATCCTAGACAAAGTCCTAGAAATTCAATGGGCAATATAGTTCCGTAGTCTGCCAAAAATGAGTACTTTATTTATTACCTACTTTAGGTAGGTAATAAATTTTTATAAAATTTTTCACCTCTCACCCTGAGAGAGGCAAAGAAGCACTAAAAATTGCTCTGATAAATGAAATCATTACAGAATTCAAGTCAGCATACAAAATCATATTGACAAGAATCATTTAACAAGAATCATTTTAACATCATCTTGTTACTTATATAAGAAGAATACCACAGAAATAATAATTATACTAGTCATAATATTATTTAACATATTCATTAATGCATAGCCCAAAACTGCAACCTCTGTTATAGAGGAAACGAAAGTCATCATGTCCTATATCCTATTATCAATAATATTGTCTTCATGTTTGGTGTACACCCTATTTCAGTATGTCATGGACATATAACTAAAAACACAAAAGACATGGCATGATTTTTCTGAACAATCACTTTCAAATCCTAATGTAATAGTGACCATTTCCAAAGTTCTAACTATGTATGAGATCTGATGCAAGAAATTCAAATAGAAAGATAATAAAAAAATTAAACATCATCCCACCCAGCTCCCAGTCTTGCTCAAAATGCAATAAGCAATATCATCATGTAAGGAGCTATCATTGCTTTTGACAAACTGCAGTTCTGAGTAAACTGGAGGGAAGGGATATGACAAAGCCAAGGAAAAGGAACATTCCAAAATGATGAATTTAGAATGAGTTGTGGCAGTACTAGAAGTTTGAAGTCTCTCAAACTTCAACAGACAGATTACATTTCATACCATTTTTTCTCATGTTGATGACTCTGTTAACAAGTCACACTAGTTCCATTTCTAAAAGGGTCTTTCTTGCATAGATTAACCTTTTCACATTCACATAGCAAAAAGAAAATTTTATCTAATATTTTATGTGAAAGACAACAACATTGTTGTCACAATCACAATCACAATCGCCACAACATTAAAAACGCAAAAAACTGGGGATGCCTGGGTGGCTCAGTGGTTGAGCATCTGCCCTTGGCTCAGGACATGATTCCGGGGTCCTGGGACAGAGTCCCACATCGGGCTCCCCATGGTGAACCTGCTTCTCCCCCTGCTTGTGTGTGCTTCTATGTGTCTCTCATGAATAAATAAAATCTTTAAACACACACACACACACACACACAAAACTGTAATAAACTCTTTCTTTTAGTATACAGTAAAACTGGAGGAAAGGTTTTGTACCTATTTCTTTAGCTTTTTAAAACCTCTTTTCTTGTGGGGTTGGAGTGTAATTTTATTGTTTGAGAGAAGGAAAAATGTTGGATGAACAGCTGGCCAGAACCTGTCATAATCTGGTAATCATATGAATTCACTGATTTGATCTTCACAAAAAAATATGATTTTTATGTAATATAATTATATTAATATTATATTATATAAAAATGACATTATTTTTAACCTGGGCTTGCACATGAAGAAAGTAACTTGCTCAAGGTTGATTACCTAGTAAGGTAGAGGAGCCTGAAGGAATGTAATGCAGGTGATCTGGTCACTGAGCTCATGTTCCTCATAAGTCTGATAATTTATTGACTTATTTATTCTAATACTCTATTCCAGGGACCATCCCCCCAACTCCACCCCCCATGTGGCAGCCTTTTCTGGCCTTCATTGCAAATTTCTATTTCTAAATTCCTGTAAGATCTGTTGCTTGAAAGATACCTTTTTTACTTACTCTTTAAAACCTTCTATTCTTAGAAATGTTTTTGGCCTTTCTTCCCCACTATTGGTAGCCCTTCAAGGGCTTTGTGGGATGGTAATGGTTTGTTACAGTTGGCTAAATAATACCATTCAGAAAAGCAAAAGTAGCGCACTGCTTAAAGGCAGCTAAGACATATCTTCATTTCCCATCTTTCAGAATAGTCCATCCTTACTCTGTATGAAGATTGCTTTTTTAATTAAGAAAATGAAATGAACCTCCATAATATAGTAATAGTACCTTATAGAAAAATAACAAGATGCTTAGAATGCAGAAATGCTTTAATATGTATCTTAGTATGTAACTTATGGAAGGAATCAGTAGCATACACATGAAAAATACATTGTATATTAGTGTGTCCTTGGGACTTTGTGACAGTTCTCAGCACTGCTCTGTAGGGTGCTTCAGTGCACAGGTTGGGAATCGCTGATGCAGACCACTACAATTCCATCTCTTATCTCAGTTCAACATTTCATATAACAGTGACAATGATGTTAAAGTTGTTTCCTCCATTTTCTCCAAATCTTTTTCCTGATTTACTTTTTGGAAAAATTATTACTTTTTACCATACAAAAGCCTCTCCAGATTTGTATTATTTTTAAATTCTGCCTTAACTTTAACCACAGTCATTTTATCACTGTAATTGTGAAAACTACAAAACAATGGTTTTTGGAATCTGAGCATACTTTTTAATGAAGTCAGTTTTCTTAACATTAGTTAAAAAAGAAAATGTTTCCAAACTGTGTGCCTTCAAAACTCTCTTTACAGACATAAATTATATACAGGAGCGCCCAGGTGGCTCAGTTGCTTGAGCATTCCAGCTCTTGTTTTCAACTCAGGTGATGATCTCCGGTCCTGGGATGGAGCTCCAGGTCAGGCTTTGTGCTCAGTGGGGAATCTGCTTGAGGATTCTCTCCCTCCTCCTCTGCCCTCCACATCCCCCCTTCCCCGAATAAATAGATATATCTTTTTTAAAAGTTATATACATGTATTGATTATGCAAACGGAGACAAGATTTAACTGTGGTATAGACATAACTAGAACTCAAATATGCTAGATTCAGGACAATGGGATAGACATTCCTAAAGTGGACAGCTAGGGGGCATCTGGCTGACTCATGGTAGAGTATCTAACACTTGATCTCTGGTTCAGACTGATCCCCATGTTGGTTGTAAAGATTACTTTAAAAAATAATAATATGGGGGATCCCTGGGTGGCGCAGCGGTTTAGCACCTGTCTTTGGCCCAGGGCGCGATCCTGGAGTCCCGGGATCAGTCCCGTGTCGGGCTCCCGGCATGGAGCCTGCTTCTCCCTCTGCCTGTGTCTCTGCCTCTCTCTCTTTCTCTATGTCTATTATGAATATATAAATAAAATATTAAAAAATAAATAAATAATAATAATAATATGGGGCACCTGGGTGGCTAAGTGGTTGAGTATCTGCCTTCTGCTTGGGGTGTGGTCCCAGGGTCCTGAGATTGAATCCTGCATCAGGCTCCCTGTGGGGAGCCTGCTTCTCCCTCTGCCTGTCTCTGCCTCTCTGTCTCTGTCTCTCATGAATTAATGAATAAAAAAAAAAAAACTTAAAAAAATTATAATAATGTGGGGATATAGGAAGTGGAAATACAGAGTCTCACCTACCGCTGAATTCTAACTCTTTGAAAGGAAACTTAACCCTCTATCAGGGTCAAAGTGTGCTATTTTTTTTCATGGTGTTTTGGTTAGAAGTTCTCAGAAAATATGAAGAGGCAATATGTCTTAAATATTTAAACTGAGAGCTCACTTCACAGAATGTGAAAGAGGAACAGAGATTTGAAAATTCAATTTAGTAAACGTGATAGAAAACATGCAGAACAGACATTTTCCAGGTAGATGAAATATGAAAATGTATTGAACTAGAGAACCATCTACACCTTGTTTAGAGCTTAAATGTATATCTCAATATCCCATAATATAACGTTATTATTTTACAGTAACATAAAATAACATTTTTGTAGTTTGAATAACACTTTTACATAAGCACATAGATATACATTGCCATTAACATAATTTTTGTTTGTTAATTTATTTTAATCACATAGTGGGAAACATAGAATATTCTCTGAATTGCATGGAAATGACATTGCAATGACTGGTATTTTCTATTTAATCTTTAGATTGTGTTTTAGTATGTCCATAGGAAACATTACCAAGAATGGCTGGTAAGCAAGTTCACATGTAACATGAATGGTGACATTTTACGACAATTTATAACCTTGTGATTCAATAGAAGACTCCTGTCCCCCTACCAGCAGCCCCAAACAGGACACATAATGACTCTCTATATGGATTTCATCTTGAAAGCTGCTTTTAAATGAATGATTCATCTTAGAATAGGGAGGAATGTTTAGAGAAGTTAATACGTAAAAATAAAACACAACACTTTTATTTTGTTTTTAAAAATCCCATTGCTAAGAAGAATTTCAGATCAAGCAATGCAAAACACATGAACATCACGCTGAACCTGAGTGAAAAGTAATTAGAGACTCCATCTTATGGTATTGCTGAAAACCAAAGTACAGCAAATAATTACGTAAGAGTATAAATTCCATGTTCACTTTAATAATATATGATTCACTTTTGCTACTGAACATTTGCTACTGAACAACAATTTCTTTTCCAGGCTTTGCTTTATAGTTTTATGACTTTATTTGCTATTCATGCTGGTAATGGCATCCCTATGTAAATGCTTTCAGGCAAATTTGAAACTGAAGCCAAATGCTAGAAGGAAGAGCAAGCAGTATATGAATTAACAAGGGTTAAACTAGTCTAGCTAATCTCATACAAGGAAGCACTGTGTAGTTTGACAATTTTGGCAGCTCACTATGTAGATATGAAGCTTCCCCACTAGTTTCAAGGTCACTGTCTATTATGGATTGTATTAAAACAAACCTTTTAAGTGAAAACTTTACAGAGAGGAAAGTGTTTCAATAAGGAGTAATAGTGAACATTTGTTACGATTTCTGAATATTCTAATTGATCTTGTGGGAGGATAGATGGCCACCATAGGTGATTTTTATAATATCTAAAAATATTATTAATAAATTATAGATGATTGGGGTATTTTTCATCATATGCAGACATAAATAGGGAAATATTTTACAGAGAGCTATACTAGACTTTCTGCTGATGCAAAAAAATGAATTCTGTCGTGGATCACAAAATATCCTTCAAAAGTACTTAGAAATGGAAATAGCGTTCACTAGAGCAAGTTTTGATTTTCTTAAGTCAAGACAGCTATCTTCTTATATTTTCAATTCATTATTTAACTGCTAATAAGGGGAAAGTGAAAATGTAACTAGATTTCAGCTAAACACTTGATATCTTCTGCTTTGCTTTAACTGCAGTTAAATTGATTTGTATCTACTGTGCCTTGTTTTGATGTAAAGCATTTGACAGTCACATAGAACTAGGATCAATTTTAGTGTCTTTCTAAAAATAGGACTTTGTAAATATGAGAAAATAATCTGAATTTAAGAGAATAATAATATATCCTCATCAGAAAACATATATGTGATATGAATGTGTTTAACACAGACTAATTTACATTTCAAAGTTATCTCCAGAGATCTTTGGTGATATTCTAAAATATATGAATTTCTGTGCATTCATTCAAAGCTCAAGATTCTGAAGCTCAGTAGTCTTTCATTTGAGTATGAACTCTCAAGTTTGAATTATGTATGACCTTGGAAATATTCTTGGTGATCTCTATGGCTGTTTTTTTAACTATGTTAAAATTAATGACACTAGTAAAGTGATTGAAAATTCAAACTTAAATAAAGCAAGTAATTTAGCTCAAGATAGTGAGCGTACATGTTCAAGACTCTGATTCAGGTTTCATTTTTACATTATAAGCCTATTTTTGTTAAGTAGCAAGTAATTGCTATATATTATATGTTACTTTATGCATCATTTTTATGGTCTATCTCAGAATAAAAATACTAATCCTACGTGAGACAAAGCACTCTTTCCTATTTTTCCTGTCAAAATACATATTGACATCTTTTTATTTGGAAGAAAGAATATCACAAGTGCTCTTAATGATCTAAGATTTATAGGAATGCATTTGAGTGTCTTTTAACAATGAATAAATGCTATGGATTCTTCTAAATAGCTGAGTTTAGCTCTCTGTTGCCAGGTGGAAACTATATTGCTCACAAAATCAAAATGAATAACCAGAGAAATCAATACTCCTTGTATTTAAAAAATGAAAGCAACATTATAGAGGATATTTTTAAGGTTCTGAAAAACTGAGTGTCTATGCCTGAGAAAAATAAAATAGGTAACCAGATGCTTGACTAGATTTGAGAAGAGAAACTGCTGCCTTATAATCAATAGTGGAAATAAAGTATGTTATCACTCTGCTGTTCATGTGAGGTTCTACAAACAAATATACCAAGTGTGCACTCATGATTTTTAAAGGAAATTGCCCAGGCAAAGGGTTACAAGGATATTTCAGAGTTCTGAGGACTCAGTTCAGTTTCTGCTTCTATTTTTTGTTTTTTGTTGTGGTAGGAAAATGAACACCTTCCTCCTATTACTTTTTTGTGTATGAGCGCCCCCCACACACACACATTTTAAGGTCTTCCTTTCCTCACATTTTGTATTATCTTCCTGATATTCTCTTTTATTCAGTGAAAACTCACTGCATGGAAATCAACAACAAGATTTGGACACTTTCATAAGGGCAAGGACTAAATAGGAGTCAGTTACAAGTCATGGGCAATTAAAGAACTCCCTTCTCTGAACCTTATGTGGAAACCTAATAGAAAATTTATCTCTTGAATTCCCCCAAGGTTATAACAGGAGTAAATAGAAATATTTGGAGATGATGTTAGAAGGACACACACATCTGGTCCTAAACACCAAGAAATAACTTAATTTGATTCATGAGAAGGTGGTGAAGCTTAAGAAAGGTGACACTTAAAACTGTGTAGATGGCAGATGTTTTTTCCATGGCTAACACTAGCTGCCTTCTTTCAGAATAGCTCAGGGTGTTGTAGATTAAGTTCAACCCCGAGGGCTTTCCCACATTGTGCCTGTGTAACCAAAAGGTAGAAATAGCACTCCCTTTCTCCCCTTAGCCTACTGAAGCCATGCTACTTTTCTAAATCTATAAAAGTAGTCCAAGATCATAACTTAGAAAGCATCAGCTACTGTATGGTGTTAAGGGTATGTTGGAAAAAAGGAAACGGGAAGATCTCTTTTTCTCCATCATGTTAGGAGATTTAAAGCAGAATATCACAGATCATATTACTACGATAGCATAAGAAGAAAAAAAGCTTGATATAAAGGGAAAATAAAATGCCTATTCTTCAAATATTTATATGACTTTAACTAGGCTTTTTTAGAAGTGAATTTAACACTGTTCTTAATGTACTTTTTTTTTTGTAGCAACTATGGATATAATTCACATACTATACATTTCATCCATTTAAAGGGAACAATTCAAAGCTTTTTTAGTATATTCACAGAAATGTACAAAAATCACTATGATTTCAAATCATGTTCATCACACCAGAAAGAAACCCCTCACTTCCACCTTCAAGCCATTCTTCCTACTCCCCAGCACTAGGTGACCACTAATAAACTCTCTTTTTCTCTCTTTCTCTGAGTATTCGGGAGATAGATATTATACGGTAAACATAAATATTTGCCTATTCTAAGACATTCTCCATGTAAGTGGATTCATATGTCATCCTTTGTGACTGGATTCTTTCACTCATCATAATTTTTCAAGAGTCCTCCATATGCTAGAGCACATATCACTATTTTGTTCATTTATACTGCCCAAAAATATTCCATTGTATAGATAGAACACATTTTGTTTGTCTAGGCACCAACGATGGACACTTGGATTGTTTCCACATTTTGGTTATTATGAATGATGCTGCTATGAATATTTAAGTATAAAGTGGAAATCCTGGGTCAAATGGCATCTCTGTGCTTAATATTGTGAGGAACTGCCAGTCTGTATTTCCAAAGTGGTTATACCATTTCACATTTATAGAAACAGTGTATAATGGTTCCCATTTCTTCACATCCTCCACAACACTTGTTTTTTTAGCCATCCTAGTAGGTGTGGAGTGGTATCTTACTTATCAAGATTTTGATTTGCATTTCTCTGATGGCTATGATATTGAACATCCTTTCACATGCTTGTTTGTAATTTGTATATATTCCTTGAAGAAATATTTATTCAAATATTCTGTTGATAATTGGGTGATTTGACTTTTTGTTAATGGTATAATATTTTAATCCTTTATGTTATAGATATAAGTTAACAGATCTATGATTTGAAAAAATTTTCTCTAATCCTGTCAGTTGCCTCTTTAGTCTCTTGAAGTACAAAACTTTTTCATTTTGATGAAGTCCAATAAATATTTTTTGTTGTTGTTGGTTTTGGTTTGGTAGCATATCTAAAAAACAAGCACTAAATCCAAGATTACTAAAATTTATCCACGTATTTTTTTCCTGTTTTAGCTTTTACTTTTAGGTCTTAGATTTAGATTGAGTTAGTTTTTGTGTATGATATGAAGTAGATATCCAACTTTGTTCTTTTGTATATAGGTATCCAGTTCTAGTATTATTTGCTGCAAATACTGACTCTTTTCCAAATAAGTAGTATTGCACCATTATTGAAAATCAATTGACTATGGATAGGAGGGTTTCTCTGAACTCTCACATATGTTCCATTGATCTATGTGTTCATTTTTATAACAATAGTACATTCTTTATTTTTTTGCTATTATTCCCATCATTATTTTCCCCAGTTTTATTGAGAAATAATATATAACATTGTGTAAAATTAAGCTATACAATATGATGATTTGATACACATATATGTTGCTAAATGATCACCCAAAAACACATCCATCAACTCATAAAATTACAATTTTGTGTGTATGTGGTGAGAACACTTAAGGTCCACTCTCTTACCAACTTCCAAATATATAATATGGTACTGTTAATTATAGTCACCATGCTGAATATTCATCCTTAGAACTTACTCATTTTATAACTGGAAATTTGTACCCTTAGACTAACATCTCCCCATTTCCTAGAGCCCCTGGCAACCACCATTCTACTCTGTTTCTCTATGTTTGAGTTTCATGGATCTCACATACACAGTGTACAGGATTTTTCTTTCTCTCTTTGACTTATTTCACTTACCATGATGCCCTCAAGCTCCATCCACGTCACAAATAGAATGTCCTTCTTTCCTGTGGCCATATAATATTCTGTTAATATAAATATACCACATTCCTTTTCTTTTCCCCCTAGATTTATTAAGATGTAATTGACATGCAATATTGTATAAGCTTAAAGAGTTCCATATTATGATTTGATACACATATATTATACCACATTTTCTTTATAGATTCATTTATTGATGGACAATTTATTTTCATTTCTTGGCTATTGTGAATAACACTGCAGAGAAGACAGGAGTGTAGACATCTCTTCAAGATAGCAATTTCATGGGGCACCTGGGTGGCTCAGTGGTTGAGCGGCTGCCTTTGGCCCAGGTTATGACCCCGGAGTCCCACACTGGGCTCCCCCCAGGGACCCTATTTCTCCCTCTGATATGTCTCTGCCTCTCTCTGTGTCTCTCATGACTAAATTAAATCTAAAAAAAAAAAGATAGTGATTTCATTTCCTTCAAGTATTTAACAAAAACTGGAGTTGCTGGCTCATATTGTGGCTCTATTTTTAATTATTTGAGGAACATCTACAGTATTTTCCCTACTGGCTACATCAATTTGCAATCCCACCAACAGTGTACAACCTTTCTCTACATCCATTCCAATATTTTGCTATTTCTTGTCTTTGTCATAATAGCCATTCTAACATGTCTGAAGTGATATCTCATTGTGGTTTTGATTTGCATTTCCCTGATGATTAGTGATGTTGAGTATCTTTTTCACATACCTATTGACCATCTGTAAATCTTCTTAGAAAAAGTTCTATTCATCTCTGCCCTTCTTAAATATTATTATTTGTTTGCTTTGACTATTGAGTTGTATGAGCTTCTTTTGTATTTTGGATATTAACCCCTTATCTGATATGTGGGTTTGAAAATATTTTCCACCATTTCATAGGTTGCCTCTTCACTCAGTTGATTGTTTCTTTTACTGTGGAGCAGTACACTATAGTACACTATAGTGGAGTTTTGAGTAAGCTTTGTAATTGGTAAGTAGGAGTCCTTCAACTTTGTTCTTTCTTATCAAGAATGCTTAGCCATTCTAGATCTCTTGATTTTTCATATGAATTTTAAGATTAACTTATCAATTTTTGCTGAAGTATACTTTTATTACATGAAGATATATTATGAAACAAACTGTGAGGGAGGGACATATCTTGTTAATTTATACCATTTATTTTATAATTGCATGTGAATAATCTCAAATAAAATTTTAGATATGATTTTTCTATGCATTGTTCTAACATTCAAATATATTATAAATTATATTGGAAGTGAGGTTTCATATTTGAAGCATTAATGAATGAGTCTGTATATACATTTTTTCCATTTCGCAATGATCCATTAGGAGAATCACTAAAAAAGAATACCTATTAGAATTCTTATTTACTTGAATTTAAAAAGTCATACCCAAGCAATAAAATATTCAGTTTCAATAATTGCTAAGTATTAAAGAAAATTTAGCATTGCTTTTATCTTGATTCAGTATTTAATTATGAAATGTACATATATATATATGTATATATATATATGAGGGGATAAGAATCACTAAGTCAACAATTTTCAAATTTTCTCAAGGATTTGAAAGGTATATGCTTCATTTTGTATACAACATATAATTTAAGGAATACATTTATCTAAACTAAATAAAAGTATAAAGTAAACTCAAAGGATAAATTATATGTCAGTAAAATTCATCCAACAATTCAAATGATAATGTCTATAGTGATTGCTTTGATGTCTTTTTTCAACAAATATTGGAGTCTGATCTCATATGTGAAGGAATACCTGAAGTATGTATTTGAAGAATACTGATTGGTTAAGTAAATATATTTGGTCAGATCTTATTCAAGGTTTTAAAAATATATTTATTGGGATGCCTGGATGGCTCAGCGGTTAAGCATCTGTCTTTGGCTCAGAGTGTGAGTCTGGAGCCTGGGATTGAGTCCCACATCAGGCTCCCTGCATGTAGCCTGCTTCTCCCTCTGCCTGTGTCTCTGCCTCTCTCTCTGTGTGTCTCTTATCAATCAATAAATAAAATCTTAAAAAAATAAAATAAAAATATATTCATTGAAAAAATCTGCTATATAATAGACAAAGAGAATGTGACTTCACATTCAGCTCATTTAATTCATTCTATCTAAATAATAATAGCATGTACTCACTTTTTTTAAAATTTTTATTTATTTTATGATAGTCACAGAGAGAGAGAGAGAGAGAGAGAGGCAGGCAGAGACATAGGCAGAGGGAGAAGCAGGCTCCATGCACCGGGAGCCCGACGTGGGATTCGATCCCGGGTCTCCAGGATCGCGCCCTGGGCCGAAGGCAGGCACCAAACCGCTGCGCCACCCAGGGATCCCCTCACTTTTTTTTTTTTTTTTTTATGAGGAAAGCAAATCCTAAAAGTTTGTCACTTAAGCAATATCAGTTAAATAACTGATAGAGTGGCGAATCATATTCAAGTTTTAAGACTCCAAAACTGTTTTTTTCTTTACACTTACCATACTGTCTCTCTCTTTTTTCAATTCTTTTCTCTTAATTTGAACTACTAAAAGGAAATTTACACTAGCTATTTTGGCTCCCTACTTATTGGAGCGCAGCCTTCTTCTAAGACTCAATATGACAGATCAAACTATTTAAAAACAGAGAATTTAAAGAGGTTAGAAAAAATATAAAAGAAGCAAAATCAGATCCATGGACTGTGTTAAGCCTACCGTTCTCCAAAGGCTCAACCATAGGATATCCATATTCTATTAGACTCATGAGTGTAGTTTGGCTCCAGGGAATATAGAAGCTTTTACTGTAATCCAGAAAGGATTTGGACACTTTTCCTTTAAGTTAACCATTCTGCTGGAAAAAGATGAAAAGAAATGCATGAAAAGGTTGTGGGAAGGGCACATCAAACAGCAAAAATGATATTCATAAAATATGAAAAGAAGGATAAATTCTGATTCACATAGAATAGATTGGATTAGGACCAGGGTGGTATAGGAAGAATAAAAAAAGAAAATTGAGGGAGTGGAGTAATGAAGTAATAGAATAATAGGAAAGAAAGACCTATAATGAGGAAAATTATTTTATACTACTATAAACTAATACAATATTTACTTAACACAATTACTTGTATCTTTTCCTTTTTAGTGTGTTCAATTTTACACAAAAATACATATATATTTGTTGAAAGCATTTACTGTAATAAAACCCAAGTACATATATGTATAATTTATCTTCAAACCAAAGCAATGCATTCAGAATTTTTTTTTTGCACAGAATTATTAATCAATATAAAATTGACATGAGTTAAATAATAATATAATTAATCAATTCAGATTAATGTGCATAGTCTTTATTTATGTTGAAACATATCTTTCCAATTTTCTTTTTTGTTCAAGTTCAGGCTTTGCATAAGCCCTAGTATACTGAATTTGCTGGGCTCAGCATTTTCAAGTTTAGATTTTAATTAATAGTTATAGTTATTCTGAATAGTAATAAACATTGAAGATTATTTAAAACATATATGAGTTATACTGAATGACTTTTAAATATCTGTTTTTGGAAAATTATAAAATGGAGATAATCTATATTTACATAGAAGTTGGAGGAGTTCGCTTTTGTCTAGGGGAACATAATCGATTTGTTAATTATTGCTAATAATAGCTAATGTCCTTCAGAAATTTTCCCATTGAATATTCAATTTTAACTCAACAGGTGGGATATAACTCAAGCAACAATAAAGGCACAGAGTGGAAATCTTGGCTATATATAGTTTCAACAATAACACGCAATGCCAGTATTTCCTGAGGATTAATGATCAACTGGAAGTGCCTGTGGTCTTAGGACCATTAACTCCATGTGGCCATTAATTCTGTTGGAAATATCTTACAAGGACATTTGTAACAATTACTTCCCGTCTCTTAATATAATTTTTAGGCAGAACTTTTTTAATCTTCATTTTTTGAAGATACTCTTTTATTACATGCCTGACTACAAAAAAAACATAATGCCTTTATGATTAAGCATTTGAAGCAGATTCAGATTATGATATTTCATAATTGGTACTGTTTTCTTATACCACCATAATGGCAAAGATACAGTATATCCTTATTAATAAATGGTTTCAAGTAATTTAAAGTCAAAGCACCTATATTTTTCTTTCCCAAGTCCCCCAAAGCACTACTTAAATAATTTGCCATACAGTACTCATGGGCCAACAATAAAACTTGTAAAAATCCAAGTTACAAAATGTAGAGTGTTTATCTTCAGGTTTATTACCTATAGATTAAAATTTCAAGGAGTTGCTGGTGCTTGAAAGATTTATGTTACTGCTTTCAAGATGCAGGTCAGATTTATGATGAAGATCTGGTACCTAGGTTTATGTGGGTTCTATAAAGAATGATTTCTTCCCAAAATATATTTCTAGTTATTTAAAAACAGAATACAGTGTCTTAATTTCCTGTAGCCCATCACCATAATGATCTTAAAAGTATTAATATTCTACTAAAAATTAATTCTCATAGATACGAATTTTTTTTGGTTATTACTAAAATAACGTAAAAATATCAACAAGTCTTTAGAAAAGAGATGCTTTTTAAATCACATTATAAAATCAATATGAGGGATGCCTGAGTGGCTCAGCAATTGAGTGTTTGCCTTTGGCTCAGGGCATGATCCTGGGATCCGGGATCAAGTCCCACATCGGGGTCCCCGTAAGGAGCCTCTTTTTCCCTCTGCCTATGTCTCTGCCTCTCTCTCTGTCTCTGTGTCTCTCATGAATAAATAAATAAATCTTTAAAAAATAAAATAAAATAAATATGAACATGTATGAAAATATTTTAAAAAATACAATGTTAAAAAGTAGCTAATTGCACCATTATGCTGTTTGCATAACTCAGTGTGTTATTATCAAATTTTACATTAGGCGTGTATAGATAATTAACCTCCATCTTTATTTTTTTAACCTCCATCTTTAATTGCTATATATTGTTGAAACCAAAAGGGAATATAATAAGGAAACTCCTAGCTGAAACAAAATGCAACAAGCAACTGAAAAGAATATGCTAAATTAAGGCAGAATGAGTCCCACACTGCCTAAAATGAGCATAATATTATACAAATCTGATGTCTCGCCTTATTGACAATAAAAATGCCAAAAGCATACATGTTAGATTAGAGCTAACCTAATTGAAAGATGTGGACATTTGAAGTACAGTAATAGAAGCAGGCGCTAATCTCTGTCATGATACGCCATGTCACCACTACTTGAAATTCCATTGGGCAATATTAATTCAAGCAGAGGTCTGAGTCACTAATAAATGAGGCAAATTGACTCAATTACTAATTTCATGCTTTTATGATTTGGGGTTTAGCTAGATAATATCTGCAATTTAATACACTGCCCTCTAGAGATCTTGACCATTTACAAGGAGCATGCTTTTACAGACTTATTTGCACTGTTCATTTTGTTTAAGCTCCACACTGCCATGGGGGAGAACTGGGGTGGGGAAAGCCTAGGCCATGTTGTTATTTTCTTCCTTAATGCTATAATCTATGTGTGGCCTCCCTTTGACTGAAATCTTCATCAGGGTTTATAGCTGAATTCCTGGCCTTCAAACAGTATTTAATTGCCCCATTTGTCTTTGGAGAAAAGTAGTCACAAAAGATAAGGCATAAACTAAGTATTAACATAGTTTACTGGGATGCTGCAAGGGAATTTGTGCCATCAAGAATTCAGGCACTCTTTACTTAGCTTGATCTTCTAGGCATCTGCATGCACTCGAGGTGGGGGAGATGGGGCAGGGGCAGAGGGAGAAGGAGAGATCTGACTAGCCCAGTGGGGGCCTTGTTCCAGGGTCTTGTTCACCTTGGGGGCCTCTTCTTGGGCCTCCACGCTGGGCTCCATTCCCAGAACCTTGGGATCATGACCTGAGCTGAAGGCACATGCTTAACGGACTCAGCCACCCAGGCTCCCTGATCTTCTACTTTATTAAAAAGCCAGTTATATTTTATGTTTAAATCAATAATCCTAAATCTCTTCTGTACCCCACCCCCAAAATGATAGTTTTCACATGTTCTTTACATCAATGCTGATTACCAAGTTAATTTGTGCATAAACAGGTATCCCCCTGGGAATAGTTTAAAGTTACCCCAAATATTCATTTCATTTAGCTTACACGAATATTTCTTGCATGGCAAACATCAAATGAATTAAAAGTGTGTTTACTAATATTTAAAAGGTTTAACTCTGCCAATATATAAAATGAAGAATTAAAAACAAAGCAGTATTAATCTATAAAGATCACTTGTCAGCATACATGTTTTTATTTTTTGAAATTATATTTTTACATTGAAAATGCACATACATAAGCTATACTTTATTTGGATGAAAGGTAATTATAAGACAAACTAAAATTTTATGCAGCCTCTTTACTCATACGGTTATTACAGCATTGCTCATCTTATTTCCTGTTAAAAAATCAGATTTTTCAAATAATCATATGAAGTATTCACTTGTACCAAAGCTCAAGGTAGAGCTATAAATTTGTTTCCCAGTTTCACCAAGGACCAAATAAAACTATAGTTTAAATCAAGTATTTCCATCTGTGGTTAACCTGATTAGGAAGAGGTCAGTAGGGGAATGGATGGTTGCCAAAAATCCTCTTTGGCCACATCCCCACCACCAAAGTGAAGTAGTAAATTGAGAATTGAGTCAATTATGTGAATAAGTCAGGCTAAAAAGCACTTTCTACCATACTCTATCAATAATTTACCTAGGTTGTGTTGTGGGAGTTTGGGGCATGGTCAAGGTCAGAAATCTAGAAGATAATATTCTTATTTTCTCCCTTCCTTCCTTCCTTCCTTCCTTCCTTCCTTCCTTCCTTCCTTCCTTCCTTCCCTCCTTCTTTTCCTTTGAGTTATCTTGTTAAATTTCTTTATTTTCCATTTCACTCTGCCCGTGTAGCCTTTACTTCCAATACCTTGTTTTTCCCAGTGGAATAATTGTCTTTGTTGAATAGAAATGAGACATACATGCCTGTGATTCATTGTTCTGACAACAAACCCTAAAAACAACTTCCTTTCTGAACTGCAGTTTGTGCTCTGAGATCAAGTGGATAGAGATATAGCCCCACATTAAATTTCAATAGAGTTCATCTAGAAAAGGAATGGTTAACCCTAACCCTAACCCTAACCGAGTGGCCTGTCCTGATGCCACACATTTAGAGACCCACTTCAATGAGAAGCTTCAAATTTCCCCACTGTGCTGTTTAGAAAACTAATGTATTTAGCGTAAAATAGTATGTCTTAATTCAGGATTTGTAGAAGAGATGTTAATCCTGTTTCTTCATATTTATTACCTCCTTAAAATCCTCATTTACAGGATTTTTAAATGCGAAATAGCAACACTTTCCATTCTTATTTTCACTCACCAATGGAAGAATTGGTAGTTTAATAACTTAAAAAAGGATAATCACTTAATGTGAAATTACTAAAATAGGAAAATAAGTTGCATAAAGTAGATAATAATAGATAATATTTACTCATTTATAAAACGTCATATTTAAAGAACTTTAAAAGAGATATTATTATATTTATTTTGTGAATTAGAAAACTGGGGCACAGAGAAGTTATGTAAACTGACCAATGAAATACAGCAGCTTTTGGGGATCGCTGGGTGGCTCAGCGGTTTAGCCTCTGCGTTCAGCCTAGGGCGTGATCCTGGAGTCCTGGGATCGAGTTCCGCATCAGGCTCCTTGCATGGAGCCTGCTTATCCCTTTGCCTGTGTCTCTGCCTCTCTCTCTCTCTCTCTGTGTCTCTCATGAATAAATAAATAAAAGCTTAAAAAAAAAAGAAAGAAATATAGCAGCTTTTGAATCTGTTCAGGCCGATCCTACCCTTAAACACTTTGTAATGGTCTAGTGAGTATAAGCAACATATAGCATGATAAGACTAAAAAATACAATTTCTATTACCCATTATTGTAGATAGTAAATAGTTTGGGAGTGATTTTGTTTTAAAGTCGACCTATATCTTAAGCAACATTTGGGCTGAAATGTATCTTATACCACATTTTTTAGGATAATATTTTTTTAAAATAATAGAAAAATAGAATATTATGCCATTAAAACAATACGTAGATTTTTAAATTAGTCCTTGTTTTGAGAATGTTTCTTTCTATACTCTCTGACTATTTACCTTGGTTCAACCCCAGTATCTCAATAAGACTCAGCAAGATACAAGAGTGGGGAGAAGTTTGGTGGGATATTTGGGACAAAACATTTCAGGCAGTTACAATGATAGATGAAATAAAATTTTCTTACACGGTACATGTGTGTACACACACATAGGCATGGTGGGCATGTATTATCAAGGAAATGCTTGTGCTTCTTTTACACTTAGCAGGCTTATTATTCATCTTTCTTCCTCCTGAATCCTATCATATTTAAATGTATGGATTTAACTAATGAACGCTTTAAATTTATGCATTTTTTTAATCTTTCGAGATCCAGTAGATTTCAGAATGGTAAGACTATTGTTTTCCTTCCCAACCCCAGTAACTTACTTTATGAGGCTTATTGAAAGACATTTTTTATTTAATTTCCTTCATTCTTCCTCTATTTATTTAAAAAATAAAATATAGGGGCACCTGGGTGGCTCAGTTGGTTAACTGAGTTCATCTCAGGTCAAGTTCTGGGGTCTTGGGAAGGAGCCCTGCATCAAACTTCCTGTTCAACAGGGAGCCTGCTTCTCCCTCTCTCTTTACCCCTTCCCCCTGCTCATGCACGCTCTCTCTTTCTCACTCTGTCTCTCAAATAAATAACTGTATTTAAAAATAATAATAAAATAAAAAATACAATGTAAAAATGGAATAGGGAGGTTTAGACCTATTACCAACTTTAATGGATTAATCTTGATTTAGTTTCTTTACCTCTCTTAAAATTACTATACTGATAGCCTTAGCCAGAAGGCTTTCTTTCTTCAATTTAACCAGGTAGATTTTTGGTGAGGACTTATGGACACAAGGATACACTGCCTATGCAAAATCATTAATAGTAGAAACATAGAACTTCCAAAATAACAAAGTTGCTTCATGTTTGAAGTTTTTCATGGATATAACAATTTAGGAAATCATATTAAAGTTTAAAAAACCGCTTGCTCTACCAAATGCTGGTAATTTTTTTTAAAAAAATCATGATATTCAGCATATAAGTCAATGTTCTTAGCATTACCCAATAAGACCCATTGAAACTTATGGTTATTTTTTTTCCTATGGGAAATAATGGTTAAGAGTTAATTCAAGCCACTGTGTAATATGCTGTATTGCAACATTCTAAATCATATAAGTAATTAATCTAAATGTAATATCATCTCACAGTATACATTGTTTTCTAGTTTTCACTTTCTCTATGTAGTTTGAAGTCATCAATACCAATTACAATGAAATGTAGCTCATATTTTTACAACCACCATCCGCTAGAATCTGTTTGTTCAAGGGAGCTCTATAAATCATGGTACCACATTGTTTTGTTTTGGTTTTGTCATAGTATTTATTGAGTTTTGGGGATTTTGAAGAGGTAATAAATTGGCAATCGAAAGAGAAAAAGCATTTTTTTGCTGTAGAAAATATAGACAAAGCCCTAATGCTAGATTAACATACAATGCTTTTAGTGTATTAATATGCATAGCATGAATATCTTGACACTTATTGATTTGCAATAAGAAGCCAAGTGAATAGATCGTTAGTGGGAGTAGAAAGGCTTTAACTATCCGAGAAAATAGAATACAGCAGAGTTCAAAAAGCTCTGAATTCGTGTTTTTCATTCCAGTAAGGCTATTGACCCCAGCTTGGAGGACATATATCCTCCAAAGCAGGGTTATTTGAAAAGCTTTTAATCAGATATTCACTCTGCTGTACATATGGAAAACTATATAAATTTAAAGAGGTTGCCCCTTATAAATTTCCATGACCAAATAGAACTTCCAGGTCTTCAATGCTGACACTTGTTTTTATTATGAATGTGAAATTTATGCCACCCAGAACATAGACCTTCTTGTCCTCCCCCAAATTACTTACTATCCTGTAGTGTAAGCAAAATACATTATTAGAAATACACTTACCCACCCACAGAATTATTTATCTTATGCTAAATTTAAGTGAGATAAGGGACATGTGATATAGAGGATGCATGAGACCAATGGCATTGATGTATTTTCACTCCTAGGTCATTGTCTCCAATTACTCTTGTATACCTTATAGTCACTCTAAAGAAGCTATGTCCATATAGTAGTAAACATATAAATAAACATTTATTTATTTAATAAACATATATATATAATTAACTTTAACTTTAATTTTAACTTAGTTTTAAAAATTGTACACACATTTAAATCTCCGCTCTCCTAAACGACAGATACATATTACCATTGCTGAGTCACATCAATGAAGACTTAGCACCACCCTGGTAAAAATAGCAGTGGGTTATTGAAGATCACACATTCTGAGACACATGGTGAGAAAATAAACAATGTACTTGGACCAATTTTTCATGGGAAAAATTTATTTGAAAACATGGCATAACATTAAACTTCCCTTTAAAAAAAAATGAGAATTTTTTTTTTCTTGTTTCTATACACAGAGACTGCTGCTGTCTCTGTCCCTAAATAGAAACCTACTTCCCCTGGCCAAGAGTAACACTGAGTCACAAGAAACTATAGAGTGGACAGGTGTAGTTTTCTGTTTTTAAAGAGATTCACTTTCTACAAAAGTCATTCTAAAAAAATAAGAACTCAAAGGTTACTTTGGAAAAAAAAAATGTTTTGAGAAAAATCAAAGCATTCCCTGATTTTAAAACTTCTGATTTAATAGCTAAACTTCTAATCATCAATTTTTGTTCTATCTATCCTATAGTAAGAGGTACCAATTTCATAGACTGAGAAGTATTATTTTTTAAAACTGTACAATTAGATGAACTTACAACTTGCAGCTTTCAGTAACTGTCTTGAAAAATGGAAGAATAAAGAATTTGTGAAATTCAAAGCTATCTTGAGAAAGTGAATCTAAAAGTCACATACAACTCATTAAAATAAAACCTTTATTTGTACTAGTTAACTGCCCCCAAATGTCTTCCCTCACATCATCTATTTCTTTTTTTACCATTACTTTGAAATAGTGCTTGAGATCCTTTCAACTAAAGTTTAGTTGGCTAATGACCTACTTTTAAAAAACAAATGCAAATATCTCTCTGGAATCTTGTTAAAAAGGCTTTCAGTCATTCATTCTTCAGTGTGAATTGGTTTAATTAGCATGTTTCTATCCTAATTGCTCTATTTAAACAGGAAGAAAGAAAGGTAAGTTACTTGCCACACTTTGATGGATAGAGTTCCTGAGACTTTTGGGTGCCTTAAAGTAGGAAAACGTAGAAGAAAGAAGAAAAGAAAGAAAGAAAGAAAGAAAGAAAGAGAGAGAGAAAGAAAGAAAGAAAGAAAGAAAGAAAGAAGGAAGGAAGGAAGGAAGGAAGAAAGAAAGAAAGAAAGAAAGAAAGAAAGAAAGAAAGAAAGAAAGAAAGGAAGAAGGAAGGAAGGAAGAAAGAAAGAAAGAAAGAAAGAAAGAAAGAAAGAAAGAAAGAAAGGAAGGAAGAAAGGAAGAAAGAAAGAAAGAGAGAAAGAAAAGCTGGTAACTGAGTCCAATAGACAACTTATATGAATTTTAAAATGTTAGCATTGGAAAACTATGTAATATGAAATGGAGAAAAAAGATTTTTTCTGTACTATATGACCATCAACCATCAGAATTTTAAACTCATACTTGTTCCAATAGTATTATAATTTAGCTATATTAATGATTAAATAGGAATTTGTGTTGTGGTCTGGGAATCTAATTATTTGTAAGGTGGTTTCTATAGAAAAGCACTTTTTGAGTTCCCAAATACAAACTATAAACCTTTTCAAAGTGTTGTATGACTTGAAACTGCCTTTACTGATCATCCTTTTCTTTCCTAATTATAAATAATTGACTGGAACAGGATTGTAGTGAACAAACAGGATAATAACAGTGTTTTAATAATAAAACATTTTCTTATAACTCCCCCTGAAATTCTAATCTGAATACTGAATAATGACTGAATCAAGATAGCTAAGAAGAAATATTTTATTCTACCCTTCAGTCCATCCTTATTGAGGAGATATTATGACCCAGGTAATGTGCAATACTTTATAGATATCCTGTTAAGATATAGGTAGCTTGATACCTGCCCTTAGAGGGACCGCACACATATGAAATTATATCATTTTCCTGGAGAAGCCTATGTTATCATTTTTGTCCTCACCAATACATAAACCACAAAATCATATTAAAAATTTCTGCATTTCATCCAAAACTAAATAACATATTACTGTGATCAATATAACAAAAACATAACCTAATTTGGCAAAACCTTATTTTAATCAGTAAGTCCCATTTTTTAAAAAATTGAAAATGTTAATGCCAAATCTATCCTAGATGTTAATATAGGTAGAGTTTTCATTAATTTACAATTATAGATACCTTGAGTCTAAGGTTGACATTTATTTTTACATTCGATGTAAACAAATGAGCAAAATAAGAAATTCATATGATAACTATTTATAACGTCTTTAAAGGACGCTCCATAAGAAATATTTGGACATATTCTGCATTGCTGCATGGCAAAGCCAAAGGAGGACGGAAAGGAAGGAGTGAGAGAGGGAAAGAAGGAAAGTAGGCAAACAGAAAGACTCAGCTACATTGTTCAAATATTAAAACGGGATGAGAAGGAGAGCAAGAAAAACTGAACATATTTTCAAGAAATCTGGACAACTGAAAATGTACAAAGGACACAGTCTCAGTCAATATGAACAATGCTTAACATAAATCTAGTACTTCATAGTTTCAAAGGAAACCTCCACATATATTTCATCGTTTCATGACAAAAGTAATATATATGTAATCCCCACAATAATCAGTAGACAAATATTACTAATCACAATTTATAGGTATAGAAACTGAGGTTCGTAACGTACCGCGCATAGTAGTTATTTTAAATAAATCATATTTCCTTTTAGGGAAGAAGTTATACAATTGAGTATTAAAAACCTTCACATCCTGATATTCTCTAGTGAGTGCACAACGAGCCTATGACTAATTTTCACGCCTAGGGGAGTTTGGTGATTAATGAAGCCAACATACTGGCAGTTCTCTGGAAGGTTTGAATTAAGTGCACCTTCTCACACAGTGCAGAAAGATTTGCCAAGAATATTGAGAGTGTAAGCCTTATTGTAGGAAACATTTTTATTTGCTTAATAAAACAGTTTTTAAATGGCCTTAATAAACTTATTCTATTTATTGAAGCAGTCCCAGCAAGATTTCAACTTATAAGTATTTAATTAGCTCTTAGCTCAAATTAATATTTATATTTAAAATCAATGACACCGTGTTAAAGTTAGTACTGGCCTTCCTCCAAATTAGTCCAAATCCACAAGGTTTTCTGTGTTTTGTGCTTAGCCATACTGCTCAGAGCGATAACGTTGCATATGGAGTACATTTATAATCATCTACTAATGGAACAGAGAAGATTTTTCTGCAAAATGGGTGATGATCCCAAACACCTATTTATATGTTGTGAAATGTAGTTCTGCTTCTCCATCCAGACTCAGGGTTGGCACTGCTGCCTACAGCCCTGGTGGCTCTCCATTTGACCATGTGTGAGTATAAGAGTGCACTTGAGGTTATCACTGATAAAGTCAATAACCCTCTTGTAGATAACGGGGGTACCTATACAGACCCTTACTCCAGATAACAGCACCCTTTAACTTAAAATGAAAAATGTGTCCACTGTGATTTACACTTTTTTTTTTATAAACCTATGTCTTTACAACTCAGCAGAGCCAAATGCTTTTGTCAAATGACTCCTTGTTAAAATAACATTACATAGTTTAGAAATGTCATTCTTGTTTTATCCCCTGGAGAAATTGTATTCTAGTTAATGGTATTCCCTCTAGTAATAATTACAGGAATTCCAGTCCTTGACTAAAAACAGAAAAGACCCACATTCTAGCAAGAAATGTGTGTCAAGACTGATAACATACATAGAAGCCCCTGAGATTTGTATGGAATACATTTTTAAAGAGTTGTACGCTTTCTGCCAGTGTTTCAGCCCTGTGTTTCTGCCTTGTTTCAGCCCTGACCTTCAGCATTTCAGTATGTGCTTTCCAATTCACCACTGAAACATGTATCCTTGTGTGTTCTGTGTCATGCATTGTTTCCTTTATGTATTGGCAAACTTGACTATACAGATAATTTTCACTGCTTTTGCATCCTCCGCTGCAACTAACACAAAACATAATATACTGTAGGTGCTCAACATATACTTCCTGATAGATTTCTGGCCAATTTATACTCTATAACTCCCAACATTTCCAGACTTACATTATTTTTCCTTTATGTTATGTTTCTACCTGAGATAAGATGGCCTTATTAATGTCCACTGAGAGAGACAGAGAGAGAGAGAGATAGAAGCAAAAGTAACCTTTCTTGATTTGGGCTAAAAATATTACCCCCAACCTTTGGGAACCCTCCCATAGAAATACACCACTGAGAAAGGGTTATTTCGCACATGAACTATGGTCAGGATGGATGGATTTTCTCAGCCTTTGACTCACTGTCATACATGTTACATATTTCCGCTAGGTTACTAGAGGTCTTTGGGTCCAATAAGAATTATTAAAATAGCAAATATTAAATGCCAGAGACATACCACATATACACCCTATCTCCAGAGTCCCCCCTTTGCCGGTGTTTCCTCTATGAACATCCGTTCCTCTGTGTCTGTATATGTTTAAGGTCCTTCTTCACCTGTAAAAAGTTGCAGTTAAGCTATGCCATTGCTGATCATTTCAGGCCAAAGTGGTCATTCTTTCTTCTGAAAACTTCCAGTATTTATGTTTGTGAATACCCATTAGGGACTTATTTATGGGTAGCTGATACTTTTACCTAATTTTTCCCCTATGGTTGGCCTCTTCAGATATCTTAAAATTCCTCCAACCAGGTTTTTGGAGGAATAGAGAGGTAAATAGACTACACAGAGGTCTTTTTGGGCAGTTAAAATAATCTGTATAGAGGTGCCTGGGTGGCTCAGTGGGTTAAGCGTCTGCCTTTGGCTCAGGTCATGAACCCAGGGTCCTGGGACCAAGCTCCAAACCCAGGCTCCCTGGTCCGTGGGGAGTTTGCTTCACTCTGTCCTCCCACCCCTCTCTTTCTGCTCTCTCTCTCTCAAATAAATAAATAAAATCACTTTAAAAATCTCTGTATTATACTAATGTATAATAATATGAATGTATAATAATATGATAATAGATCATATAAGTCCTTATACATTTGTTAATCTCATAGAATGTACAACACCAAGAATGAACCCAAACATAAGCTGTGAACTCTAGGTTGTAGAAAAAAGGAAAAAACCTTTGAGGATAGGGATCATGTCTTACATGTTTTTATACGCCAGTTATTAAAACAGAACTTTGAATAAAGTAGATAATTGATAGGCATTTGTTAATGATAACACTGATCTGCTGAGAAAACTATCTTGAATGTAAAGAAGTCGAATGGGGACAGAAATTACAAAACAGAGTGTTATTAAAATAATGATATTAAAATAAATATCATCCAAATGGACATGCTTTTTAGATTAAAAGTACATTTGCAGATACGATCTCATTTGTTATATACATGCGTAATTTATGCATAATGAATCGCTTTAGATACAGAAGTACTTTCCAAAACCTGACCTGACATGCTATCAGTGTTAATCTATCCATTTCAGCACCATAGATTGAAAAACCAGGATTAGGTTTGACAAGTTTACCCAGCAGACACTCTGTGCCTACTAACTTTATAGAATGAGTACAAAATCTAAAACAGAGAGCGCTGGCTTCACCGAAGAACAAAGAAACAATAGTGCCGCCCTACTTCTTTTTCTTCCTAAAATCATGTTCCATAAATGAAATCTGATACTACTTTGAGCAAAAGTAGGGCAAGAATAGAACTATTACTTTAGAACAGACTCATTTTCAAGCAGAAATCAAAATTGGAATGTCGGCTAATGCCAGTAGTAGCAGAGTTTTGGCTACAAAACAATCAGTTTACGGACTTATTAACAGTTCATAAAATGTATGGCATTCTTCTGGTTCTTGTCACCCGTGAACATATGCTCTGAATTTGCAACAGACTGAAGCGTCATTCCATAAATATTAAAAGGAATTGTGAGCATCACAATTGAAATATCTCAAACCACAGTTAAAATATGATTCATATTCTAAGATTAGGAGATCTTTTCAGACATGTTTAATGATGGATAGCCCTGGTGACACAAGTGCAGGGGGTTTTGAGAGGGGATTTTCAAAGGGGTTTTTTGAGGTCTTCTGAATGGTGAAACTTATAACTTCTGAATTTCATAGGGACATGATAAACTCCATCCTGTTTCAAATTTATGATTCTTTTAGACCAGAATTCTGAAATGGCTATTGGTGCCAACATACTTTATGCCTGGTCAAAGTTGTCCCTTATAATGTCAAACTCAAATAGTAATGTCATTATGAATATATCTTCAATCTTGAATGAACTAACAGTTTTAGAACTATAAAGTTACAGTCGTCTTTTTGCTCCAAAAATACTTACACTTAACAGGTCTTGTGGCACACAAGTATGTGACCATCTTCCTGCTTCCTACTCAGTGTTAGTGATCCTGTCTTTGGTTTCCACCTACTTAACCGAGGTATAAAGTCTAGCACGAAACTGAACATCAGTGAGAACTTTCTAAATGAATGAAAGCATTTCAAATATATTATGTCATTGAAGAGAGTGTGGTAAATACATTTGTATAAATACATATGAATCCTGTACCACTAGTTACCATGCATGAATTTACTTTCTTAGAATGAATTTTACCTTTCAACCACACTAACATTATAGGTTCTAAGTTTTGTACTGTTCAAATTAATGCCTTATTTTATATGTCCTAAGATTATCACTTTCAGCTCTTAGACTGACCTTTATCTCTCATATTATGGAACTTGACAAATCTGAATTTAGTAACGTAATTAGTATTTGCATTAATTTACACATCAAGTAAAATGTTTCTTTCTCTGAACATTTTATCCTAACATGTACATATTTCCTTTACATTATGTTTCTAATTGGTTGATCCATGAGCAATACTCTGTATGAAAATCTAAACCTAGGGGATGTCTGGGTGGCTCAGTGATTTAGTGCCTGCCTTCGGCCTGGGTTGTGATGCTGGAGACCCCGGATCGAGTCCACTTTGGGCTCCCTGAGTGCAGCCTGCTTCTCCCTCTGCCTATGTCTCTGCCTCTCTCTCTGTGTGTGTCTCTCAGGAATAAATAAATAAATAAAATCTTTAAAAAAAAAAAAACAAACCTAAACCTTAAGGAGTCTGGCTCTATTTAAAGATATAAATTATATTGATAATGCTTCTGTATTAAAATATTTGTCATATTCTGGATCATTTATAATAACAAATAATCATTTGAAATTCTAAAACTGATGCTTTATTAAAGTAGCTGAGAATATTTAAAAGTCCAATTAATACTAAAATAATAGATAGTCATGACTCTATTTATAACATTATATTGAAAAGGGGCATCCTTATTTCCTAAGAAGACCTAACACAAATATAAGACTTCATTTCACCTTTGAAGTTTCTATTCTTGTCTAAACACTGGCTAAGGACTTCAGTTTGGATTTTAATCTTCAATGATATCTTTTTGTCTCTTTTCTAAATCCAAACCATAAATAATTATTAATTTCGTTGCGGTTATGTTACCTTTTAATGTTTTTCTTTTTGATCTGGCGCACCCATAAAAGCCTGAGAAAATAGTACAATAATATTTTCTTAGTATGTGTCCAGAATAAATATTAAAGGAGGAGGGAGGGGCACCTGGCTAGCTCAGTTAGTGAAGTATGTGACTCTTGATCTCAGGGCTGTGAGTTCAAGCCCCATGTTCGGCGTAGAGCTTACTTTAAGAAAAAAAAGAAAAGAAAAGAAAAAGAGGAGGAGGGAAATACCTACTCACACATTCATGTTTAATGATAAGATCAAAGTATTCTGACAAATGCCTGTATGTCCAGAAGTATACTGTAATTAAGGTAGAGGAATGGAAATATTCCCTGGGAATCTTGTATAACTACAAAGAAAAATAAAAGGAGATCTCAATCTCTCTCTTGAGTATATTGACTATATTATTCTCTACTCTTTTTTAAAGATTTTATTTATTTATTTAACAGACAGAGCACAAGCAGAGGGAGTGGCAGGCAGAGACAGAAAAAAAGGAGAAGCAGACTCTGCGCTGAGCAAGGAAGCTGATGAAGTGCTCAATCCCAGAACCCTGGCATCATGACTTGAGCTGAAGGCAGATGCTTAACCAATTGAGCCTCCCAGTGCTTCATATTATTCTCTACTTTTTATCTCCATGTAGAGAGTGTCTAATATTTTCTCTATGAACCTGTGAATATGGTAGATGCTGAATAAATATTCTTTGTTCTGCAGCACCTCTATAGTTCCTTACCTGGCTTAGAAGCAATGTTCTCTCTGAAATAATAATCAGCACATCCCTTCTACAGTTCCAGGAACACACCAATCCTGTGATAATTACTGTCTCTACAGCTGGGGAAAACATGGGAACAAGAGACATCCACATCCAGAAATAATCCAGAGGTGCAATAAAATAAGAAATCTTTTTCAGGGGAACATTTTAATAATGTTACCTAACGCACAGTGCTGTAAGAATAGATGAGATAATACTTGTTAAATAGAAGTATGTGGTAAATACCAAATGCTTAACAATGATGACAACAACAAAACAATTATCGTCACCATCAGTCTTTGTTCTTTTTCAAGCCACTTCTCTACCCAGTTAGACTAACTTCAGAACAGCCTTTCTAGAGACGGGGATTCTTTAATCAGATCTAGGGGATCTTTCCTGGGAATGTTGTGAAATGTATATTTTTTCACTCAACCTAGAATTTATCTAATTGGCTGATCCACTAGCCATTTGTTATGAACTTAGAAGTCCCAGAATATATAGCCACAGTTAAAATATGTTTTCATATAGAAATTCATGTTCAAAAAAAAAAAAAAAAAGAAATTCATGTTCACCTTTTGCACTGTATTTCAGTTTATAAATCAGCTTTTAAAGAAGCTTTGTAAAGTTTAATTTAAATTCTTATCTGAGTCAAAGATAATTAACTTTTAATATGCTTATGATAAATTCATATGTAATAAACTCTGGGCATTTAAAAAATGTGCCTCGGTAACAATTATATTGTTTTCATGCTGAACTTTTTTTAGAAACCTTGGGACTTAATGGCTATTGACATTAATAAAATCTTCATAGCTCTTTGGGTTGGCTTCTTAAATATCGGAACAAGCTTTGTGGCTTGTAATTCAGCCAATGGCATAAAATAAAGAAAAGGGTATAAAGAAAATCCATAGGCAACAATGGTTTCAGGTTTTAGTTCTTTGTTCCTTGCTGGCATCTAGTTGAGTAATAGTTCAGAATTGAAAGTATGAGAGACTGTGATTGAAAGTATACTTACTTCTACATTTTACTCCCTCTGAAAATTGGAACCCTGGTTAGGTCAATCACTAGCCTGGAGCTATACAATGTCTATGGTATTTCTAACTTATCCAGGGAACCAATCTAAACCAAATGTCTGCATTCAGTTGAAAGCTGCTTATCATCAAAGTTGTTATTCATTCCTTTGGGACCAGACTGCTTACTGAGAGAACAGTGGCAAAAGTCAGAAGAAAGCCCCATTTATAGACTGTTTGCCTTCAGTAAATGTTTTGGTGCTGGTATTTGTTTCTTCAGTTATTTTGTGGATGATTATCTAATTAACATCAAGGTGATGACATAAACTTTTCTTTTTATAGATTCCATCTATCTTAGCAGCTTTTCCAGCTCTCTAAGCCTGCAGTCTCATCTTGTATATTTCAGGGACAACATTTCCCCCAAATATCATGCCCTTTGCATAGGCCTTTCCCATTATCTGCAAATTCCTTCCCACTGCCCAGATCTTGTCAAATTTCTCTCCATTCAAATGGCATCCCCATTGGGAAGCACTTTCTAACTGCCTTTCTTTGGTGTCTGACACTGCATTTTAAGTATATGACAACAGAATTTGCTTCCAACCTCTCCAGGAGCTTATTGAAGACAGAGCCCATGTCTTCATTACATTTGTAATGTCAGCACCAAGCATAGATTCTGGAACATATTTGACACTCCTTACTATCCTGCTAAGGGACAGTAGTGTACTATTTCTTTGGGATGTAATTCTTTATATTTCTTAGTCAATATATTTTATAAGTAAAATGGTTTTATGCTGGGGCACCTGCATGGATCAGTAGGTTGAGCATGTAACTCAGCTTCAGCTCAGGTCACAATCTCCAGGTCCTGGGATTGAGCCACATGTCAGGCTCCTTGGTCAGTGGGGAGTCTGCCTGTCTCCCCTTCCCTCTGCTTCTCCCCTTGTTCATGCTCCCTCTCTCTCTCTAAAATGAAAATAAATCTCTTTAAAAACTTTTAAAAATGGATTTATGCCGTAAAGGTGAGTATCACTTAGTACTAATTAATTTTACTTGTTGTTCAAATGGATTTTATATTTCGATAAGGTTGATAAGTTAGGTGGAAAAGAAAAGAGCTTTGTTGAAGGCATTTATATGCATATGTATCCTCTATGAAGACTAATAAAAAAAGTATTTATAGGGTTATGGAAACAAAATAAGAATGACATAAATGACAGCAGAATGCTGAAAGGAGGCTAGACTAGCAACTAATGGATTAGCCATCTGATGTTATTGATTCTATCACAATAATAGATTATTTATGGTTTGTGTAGATGATTCTGAGGAAATTTGACCAGGAATGTGATTTGCTTTCCATAGCTGTCATACTCACAGATTCTTAAAGAAGACTGAATCATTTCTCTTCTAATTGGAACCCTGTTTACATCAAAACTTGAATATCTACAATTATTATTTTTGTCTTTCAAAGAACTCAGTGACTTCCCAAATTTTTATTTTTTAATGAATCAAACATTGGACCAAGTGCTTTTCTTGAAAACTAATTTAGTGATAGCCTTCTGCTATATATTATAAAATCAGAATAGTTTTACTTGGATTGTAAATGTATTTGCTTGCAAACTTTTCCCAGATTCCTTTGACTATTAGTTAATCTTCACCACATAAAAGGTGAGAACATTCACTTCCATAATCACCCAAACATGAGCAATCTAAGAAAGTTGTTAGCAGTTACAACCAAGGATGAGCCAGGAATATTTCTAGGTACTGAAGTTATAGTAATTAATAAAACAGAAAAAGTCTTCATTCATCATCTCTAAGGATATAAACCATAAGGAAGCACATTCCGGAAATTATAACAGAATAACTTAAACAACCTATATCATAGAAATTTGCACGGGTTTCAAAAGGTGTTTATTATATATCAGGCACCATATCACATTGCAGTTTCAACATAGGTATAGACAGTTGGGTCCAGCAGTGGTAAGGGAGCAAGTCAATTTAAAAGGAAAACAAAACTCATCAAAAAAAGATGACTACCACACTAAAGATAAGCAAGGAAGTTTAATCAGTCATTCCTCCTCACTTAAATATATAAAGAAGCTCCTCTTAGATACAAAGGAGGAGAGGAGGAGTAGAGAGATTGTTAGTTGGGATTAAAGTGTGATTACAAATAAGATTATTCAAGTGTTTCCCCTTTCTGACAGAAAAACTCACCAAGAGGTATGGCTCATAGGAAAACAATCTTAAGAAGACAGACTTCAGGTGTTTTGTGGATAGGACACAATTGGTGGACAAAACAGCCTATTCCGTTATGATGGTCAAGGATTCACTATACCTTTAATTCTAGTATTATCCAACCAGGACTATGTATGGAATTAATAGAAATATAGAAAGCAAAGATAGACACCAGTGATGTACAGACTGGCCAAATGATGATGAAAGATAAATAGTAGAATATGTGTGTATGTGTATGTGTGTCTATATGGGTTCAAGAAAGCTGTGTAATTTTAAAGTCTCCCTGATAAGTTCTGATGTGAATCCAAGTTTGAGGAGAACTAAAGGAAAGATAGGGAAGTACGAGAAATACTACAGTAAGACTTTTAAAGGTATTTTAGAAAAATATCTGTGAAAGTGACAAGAGGAAATCAAGAAGAGCAAAGGTCACAGAATGTGATGGGGAAAAAGGGGGGAATGAAGACATGCAACTCAGTGGTTCAATTGGTTAAGTGTCTGACTCCTGATTTCAGCTTAGGTCATGATCTCAAGGTCCAGGCCCCACACTCAGCGGGCAGTCTGCTTGAGATTCTCTCTCTTCCTCTGTCCACCTTCCCTCTAAAATAAATAAATACATCTTTAAAAAAAAAAAGAAATAGAAAAAGTGATTAACATTAAAATAATCCCAATTTGCTACTTATTGACTATAACCAAGTTCAAGTCTCATGATTTCCCTGAATCTGAGTCTTAGTTTTTCTTTTGTAAAGTATGTACACAAGTCTCTTGATTTCTCTGAATGTTGGTGTTTTATTGTGTTCTTTACTGTGGTGGCAGTGGTGGGTCAGTTCTAAAGTTACTCTCTAGGGATGCCTGGGTGACTTGGTGGTTGATCGTCTGCTGTTGGCTCAGGTAGTGATCCCAGAGTCCTGGAATCAAGTCCCACATGAGGCTCCCTGTGGGGAGCCTGTTTGTCCCTCTGCCTATGTCTCTGTGTGTGTCTCTCTCTCTCTCTGTGGCTCATGAATAAATAAATATATATATATAAATAAATAAATAAATAAATAAAGTTAGTCTCCAAATGGGCTTCATTAATTTCCTTTTGAATGTTAATTTTTCATTATCTAAGGAATTATGCAAGATGTTATTATTTTAAATGGATATGAACATTACATGATTTAATTCAGTCTTCTTATATTATCATCAGGATAAATGGTTTATGCTAAAATTACTGATTTTTAAAATTTTCTTATCATAGTTCCTTTTTTTTTCCCATCTGGAAACTATCAGAAAAATTAAATTCAAGCTCCTGGTACTTCAAGCACACTGTATCAAAATTATTAGCATCACTGTGTTTTAAGAATATCACTATGATTTTTCCAAAAATAAAAATAGTGGGAAACTTTGGTTTCCTTAATGTGTAATCTAAAACAAACTCCAAATCCAAATTAAATTAAATATAGTCTTTGCACGATTGGTGTTACAAAACAATCAACTGAGACCCTAAGTAGAGGAAAGAGGGCGAGCAATATCCTTTCATTTGAGAACAATATCCATATATGGAAATTGATTTTCTTTCTGAGTGAAATCATTTATAGCATCTGTATGTAATTAATCTCATTCTGCATGTATATGTTTAACTGATGTATATTCTGAATTATAGATAAAAGTGGTAAAATATACATAGTTGTTGACTAATTAGGCCACAACAGAAAAGTTAGATGAGTTGAGGGAGGAATATATGTGAATTTTAATCCCAAATTTATAAAAATTTGGACTTAGAATTCACATATTTTGGGGTAAAATTCACATATATCTTCATTTAAAGAAATTTGAGATTATAATTTACATATATTTCTTTTTAATTGGGAGAATGATGATTCTATTGATTGAGCCACATTTTAAAGAAAAAGGACACATTTGATGTTAACGTTAGCCACTTTGTATCTGATAAAATGGTGAGTCATATCTACTGAAAACACAGAGGGTATCTAGAAAAAAGTTGTTAGAAGTTATTAAAAAGATGAGCTAAGAACATCTCTAGGTCTTGAAGTTATAGTAATTAATAAAACAGACAAACCCTCTTACCATGATTTCTAAGGACATAAAGCATAGGAAAACCTACTCTGGAAACTAATGACAAAGGAATAGCTTAAACAACATAAACCATGGAATTTTGCTCATCATTTCTGAGAAGCACTTGTTCCTTTTATTTTTAGGTCTTTTACAGAGAGGTATATAGATTTGGAAAAGTCTGTTGAAATATGAATCGTAGAGCCTTGCTTCAGATTTGCTGAGAATCGTACAGAACAAAAACACAATAAGAACTAAACAGAAAATTTAAAGGCCTAAATGGGGAAGCTCAACAAAAGTTGAAGCTTTTTTTCCCATTTTGTTTACTACTTTATCACTAGCATATGAAATTACATATGACATAAAGTAAAAGCTCAATAAATATTTGTTGAGTAGATGTGGAAACTATTATATATTATAGTTAAAATACAGTTATTTCATAAACAATTTTTAAGGGCAATATAATGGTAATGACATTTGGTCACAGCTGGTCTTCACAAGTTTGTATGTTGTTTAGTTAGAGAACCTCAAAGGTTAAAACCATTTTTAAAAGTGTTATTATAAAATTAGAGGGGGAGGGGCAAGATGGCGGAGGAGTAGGGTCTCCAGGTCACCTGTCCTCAGCAAATTACCTAGAAAACCATCCAATCATCCTGAAAACCTACGAATTCGGCCTGAGATTTAAAGAGAGACCAGCTGGAACGCCACAGTGAGAAGAGTTCGCGCTTCTATCAGGTAGGAAGACGGGGAAAAAGAAATAAAGGAACAAAAGGCCTCCAAGGGGGAGGGGCCCCGCGAGGAGCCGGGCTGAGGCCGGGGCGAGTGTCCCCAGGACAGGAGAGCCCCGTCCCGGAGGAGCAGGAGCTGCACCGACCTTCCCCGCGGAAAGGCCTCCCGGGGAATTGGAGCAGGAGCCCCAGAAAGGCGGGGATGCCCTCGGGCTCCCTGGGACAGTAACAGAGGAACTGCGCCCCGGAGAGTGCGCCGAGCTCCCTAAGGGCTGCAGCGCTCGGCGGGACCCGGAGCAGCTCGGAGGGGCTCGGGCGGCGGCTCCGCGGAGGGGGCTGCGGGGCTCCGGGAACAGCTCAGCGGCGGCGGCTCGCGCAGAGGAAGAAGCTCCGCGGAGGGGGCGGCCCGGCTCCGGGAACAGCTCGGAGGGGCTCGGGCGGCGGCTCCGCGGAGGGGGCTGCGCGGCTCCGGGAACAGCTCAGCGGCGGCGGCTCGCGCAGAGGAAGAAGCTCCGCGCGGAGGGGGCTGCGCGGCTCCGGGAACAGCTCGGAGGGGCTCGGGCGGCGGCTCCGCGGAGGGGGCTGCACCGCCGGGAGCGCGAATCCAACAGCGCAGGCTCCGGAGCACAGGGCGCCGGGACACAGCCCAGGATCCGGCCTCCCCCGGGACAGGCAGAGGCCGGGAGGGCCCAGGACAGCAAGGACGCTCCTGCCTGGAACTGAGCAGATCAGCGGGCCCGCCCCGGAGCCCCCAGGCCCTGCAGAAGGAGAGCCCCGGAGCTACTGCGGGGGCTGGATCCAGGGTCCCAGAGCTGCCCCCGCCACTGTGGCTTCCTCCCGGGGCCTCACGGGGTCAACAACCCCCACCGAGCCCTGCACCAGGCAGGGGCAGAGCAGCTCCCCCAAGTGCCAACACCTGAGAATCAGCACAGCAGGCCCCTCCCCCAGAAGACCAGCGAGACGGACCAGTTCCAAGGGAAGTCAAGGGACTTAAACTACACAGAATCGGAAGATACTCCCCCGTGGTTTTTTTTGTTTTTTGTTTTTTTGTTTTTGTTTTTGTTTTTTTTTTTTTGTTTTTTTGTTTTGTTTTGTTTTGTGCTTTTTTTTCTCTCTTTCTTCTTGATTTCTGATTGCTTCCCCCACCCCCCCTTTTTTTCTTTTTTCTCCTTTCTTTCTTTTTCTTTCTTTTTCTTCTCTTTTTCCCCTATTTTTTTCTTCTTTCTCTTTTTTCTTTTTCTCTTTTCTTTCCTTCTCTCTCTTTTTCTCCTTTTCCCAATACAACTTGTTTTTGGCCACTCTGCACTGAGCAAAATGACTAGAAGGAAAACCCCTCAAAAAAAAGAATCAGAAACAGCCCACTCTCCCACAGAGTTACAAAATATGGATTACAATTCAATGTCAGAAAGCCAATTCAGAAGCACTATTTTACAGCTACTGGTGGCTCTAGAAAAAACCATAAAGGACTCAAGAGACTTCATGACTGCAGAATTTAGATCTAATCAGGCAGAAATTAAAAATCAATTAAATGAGATGCAATCCAAGCTAGAAGTCCTAACGACGAGGCTTGACGAGGTGGAAGAACGAGTGAGTGACATAGAAGACAAGTTGATGGCAAAGAGGGAAACTGAGGAAAAAAGAGACAGGCAATTAAAAGACCATGAGGATAGATTAAGGGAAATAAATGATAGCCTGAGGAAGAAAAACCTACGTTTAATTGGGGTTCCCGAGGGCGCGGAAAGGGACAGAGGGCCAGAATATGTATTTGAACAAATCCTAGCTGAAAACTTTCCGAATCTGGGAAGGGAAACAGGCATTCAGATCCAGGAAATAGAGAGATCCCCCCCTAAAATCAACAAAAACCGTTCAACACCTCGACATTTAATAGTGAAGCTTGCAAATTCCAAAGATAAGGAGAAGATCCTTAAAGCAGCAAGAGAAAAAAAGTCCCTGACTTTTATGGGGAGGAATATTAGGGTAACAGCAGACCTCTCCACAGAGACCTGGCAGGCCAGAAAGGGCTGGCAGGATATATTCAGGGTCCTAAATGAAAAGAACATGCAACCAAGAATACTTTACCCCGCAAGGCTTTCATTCAAAATGGAAGGAGAGATAAAGAGCTTCCAAGACAGGCAGGAACTGAAAGAATATGTAACCTCCAAACCAGCCCTGCAAGAAATTTTAAGGGGGACTCTTAAAATTCCCCTTTAAGAAGAAGTTCAGTGGAACAATCCACAAAAACAAGGACTGAATAGATATGATGACACTAAACTCATATCTATCAATAGTAACTCTGAACGTGAACGGGCTTAATGACCCCATCAAAAGGCGCAGGGTTTCAGACTGGATAAAAAAGCAGGACCCATCTATTTGCTGTCTACAAGAGACTCATTTTAGACAGAAGGACACCTACAACCTGAAAATAAAAGGTTGGAGAACCATTTACCATTCAAATGGTCCTCAAAAGAAAGCAGGGGTTGCCATCCTTATATCAGATAAATTAAAATTTACCCCGAAGACTATAGTGAGAGATGAAGAGGGACACTATCTCATACTCAAAGGATCTATCCAACAAGAGGACTTAACAATCCTCAATATATATGCCCCGAATATGGGAGCTGCCAAATATTTAAACCAATTAATAACCAAACTCAAGAAATACCTTGATAATAATACACTTATACTTGGTGACTTCAATCTAGCTCTTTCTACCCTGGATAGGTCTTCTAAGCACAACATCTCCAAAGAAACGAGAGCTTTAAATGATACACTGGACCAGATGGATTTCACAGATATCTACAGAACTTTACATCCAAACTCAACTGAATACACATTCTTCTCAAGTGCACATGGAACTTTCTTCCAGAATAGACCACATACTGGGTCACAAATCGGGTCTGAACCGATACCAAAAGATCGGGATAGTCCCCTGTATATTCTCAGACCATAATGCCTTGAAATTAGAACTTAATCACAACAAGAAATATGGAAGGACCACAAACACGTGGAGGTTAAGGACCATCCTGCTAAAAGATGAAAAGGTCAACCAGGAAATTAAGGAAGAATTAAAAAGATTCATGGAAACTAATGAAAATGAAGATACAACCGTTCAAAATCTTTGGGATGCAGCAAAAGCAGTCCTGAGGGGGAAATACATCGCAATACAAGCATACATTCAAAAACTGGAAAGAGCTCAAATTCAAAAGCTCACCTTACACATAAAGGAACTAGAGAAAAAGCAACAAATAGACCCCACCCCCAGCAGAAGAAGAGAGTTAATTAAAATTCGAGCAGAACTCAATGATATCGAGACCAAAAGAACTGTGGAACAGATCAACAGAACCAGGAGTTGGTTCTTTGAAAGAATTAATAAGATAGATAAACCATTAGCCAACCTTATTAAAAAGAAGAGAGAGAAGACTCAAATTAATAAAATCATGAATGAGAAAGGGGACATCACTACCAACACCAAGGAAATACAAACGATTTTAAAAACATACTATGAACAGCTATATGCCAATAAATTAGGAAATCTAGAAGAAATGGACGCATTCCTGGAAAGCCACAAACTACCAAAACTGGAGCAGGAAGAAATAGAAAACCTGAACAGGCCAATAACCAGGGAGGAAATTGAAGCAGTCATCAAAAACCTCCCAAGACACAAGAGTCCAGGGCCAGATGGCTTCCCAGGGGAATTCTATCAAACGTTTAAAGAAGAAATCATACCTATTCTACTAAAGCTGTTTGGAAAGATAGAAAGAGATGGAGTACTTCCAAATTCGTTCTATGAGGCCAGCATCACCTTAATTCCGAAACCAGACAAAGACCCCACCAAAAAGGAGAATTACAGACCAATATCCCTGATGAACATGGATGCAAAAATTCTCAACAAGATACTAGCCAATAGGATCCAACAACACATTAAGAAAATTATTCACCATGACCAAGTAGGATTTATCCCTGGGACACAAGGCTGGTTCAACACTCGTAAAACCATCAATGTGATTCATCATATCAGCAAGAGAAAAACCAAGAACCATATGATACTCTCATTAGATGCAGAGAAAGCATTTGACAAAATACAGCATCCATTCCTGATCAAAACCCTTCAGAGTGTTGGGATAGAGGGAACTTTCCTCGACATCTTAAAAGCCATCTACGAAAAGCCCACAGCAAATATCATTCTCAATGGGGAAGCACTGGGAGCCTTTCCCCTAAGATCAGGAACAAGACAGGGATGTCCACTCTCACCACTGCTGTTCAACATAGTTCTGGAAGTCCTCGCCTCAGCAATCAGACAACAAAAAGACATTAAAGGCATTCAAATTGGCAAAGAAGAAGTCAAACTCTCCCTCTTCGCCGATGACATGATACTCTACATAGAAAACCCAAAAGCCTCCACCCCCAGATTGCTAGAACTCATACAGCAATTTGGTAGCGTGGCAGGATACAAAATCAATGCCCAGAAATCAATGGCATTTCTATACACTAACAATGAGACTGAAGAAAGAGAAATTAAGGAGTCAATCCCATTTACAATTGCACCCAAAAGCATAAGATACCTAGGAATAAACCTAACCAAAGAGGTAAAAGATCTATACCCTAAAAACTATAGAACACTTCTGAAAGAAATTGAGGAAGACACAAAGAGATGGAAAAATATTCCATGCTCATGGATTGGCAGAATTAATATTGTAAAAATGTCAATGTTACCCAGGGCAATTTATACGTTTAATGCAATCCCTATCAAAATACCATGGACTTTCTTCAGAGAGTTAGAACAAATTATTTTAAGATTTGTGTGGAATCAGAAAAGACCCCGAATAGCCAGGGGAATTTTAAAAAAGAAAACCTTAGCTGGGGGCATCACAATGCCAGATTTCAGGTTGTATTACAAAGCTGTGGTCATCAAGACAGTGTGGTACTGGCACAAAAACAGACACATAGATCAATGGAACAGAATAGAGAACCCAGAAATGGACCCTGAAATGTACGGCCATCTAATATTCGATAAAGGAGGAAAGACTATCCATTGGAAGAAAGACAGTCTCTTCAATAAATGGTGCTGGGAAAATTGGACATCCACATGCAGAAGAATGAAACTGGACCACTCTCTTTCACCATACACAAAGATAAACTCAAAATGGATGAGAGATCTAAATGTGAGACAAGATTCCATCAAAATCCTAGAGGAGAACACAGGCAACACCCTTTTTGAACTTGGCCACAGTAACTTCTTGCAAGATACATCCACGAAGGCAAAAGAAACAAAAGCAAAAATGAACTATTGGGACTTCATCAAGATAAGAAGCTTTTGCACAGCAAAGGATACAGTCAACAAAACTAAAAGACAACCTACAGAATGGGAGAAGATATTTGCAAATGACATATCAGATAAAGGGCTAGTTTCCAAAATCTATAAAGAACTTATTAAACTCAACACCAAAGAAACAAACAATCCAATCATGAAATGGGCAAAAGACATGAAGAGAAATCTCACAGAGGAAGACATGGACATGGCCAACATGCACATGAGAAAATGCTCTGCATCACTTGCCATCAGGGAAATACAAATCAAAACCACAATGAGATACCACCTCACACCAGTGAGAATGGGGAAAATTAACAAGGCAGGAAACAACAAATGTTGGAGAGGATGCGGAGAAAAGGGAACCCTCTTACACTGTTGGTGGGAATGTGAACTGGTGCAGCCACTCTGGAAAACTGTGTGGAGGTTCCTCAAAGAGTTAAAAATAGACCTGCCCTACGACCCAGCAATTGCACTGTTGGGGATTTACCCCAAAGATTCAGATGCAATGAAACGTCGGGACACCTGCACCCCGATGTTTCTATCAGCAATGGCCACAATAGCCAAACTGTGGAAGGAGCCTCGGTGTCCATCGAAAGATGAATGGATAAAGAAGATGTGGTTTATGTATACAATGGAATATTACTCAGCAATTAGAAACGACAAATACCCACCATTTGCTTCAACGTGGATGGAACTGGAGGGTATTATGCTGAGTGAAATAAGTCAATCGGAGAAGGACAAACAGTGTATGTTCTCATTCATTTGGGGAATATGAATAATAGTGAAAGGGAATATAAAGGAAGGGAAAAGAAATGTTGGGAAATATCAGGAAGGGAGACAGAACATAAAGACTCCTAACTCGGGGAAACGAACTAGGGGTGGTGGAAGGGGAGGAGGGCGGGTGTTGGAGGGGAATGGGTGACGGGCACTGAGGTGGACACTTGACGGGATGAGCACTGGGTGTTTTTCTGTATGTTGGTAAATTAAACACCAATAAAAGTTAATTATTCTGTTTACTAAAAAAAAAAAAATAAAAAAAAAATAAATAAAAAATAAAAGTGTTATTATAAAATTCAAAGAATTACTAATGCAAAAAATTGCTTTTATAACCAAGTTAGATCTTGTTTTACAGACTTATTCAATTTTTAAGTTTAATTGGTATAAATTTAGAATTCTATTAATTTTGAAATGACTCTTATGCAAGCATAATCTAGGAGCTGGCTGAAAGGATTAGGTATTACATTTCATTTTATATAATTTTCACCAAACTTGATTGATTTCAGAAACAGGAGGTGGGAGAGTTTGATCATTCAAAAGTCATATTAGCTGTTTGATTTCAATAAAATTGAACTACACAGGAATTACATTCCTCCTACATGCTGAATCTGATTCTCTAACTGTCTCTACCTACCACCAGTCCATACCACCATCATCTTTAGCCTGGAGTATTGCAATAGTTCTGTAACCTGTTTTCTGCTTCTCTTGAAGGAAGAATAGCTAGAGCAATCTTTTTAAAAACTCAAATCATAATTCTCCTATTGAAAACTCTCCAAAGACATCTACTCTTACAATGAAAGAAACAATCTTCATAATAAATCACAATCCCTCACGTGAGCAGGCCATATCTTGCCCGCTCCAACCTTATTTCCATAAGACTCCATCACCGTACTGGCTCCTTCTTGGCCTTTTGTTTTCCTTCTTACACACACCAAACCTGTTTGAGTCTCAGGACCTTTCTTCTTCCTGAGATGTCCTTCCCAGATTATACCATGGCTGGCTGTTCACAGTTCTGTGTATCTCACAGAGGGTGTCCTTGAACTATTAACTAAAACATACTGAAACTCACACCCCAGTCATTCTCTCCTTCATCCTGCACTATTCTTCATAAAACCTATAACATTTAATTTTTTTTCTGTCTTTCACTGTTTATATACAGAAGGAAAGCCCTATGAATGTAAGAATATCATGTGTTTGCTTCACTATCAGATCTTTACTGCCTAGCACAGAATCTTGCCCATAATAGGTGCTCAGTAAATATTTGTCAGATCAATGAATGGCTATCTGTATATGCAAACAAAAATAGGTATACATATCCATAGCATCAAAATTACTTGTTCCCTGTATTGAGTATCTTCCTGGTTGCTTCTCAAGACCCATAGCTACCCTTTGATACCCTGGAAGACCAATCCAATTGGACAATATCAACAGTTTGGCTTGTACTTGAGTTTGGCCAATCGTAGGCACTGGCAAGGATTGTAAAATAGGAACTTGGGAATTTTTACCAGACTTCTTTTCAGACCTAATGACCCAAGTTGGCTGCATCTCTTTAACCCTCTACAAAAGGCCACCATCCTGTCAGAGGGACATATCCATACAGCTATCCTTCTTAGGACTAAGGCTGGTAATATCTCCTTCTTGTGACTAGCTTCAGGGTAATTTTCTTTAAGCCTTATATAAACTTTTGTAAATAATCCCTTTATTGGGGATCCCTGGGTGGCTCAGCGGTTTAGCACCTGCCTTTGGCCCAGGGCACAATCCTGGAGTCCTGGGATCAAATCCCACGTTGGGCTCCCGGCATGGAGCCTACTTTTCCCTCCTCCTGTGTGTCTGCCTCTCTCTCTCTCTCTGTGTGTATCATAAATAAATAAATAAATAAATAAATAAATAAATAAATAAATCTTTAAAAAAATAATCCCTTTATTAAACTATCATAATACAAGTGAGGGTGTGCCATCTGTTTCCCACTAGGTCCCTTATTTAGAAAATTCATTTAAAAGATTTTTTACCCAGATTTTTAAAAATAGTGAGTTGATTTATCATTTGATAGCATGTTATTAAAAAAAAAAAGAAATTTGAGCACCTAACTTAATGCAATTTTATATAGGCCTATGATTTCTTTGAACTGTATTCTTCTCCCTTTCTAAGAACAAATATATACAGATACACACACACATACACACCACACATATATATAGATACACACACATACATACACACACACACATAGAGATACCAAACAACGGAGATTTGCAGCTTTGTCTTTGGGAACTTACCTCTTTTGCTGGCTTTCCATTTCAAGGCATCATGAAACTTCTTGTATAAAGATTAGCTCCCCACGTTCATGGTAACAAACAACAAATGATACAGGGTTCTATGACACTATCCAAAAAATTTGAATATCGTATGTGAATTTAGTCTCCTGTAAACAGTATGCATACTCTGTTGTAAATAGAAGAATAACCTGATAATAGGAATTTCAGTTGTGTGGATGGATTAGAAAGATAAGATAACCACTAGGTGAGAAGCTTTTATTGTCAAAGTTGGTTTTATGAAAACTTATAAATCCATGATTACCAAATTTGGCTGATTATCAGAATTACCTGATAAAATTTTTTAAATACAGTTTCTCAGGCCAATGCCCAAAAAAAACTAAATTCAAATGCATATGAGTTGGCCTGATAATCTATATTTCAATTAACTCAAGTTCTCCAGATGATCTACTGCTGTGATTACTTTCTATGGCATCCTCCTAAATCCAGTTCAGCTCTAGTTCCCTTGGCATGGGGAGATTTTTATTAATTCCACTTTTGCACTTACAGATTTCTGTTTCTTATACCTTCTCACTACCTGATTTCAGCTCCTTTAATAGCACCACTTATTTTAGAAGAAGTGTTTCTATTTTGATCTCAGATGTTAAAGTAAGAATTAGAAAATACAGTTGACTGGAGATATATTCATTTAAGAAAAAGAAATAGAAATTTCTATAAAAATCATTTTATCTTTAAGCATTAGCCAATATTAGTGTCATAATACAATTTGCAATCAGTAGGCATCACATCACTAATCTAATAAGAATTGAAATATTTTTAAAGGAAAGCAGAAAAATAATGATAAAATAAATTAGATTATAGGTACACCTTAATTTATAAGATAGATGTGTTTCTGAAAGATTGGCCGTCGAAGCAATTTCTATTAAGTAAATTGTATTTTCCCATTGACTTGGGCTAATAATTGCAAAGGCATGACTCTTTACAATGGGATGCAAAGAAGAATGTGGTCTAGAAAGCAAATATAACTTTAATATAAAGTTATTTTACAAATCATGTATTTAAATATAAATTATAGATATTGACTAAAATAATAATACCATAGAACAAGTTTGAGCTGCATGGGTCCACTCATATGCATATTTTTTCAATAAATATAGTATAGTACTTAAATGCATCAAGAAATAGTGTCTCTCAATCCCCATGCATTTAAGGGTCTAGACATAAGTGAAAGATATGAAGCCCATAGGAAGAAACAGACTAGATAAAGCATATTGATGCTTCCTTTCTGTTCAAGTAAGGTAGTATCTCTGTATCCTCAGTAGATACAGCCTTTTCTAAGATCCTAAAGTTAAATCAAACTTTAATTAGCACAGATGCCTCAATTGTTTTCTTATCCTGTGATATGAAAGGCTATGGGGATTAATTAAGGGAGTGTAGTTAGGAACAGTGTCTCTAAAAGTGCAACATTTTTAGGCATTTCCACTGGCCTAGAGCATTCTATAATATTAGTTACCCAGATTTAGTATTTTGGTAAACATTAGTTTCTCTATGGTTACTTTTGTTCAGTGACATCTGCCCACATACTTTCAGGATAATTACAGTTATATGAAATCTCACTTCCCTTATTTTTAAGCCTGAATTTGAGAGGGTACAAACATTTGGCCTGACAGACTCTAAAGTTTTAATGCGTGAAAAAGTTTTTTTAGGGGCTGCTAAACTGGCCCTGTCTCTTATTCAACATTCCCTACACAACCATCTAATGGATTTCTTTTTCATTTGACATTCCTCTTTCTCAAGCAGTTTAGGTAATCTGTCCACTGGAAGTTCCATGGAAAACTCTGATTAAGCTCACAATAGCAGACGGGGGTGGGGTGGAGTGGGAATGGTGTTCATTCTTCCCTCAGCTAGGCCCTGCTTGAATAGGGAGTGGCCCCAGCTACCACAAGGTGAACTGCACACGATGTGTGACTTCAAATGGGGCTACCCTGTGATACAGATCCCAGCAGTTTTCACACTCACTTTCTAAGGTGTGAAACCCCTGAGAACATGATATGGCGGTGTTGGAAGTTCTTACTATCAGACTCTTCCATCTTTATTTAAACTGTGGAGTTGCCAGCTCAAAAAATGTTAGGTGCTGTATCAGAGAAGACTGGTTTTGTTAAGGGAGGAATAATCAGGGCAGCTGGACCTGCCCTGGTCAAAAGATCACCTAAGTTTTATTCTACTATCACAGACAAGCAAAGGGGTTGTGGATTGATGCTGGCCATTAAAGAGAGAATAAGAGAAAGAAACTAAAGGAATAAGCAGAGACTTAGTTAACATTTGTGTTCCTGCTTTCTTACTTTTGCTGAATAATGAATCACTCTATTAATTATATTTCTATTAACTTTTTCACATTTATATTATCACATACCATAGATTACAATAATAAATATCTAATGAGTTCTAATGAACTTAAGATATTTGCTTTCTAAATTGTATCATTCCTACATATTAAAAGTTCAATGTGGGCAGCCCGGGGGGCTCAGCGGTTTAGCGCCACCTTCAGCCCAGAGCGTGATCCTGGAGACCCGGGATCGGGTCAAACGTGGGGCTCCCTGCACGCAGCCTGCTGCTCCCTCTGCCTGGGTCTCTGCCTCTCTCTCTCTGTGTGTCTCTTATGAATAAATAAATAAAAATCTTTAAAAAGTTCAATGTACAAAATGTCTTCTAAAAAAGACAGTACTCATTTAAGAAAAAAAGAAACATATTTCTAGCCAGTATTTCAGGAGAAATCTTGTCATTTCCCCCAGTGCAGCTCATCATAAAAGCTCTAAGGAAATAGTGTTTAAAATCAATTAACCAAGAAGGCCAAAATCAATTTAACGGGAGTTAGCTAATGTTTTACTAAAGCGAAATCTCTTTTCTTTAAACATGATTAATATCATTTAGGGGTTGTTATTAGTGCTGTCGCTACTAAAAGTTGTAACCAGTTTGTAATGAAATGGCCTTTGTGTACACGTACGGGATTTATAAGAAGCACAGAAATTTAACGTGGTATTAGTGATTATATCTTTTCCTTGCCTTTGATATTTTAAGAGAACACTCCATTTTTTCTCGGCCTTCTTGGAATGTCTCCTAAAAGGTCACTGAAGGATCAAGAAATACTTAACCTATAACCATCCACGATTAAAACAACCCTATGCAAATTATATTCTAGGATGACATTTAGCAGTGTTGATATTGGGTAGAGTCATAAAAATCAATGGATTTTAGAGTTAAAAAGGGCTAAACATATAGGCCAGTAATTCCCACATTTTTAACAGCTCATTTCTTATAAGAACCCATACAATGCTAAAAATGTACCTGCTAAGACTGGAGGGAGAGGCTATCTAACCTGGGCCAGATGGCTTTGTCCCGCATCACACCCCACCCCCAGCCCACCGCGCCCAGTTTGAAAACCAGGCAATGATCACTTAAGTAATAGGAAACTAAAATCTTAACAAGACAGGAAACCAAAATCTTAAAATAACAGGAGAAGGCAACCTGTTTAAATGACTTGTCATGTTAACATAGCATATTCATACATTTGAAACATAACTCGATCCATATCTGGTATTAATACTTGGTTTTATTTATTTATTTATTTATTTTCCCTCTCACTATCCATGTCCCATCTGTAGTTTTCATCTTCAGTTTTACACTTGTTACTAATTTGCTTCGTCAGATCATGGTGCCACTGTGAATTAGACCCACACATAAACCTGTATCTCTTCTCTTAAAAAAAGAACAAAACCCAAAAAACTGAAAATGCTTTACTACTGCTGGTGAACAGCATGCTTTCACTATCTTTATATGCATATAAGATGTTCAACCACCAAAAATGACATCATATTCATTTATTTTTGTAATTACAGCTCCTGGTAAGAGTAACGTTAATACCACGTAACCAAGATATTACCTTCATATGCATTAGGTTGTAGCATAGGAAATAGGCAATATTTGAACTTCTGAATCTAGAAAGATGTATTCCTATGGCTTAATCTAATAAAACCCTTAGTACTTATGATAGCCTTGCAATGCGATTGCTATCTGCATTCTCTAGGTGAAGACTCTGAGGATCCCAGAGAAGTGCTTTGTCCAAAGCAACACTGCCAGGGGTTTTATGGTAGCATCTGAAAACCACGTGTCTCTGAATTTCATATCTTTTCTCTTGCGCCAAGCTACTCTATATGCTCAGAACATTTGAATGGAAAGAGAGCAAGTATATTCAAAGAGTAATTTGGTTCTATAGGAGCATAAAAGTGAAAATTAATGAAATCATTAATTTCAGACAGAATATATTTCTTTAGAAAGTGAGCTTCATATATTAAAACAATATTTACTAAGCTTTGATCAGATATCAGTAGCATAGATTGTCTAGACTTAAAAGCTACCTCTAAAGCCCTCAGCTACACCAGCTGTCAATCTTATTTAACTTACTATTACAGCTCATGTGCCCAATAATCTTACCTCATGTTATTATCAAACCAGGACATCTTTATTTTGTCTAGTATTTTAAACTAAAATAAAAACACAGTAGACCGAAAAAACAACAAAAGGAGGCTATTGAAATATGAGAATGTTGCCTTGGAATTTGCACCTAATTCCAGAAACCGTTAGGTGGAAAAATAATCAGATGTCGTGTCTATGACCTTTCATCTTTTAAATTCAAAGGAAATGAGTTAAAAACAAGACAACCACAACAGAAAACCTTCTACTGTAAAAGGAAGATAAAGTAAATAAATGGAGAAGTCACACTGATTTATGAAAAGATTATTTGACCCCATCAGAGATAACATCAAATAGCTATCAGAACCCAAGGCATTAAAGTGGATAGGAAGTAGAGTGGACATGGGTATCTGGCACAATCATTCTAGAGTGTTAGTTCAATAAAAACTAGTTATTTAACAGTTGCTTACACTGAAACAAATTGAAAATTTTTTCACATTTTATTTTTGTTCTATCTTTAGAAAAAGACCTTTAGGTCTCTTATACAAATCATTTACTTAGAAAAAGGCAAAATTAAAAATGAGACATGTCAGAAAGAACCATAAACCCATGAAGACTCTAATATTATTTGCATGGTTTTATTTATTTTACTTTTTTTGCACACATGTATCTGAAGATTTCAATTTTGTTTTTAAATATATGCTGTGATTCACATAATTTTTAATAAATATTCAATAAATAATAAATATTCAATTTCTTTTTTGACTTGCACTGTAACTGATAATCAAAAATTCTATGGGCACAAGGCTGAATCTTCTAACTTTATTTTTATTTTTTAATTTATATTAATAAAACATTGAAAGGCTAGCCCAAGCCCTGTATATTGCCTTCGTATAGAAAAGCTTCTGAACATGATATATATGATAAGGAAAAACTCCTACCAGTTCGGAAAAATATTTTAAATTTATTCTAACATGTATAAACTCGATATAGAGATTTTTAAAAAAACCAAATTAATGGAACATAAGGATAATCTGGCCGCATCGCCTGTCACCTAATGATTGTCACAGTTGTTTCTGCCATTCTGGATTACCAAGTAAAACAGCACTCCCTCCCCATCTCCAATCCAGAGACACCCTTTCCTGCTTTGAGAGCATGACCAACAAGGTCATCCTTCCAAAAATAGAACATATTTCTTCTATCACTGATCTAACATAGCAGTGGTCCCCTACTAGATCCTCAAAGAGCTTAGGATAAACTTTAAATGAGTGGTCCCAAAAGTAAGCATTACAAAGGAAGAAGAGTTTTCTGGGGCTTAAAGATTAGGAAATTCCACATAATTTGAGGGGAATGGAAGGGAACGGAAGGAAGAAGGCAAATAGAAAGAGTAAACAGGGAATTCCAGGAGGGAAAATGTTACATGGGATGGAAACAGGAATGCCCAAAAGGGACCCTTCATTTTGAGGATTTCATCACTTTAAATGATTTTTGAGTGATTCTTTCACCTGCAAGTATTTATAACTTTGCTAAGAGATTGTTTCAAAAATTCTGTGGAAGATTTTGACAAACAAATCTGAAGAGACTATAAACTGATGTTTCTGTATTGCCTCTACCACTCCTAGCTCGTTGATTTAATAAAGGGATATATAGTATCGGGGAGTTGATAATAAGAATCCTAAGGATAATAATCAAGTTCATATATATAAATGCTTAGCATAATCAACATAAAGCACAATCATTGATTCTAGTTATTATTATTTTCAACATATTGTTAGAACTATTAAAAGAGACTTTGATGTTTTTAAAAGTAAGAGGAGGAAGAATTATAAATAAATAAAAATTGGATTGATTTTGAAAAACGTAATTGAGATGTTCACTGTTCTCTCTGCCCAAAATTGAAAACGCATCTTGATATTTCAGTTAAATATAAAAATAAAACCACAAATGAAGCGATAAAAACTGAGACCTGGGTAATTTACTAAATATTTGGATGGGGATGACTTTCTATATATAAAAGCATTATCGAAATAGACACTCTTAGTCATGGCTAGTGAGAGTGTAATTTTTTTTCTGTTTTTCTCAGAAGCATCTTTGCAATGCATATTAAACGCCTTAAAAAGTTCATGTCCTTTGAGTCAGTAAGTCAATCTATTTAAGCAAACACTTAAATTCTAATGAAGAAATGAAAAATGTGCACAATGGTTTCTGGATGATATGTTCAAGTCTGTGTTATTCATTAAAGGAAACAAAGAATAATCCTGGAAATAACCTAGATGTCAAATAAGAAGGGAATATTAAATGTGGTATATTCATATTACATAATATCATAAACCATATAAAATGATGGTTATAAGTTTAACAACATTAGTCCAACATTATGCGGAAGAAAAGCAGGATACAGAATAATAAATATTAAACTCACAACTATAAAGCAATATTCAAAGAAAAATGGAAATGTATGAAAACATTATTTCTTCTTTATATAAATTTATTTTTTATTGGTGTTCAATTTGCCAACATAGAGAATAACACCCAGTGCTCATCCCCTCAAGTGCCCCCCTCAGTGCCCGTCACCCAGTCACCCCCAACCCCCGCTCACCTCCCCTTCCACCACCCCCCTAGTTCGTTTCCCAGAGTTAGGAGTCTCTCATGTTCTGTCTCCCTTTCTGATATTTCCCACTCACTTTTTCTCCTTTCCCCTTTATTCCCTTTCCCTATTTTTTTATATTCCCCAAATGAATGAGACCATATAATGTTTATGCTTCTCCGATTGACTTATTTCACTCAGCATAATACCCTCCAGTTCCATCCACCTCGAAGCAAATGGTGGGTATTTGTCGTTTCTAATGGCTGAGTAATATTCCATGAAAACATCATTTCTTGAATGACGGTAGGATGAAGAGTTGTATAAAATTTTATCCTTATACTTGTTAGTATTTAAACATTTTCTATAGTAAACAGTGGAAAAATCTACTTACCAAAGAAAACACACAAATTCATATAACTTTTTCAATTGTGGAAAAGTACACCATAAAATGAAATTAAATTATTTTAACAAAATGTAGTAAAGTTTACCATTTTAAATGTACGGTTCAGTGTATTAAGTACATTTACACGATTGTGCAACCATCATAACCATCCATCTCCAGCATTTTTCCATTTTCAAAATGAAACCTCTGTGCCTATTAAATAACAACTCATTTTCCCCTTCTCCCAGACCCCAGCAACCAACAGTGTACATTCTGTCTCTATGGATTTCACTACTCTGGGAACCTCATATAGTGAAATCATACAGTGTTTGTCCTTTTGTGATTGTCTTAAGAAATAATATTTTTGGGCAGCCCTGGTGGCTCAATGGTTTGGCGCCGACTTCAGCCCAGGGCGTGATCCTGGAGACCTGGGATCGAGTCCCACATCAGGCTCCCTGCATGGAGCCAGCTTCTCCCTTGGCCTGTGTCTCTGCTTCTCTCTCTCTCTCTGTCGTTCATGAATAAATAAATAAAATATTTTTTTTTAAAAAAAGAAAGAAAGAATATTTTTGCAAACCATTTTTTTCCCTCCAGGAAAGTACTAGAAAGTAAAGCAAATAGTGGATAAGAAAATAAAGCCATAAAAGTTCAAACAGCCTCCAAAAGATTGTAAAATGGTTGAGATATATGATGATTGGATTTAAAATGTCATGATATACAATAATTTTAATAACCATTTGTATGTCAAAGGTTTTCAATATTTTTAGAGTTCAAGGAATTTAGACACTGTTGAAAGGATACAGTCTCTTAGAGATAAGTATGAAAAAAAAAACCCTAATTACCCCCTTATCAACACAGACTTATTTTAAAACACTTCTTTCAAACATATAACTAGACAGAAAATATTAAAATCTGCCTATACTAGTGATATTTTCATGCCAAAGTATTAGCTTCTCATTTTAATACGTCTGTTAGTCTATAATATCTATAGCCAAAGCAGTGTTTAGAAATATTCTGATTCTACTTAAATCACAAGATGTGCATAAAATGACGCAATAAAAGGCATCTCTATTTTTGAAAATTAAAAATATCTACAGTATTTTTTATAATTATAATTGGCCACCTTAATAAAAATATGTTTAATATGACTTTTTTCAGATATAATAATCCAGATTCTCTGTATATCACGTACATTGATGACAAATGTACACACAGAAGGTCAGCTCTATGTTGAGGGAACACACAGATCAATGTGGATTCACTTAGTTACTATAAATTTATCAGCCTGGCCCCCCAAACACCACTCTACAGATTGATTTAACATAATGTCCCTACCCAGTTAAATTTCTGAACTTAAGTTAGGAAGAGCATTGTCTGGATATTTCCACATTGATCAAATTATTATCTCAGAAATCTTTACAAGGAGATCAGATGGAACAGGATATAGTTTGAATCTCAGGGACATCAGATGGAAAGACTTGAAGCCCTACATGGTTATTGTTCTGAATATGAGAACAGAAGTAGATGTGCCATTAAAGTACAACTGTGTGCAAATCGAGGCAGCCAAACTGGCAGCCTGAGTAGCTGTGGAGAGAGACAGGAATCAACAAAACAAGGAGTCATCTCAACTACAAAAAGAAATTGTATCCCATGAACATAAACATATCTGACAATACTACGATCCAGTGTTCAAAGAGAATGGGGGTACTTAGAGTCAAAGCTCACGCTGGTTTTGCAGCCTTTGCTGCACCGAGAGAAATAACTAAGGGCTGGAGATGTGAGAATTCTGGATGTACCAGTTGTGAATTGTATTTTAAATAATAATGAAGCAAAAGAAGAGAAAAAAGAAATTCAAGTTTGCTTTTATAAGCGTAATCTTTGTAATCACCATTTTGGGGCATTTGCTATATACACTAACTTAAGTTCCAGAGATTTATCTTTATTTTGAATTTGTGACTGAATACCGTATTGGAAAAGGAAAATACATGATTTGGAATATATGAATACCATAAAGTGAAGACATTGACACATTAGTGAAATGACCACTAGTTTGACCTTTTCCTGTTTTGTTTTGTTTTCTTTTCTCTTTTGACATTTTTGAAAAGACAGAAGGTCTGTCCTTTGGCAGTAAATGAATTTAGTGTTCCTTCTTTCAAAGGCAGGAGACTGGGTGGCTAGCTCCTCCCTTCAGAATGTGTGATGGTCATGTTGAAAGGAAGTGGCCATAAACCTCTAACAAAATATTTCACTAGACTGATAAAAGTATTTTTAAAATTTTTGTTATTAGATGTTTTAGATCAATGAATGTCATTTGCATTCCAACCCTTAATTATTATTTTGGACTTGTCTTTACTAATGACTTCTTAAACCTGCCATAACCCCATTAGGACTCTTCCAAAATTGTTTCTCTTTATTTAGGGTTCTGCTACGATGTTACATCTTAAAATATAATCAAACATGTCCCAAGTGACACCGATAATTAAATTTGTGGGAGCTTTCCAGTTCTTCTGGTGTAACAAATTCAAATATAAATTTATTGCCAGGGTCAAAACCAGAGTAATGTCCTGTAGTGACTTGGAAATTCAGTTAACATGATAACTAACAAAAGTTTCTGAAAGAACAGACAAATTGCTCCCAGCAGAACATAAAAGGGGATGACATAAGGTTAGACAAAAGATTCATGATTTAAGTGAATTTCTTTTGAAATGCAAACAACCTCAAGAATCTTTACAGCTCTCTTAGGGAAAATCTCCTGGGTGGTATCATTTGTGCTGAGGGGTGTTAGAATGGTCTGGTAGGGTGCTAATGGAAAGTATTACAGTCTTAGTGTTTCAGGATTAACATTTAAGAATCCCTGGAGCATCTACTGAAGGCGCCCACAGAAATTTCTGCATCACTCTTCCAGAGGTATTTTCCTTGTCACTGCTTTTCACTTGATGTTTCACATAGCTCTATGCTTTAAGTGGTACCTGATAAGGACACAGCTTTCAACAGTGTCTACAGGCAGTCGTAATTCTGCTCTGAACACCTCAGTATTTCGATTTCAATTTATTTTAAAAATTTCCTTCACCACAATCAGCAAAATCAAATCAATAATTAAAACTAAATGTTCATTGGAAGAAGATAGTCAAACAACACAGACGCATATATGCTCATATTTGGTCTTAAGTCTCTGTTTCTCATTCTAATCATGAGAGCTTCCCATAATTTTCCTCTGTCCTATAAGCTTTAGTGATGTAACTCAATGAAATTCCTGTGGACTACTTAACAATGACCAGTAAAATTTGACCCTTATGGTATGATATACGTATCATTATAAGCAGGGTTATATCAAGGATTCTAGTACCCTCTTCTATTTTAATAGAGGGTTGTGATATCAGAATGAGGCAGGTCCATTATTCATATATCATGTAACAGATGAACCAGCAACCACGGATGACCACACATTCCAGTCTACACCTGGCCCTGAGGAAAAACTGCTAACACTGACAGCTGCACATCAATACAAGCACAAAGGTTCAGAGTAGATTGGCCAATGAGAGGCTATCAAAATAAAAACCTCATATCACGGCCTTCAAAGTAACCTTATTTCACAAAATTTGACAATTGAAACAATGATTCTTTATCTTATGCAAAGGGCTCAAGCCCGATTATTAACACCAGAGCTGAAATCCTTGGAAATACCTTCTGCGTGAACAAAATTAAGTAATAGGTTATCTGTTCTGAGGGGGGACTAGTGTTTAAAGTCACTAGTCCAGCTATCTCATTTTATAGGTGAAGGAACTAAAATCCAGAAAGGCAATGTATGTTTATGAGGCAGACATTATTTCTGTTATAGCCTGGCACATAGGAGCACTCAATAAGAGTTTGTTGCGTGAATTGAACAAATGAATCATTTCTCCCTCTGATCTTCTTTGTTCCAAACACTGAAGTTTCTCATACCTAGGAGGTTTATCCAGGAATAGGCACAGGCATTTTGCATAAGATAACATATTTTGATATTTGTCTTTGGTATGAAAGTTACTGTTGTAAAGCAACAGCTTTTTAAGGAGGGAGGTTAATGGATTTGTAACTAGAAGAATAGAGTCATACTGCTACTTATCAAACATTCAGATAAAAAAAAAACTAAATTACATCAGCAGTGAAAAGTCATGCAGCTCAAACATCAATTTTAATTTAAAAGCATTTCTGGAGACAAGGCAAAATATAATTCTATTCCTCAGTTGAGACAGTACTATTTCAAGGAAAATGAATATAGAAGTCTGACAAACAATAATGTTAATAACCCCCTTATATGTCTTTCTGATGACAACAGTGATGACAAGATCATATTACAAAAAGAAATCTCAGTCTGAGGGAAACAGGTAGGAAGAAACCCCCTGAAGCTCCTAACACAGTTAGGTCTCTTGTCAGACTGATGGCCCAAACGCTCAGAAAGTGACATCTCCAGGAAGCTGACACTGCATATGTGAAAGGGGCCAAGATTGAATTGCTAATCCATTCCTTCCAAAGTTCATGCAAAAGCACGCATAGATATTACCAGTTTGGACTCCCCAGAGAGCACACCTTGCAGTGAAAGTAAATGGGACAACAAATGTGAACCAAATTCTGAGCAGGAAATTGCTACATGACTCTCACTAAGTTGCTTTAACTCTTTCACTACCATGATAGGAACATTAAGGAAAATCTTTGCCACATTTATGCCAGCATGGTACTTTATGGGAACTACTGCAATGAACATAATCCTCTAAGCAGTGGGAGCTCCATGGAGAGTCACCATGGAGAGTCAGACTCAGGTCTCTGGTGAGGGTATTAGTCAAGTACTACTCTCTGACCCACTAGCGGATTTGATTTAGTGGGGTGAGGATTGCAACTGAAGTGGCTCAACATCCTGTGGTATAAACTAAGGAGAACACATCTCAATTTTCTTACAAGACAGAAGTGAAGTGGGTGAAGAAATCAGAAAGAGGAGCACTCATTAACTTGAGAAGTGAAATTAGGAACCCAAGGAATATGGAATCACATTTTTCTCTTGCTTTTACCTTAGAGAATCCATACTGATCCAACATTCCTTTCTACTACCTCATTTTCCTGCCTGTCTGTCCCCCATCTTTATTTTCCTTTTCTTCTGTTTTATTTCCTTACTCCTTTTCATAATCGATTGAGACCAACAAAGAACTGCTCTGAGATCCCTGAGTTTGCTAATCACCAATGCTTTCCTCAAGTTAAAAATATTTGAGAAAAAAATTATCTGGGAACAATGATCAACATTAAATTAGCGCAATTTAGTGGAAACTTAATGGATTCTGATGTGAGTCAGGACTTAGTATTCTGACTTGTTTCTGCACTCTTTTGTTGAAAATACTTAATTTCTCAGAAGCTCAATTTTTTCATCATTAATAAAGAATAATCTTTTTCCCTATCTCTGATCTGTTTTAGATCTTCCAAAAACTTAACAAAACCATCTGATATATCTTGTCTATTTTTTTCCTGGTTCTATGCATGTGAGGTTTCTCACTTCCAACTCTGCTCCATGCTACCATGCATGGAGCTGAATATTTGTGGAATGTATTACTCATTTTCAAAATCTTCTAGCATCTATCTTTTCTGTTTGGGTTTTTTTGTTTGTTTGTTTGTTTGTTTACTTTGGTGACTATATAACAACTGTCAATTCTTTCTTCTTTCCACTGCCTCCTTTTCACACTGAGGTTTTGGTGGAAAACATAGGACTAGGTACTGTACAACGTGTCATTGCTTAGTATATCTATTCATGAAGTTCATTGCTTCAGCTATTTGTCTGGAATTCATGTATGTTTCTCTGTATAAAATAGCTTGTGATACATTTCAATCCTTGTTATTATGGATGTTGGTTAGACTGAAAGTAGTAGACTGATGAGACTATGCTCCTTCAACTTGAAAAGAGTCTCAATGTTTTTATTTCTGTGGGGGATAGGTGTATTTATTGCTACTTTTTAATGATCATAGTGATTGATTGGCTCCTGCCAGGGCTACTGTACATATGAAAAAGTTGCCAGGATAGGTCATATGTTTGGTAATTTGGGAGCTCCTAAATTTGGAGGATAGGGGATCCCTGGGTGGCGCAGCGGTTTGGCGCCTGCCTTTGGCCCAGGGCGCGATCCTGGAGACCCGGGATCGAATCCCACGTCAGGCTCCCGGTGCATGGAGCCTGCTTCTCCCTCTGCCTGTGTCTCTGCCTCTCTCTCTCTCTCTCTCTGTGACTATCATAAATAAAAAAAATTAAAAAAAAAATAAATAAATTTGGAGGATACATTGTTTTTTAGAAGGTAGAAGAAAACTGATTGAGGAAATGGACCAGTGACATAGCAGCTGAGACTTGGCCAATTCTTTATTTTAAAATGCGAGAGCTGCAAAAAGATGAGATTGAAGCCTTCTCCTTCTCTCAAACTACATTCCATAAATCATCAGAGGAGAGGACTTAAGCCATAGGCAGTTGTGTAAATCTGGTTGTGGGATAACTTTACTACATTTTGCAGAAGCATTCAGTAATAAACATCAATAAAACCAGGACCAAATTTTGTTATTTATATTTCCACATAGACACTATAGAATGGACTTTAGCATTTTCAATATTTTCATGATATAAAGTTACTTTTTTATTTTTATTTTTAAATATTTTATTTATTTATTCATGAGAGACACAGAGAGAGAGGCAGAGACACAGGCAGAGGGAGAAGCCTGCTTCTCCTTCAGGGACCCCAATGTGGGACTCGATCCCTGAACTCCAGGATCATGCCCTGGGCCAAAGGCAGGCACTAAACCACTGAGCCACCCAGGCGTCCCTAAAGTTACTTTTTTATTTTGGTAATTCTAATTATTCAAAGAATGCAAAATGTGCTAATATGTATATAATAGATTTTAATCGGAAACCACTGGCAGTTGTAATAACAATTAACAAAGGGCAATATCTAAATTCTAAAACTGTCTTGGTTAAATTAATATAAATTTTAAAAGACTAATTTAGGAATGAGATGTCTATTATTAAATTAAATTGGCCTCTTATCCTTGAACTGTATAATGAGATTTTGATAGATGATCTTAAAGATTACTATTCAGTTCTGAAATTCTAAAATGGATTTTTTTAAGCAATCTTTTTAAATTTATTTTTTTCTTTAATCTTCGTTTTCTTTGAATTTAGATATACATGTGTCTGTGTGTATGTACATATCGACCTGTGATTTAAATAGATATATAAGGCATATTACCAGTATTTTTGAAGGCCTCTACTGATTTACCATCTATTCACGTGGCTTTATTTTATTTTAAAGATTTTATATATCGATGTGCCTGGGTGGCTCTTGATTTCAGCTAAGTGTACAACTTGATTTCTGCTCAGGTCATGATGGCAGGGTCCTGGGATCCAACCCTCATGTGGGGCTCCTGGCTCAGCGGGGAGTCTGCTTCTCTCCTCCTCTATCCCCCTCACCACCTCTAAAATAAATAAATAAAATCTGTTTTGGAAAAAAAAAAAGATTTTATTATTTATTTTGAGAGAGAGAGAGAGAGAGACTTGGCCAAGCTCTGAGTGAAAGAAGGAAAGATGATTCTGGTTTAACATTCAGCATTGTCTCTGCCACCATGACAGAGATTCATTAGTACACTCCAATGACCAAAATGTTGGAAACTAGTTAAAATTTATTTTGTGCCAAGGCATTTAAATGCATCATCCAAATGCTCTTCTGAGTAGACAGAACTCTCTCTCTTCTGAGATTATCTTTGTTCCAGTTGAGGCAATTGATATGATCACACTGTGGATGGTAGAACCAACATCAGAATCCAGATCCACTTGATCCAGATCTGGCACATGCTCTATTTAGGTACCCATTTATCATCTCTTCTAGCAGAGATAATGAGGTAGAATGCTTACTTCACATTTAGATTAAACTAAAACTTTCCTGATGGTAAATGAATGGTTTACTTAAAAATACTATAAAATCTCTTGAAGTCTTTAAAATAAATTCTCATGTCTTTTTGATAGTTTAAACATGTTCAGAATGAAGGCTGGAAAAGAGATACCCAGAGACCCTGTAAATGTTCATCCAGCCTTGTGATATAACATCTTTTTTTAAGATTTATTTTTTTAATTATTCCAGAAAGAGAGAGAGAGCAGAGGGAGGGGAGGAAGAGAGAGAGGCAGAATTTTTCAGGCAGACTCCATGCTGAGTGCAGAGCCTGACAAGGGCTCGATCTCAGGACCCTGTCACAACCTGAGCTGAAACCAAGAGTCAGACACACAAGTGACTGATAGAACCTCTTTCTAATGTGTATGTTTGGTGGGAACTGGAGAAGGAAGAAACTAAATAATAGATAAGTAATAACCTTGACTTAAGCCAGCTGTAGACAAACTTAAAAAAAAAATCCCTCAGTGATCATCAGCTACATAATTTTCATTGGCCCCATCTATAACAATTAGTACTTCAAACACTCAGGTTTGTCAGATCACCGAAGGAAAGGATGTGAAATAAGTAATCTTTAAAAAAACAAAAAACAGTGATGCCTGGGTAGCTTCAGCAGTTGAATGTCTGCCTTCAGCCCACGGCGTGATCCTAGAGACCCAGGATGGAGTCCCACATCAGGCTCCTTGCATGGAGCCTGCTTCTTCCTCTGCCTGTGTCTTTGCCTCTCTCTCTCTCTCTGTGTGTCTCTCATGAATAAATAAATAAAATATTTTAAAAATAAAAAAATAAGAAAATAAACAAAAAAATAAAACACAAAACCAAAAACAAAAATTAAAGGACAGATTTGGTGAAACTTTTTCATTGTTAAAAATCATAAATTTAGATGTGCAACATATATTGGGTAAACTGTAAATTTAAATTTTATATTCCTATAAATGTAAGGAAATAGTTATTGGAAAGAAAGAAAATATATTCAAAATCAAAACAAGCTAATGCAATAGGGGAACCGTACAGTTTGTATTAAGTTGTCAAAAATTGTACGAGCAATTTCCCAATATTAATCATTGAGTCCATTGGTCCCTTGACATTAGTATTAGTATATAATGGAAAAACTGAAATTACAAAAATCATTCATTTCTATATTCCTTTTTGCTAAGTAGAAGATAAATCACTGCTTAAGAGATAATTTTCATGCAAATTAAAATATTTTAACATGAAGTAATTTATATATCATTTTATTCTTTCATTTGCAGGCTTGTCTGTGAAGTTAGACCAGATGAGTTCATTCATTTAGTCCACTTTATCATTTAAGGAAGAGAATGTATACTTACGTCTCTCGTATTTTTAAGCTAAACAATATTATCTAAGTTTCCTGATGGTATCTAACATGTAAAAACTTAGTATTTGTTGTATAAAAGGACTTCAAGTACTCCACAGGAAGTCAGAAGTTATTTTATCAGGCAGAAACAAGATAATTTGGATATTGGAAGAAAATCAGAATCTGTTCCCAGATTAGTTCTTCTGTATGATAGAAACATAGGCAGTTCAATTGGATTACATGTGCCCTTGGATTAATTCCATGATATTATTGTAAAAGAGAATAAGCAACTTCTTTTGAATTTGAAGACTCCGTTATTAAATATGTCTAAAAGACACTCAGTGAACAGATAAATATAAAAATCTGAGACCTATAGATATAAGAAGTCTTTTCTCACATCTTTGACAATTCCTTCTTTTTAAGAACAACAGAAATTCTCTTTTGGATTCTTAAAAATTTTCCTTATTAGGATTACAGTTATGCATTGCTAAAATTCAATTATACAAAGCCCAGATTGGAGCAGATGGACTTGAAATAGTTTGGCAAAGAATCAAAGGGATTTTCTTTGGTTCATGATATTGTGATGTAAAAATAGCAAAAAGTGTATTACTTAACGTCATTGAAATTAGGCTATATAATAAAATAAGAACTCAAAAGCTTTAAACAGACATTATAAAATATGGAGCAAAAAAAAGACTATGCACACATGAAAAACCTAGCCTGTCATGGTTAGAGGACACAGAGCTGCGCTTGTTGTTTGTGAGGTTGGCAACTTCGCTTATTCTATAAAAACACTTTTCCAATCTAGGTGAGAGGTTATCAGCTTCGCTACCAAAGAGCTAATTTTTAACTTTGGCAGAGGTTGAGCGTTCATAGATTACTAAAATGGAGGCAGGGGAGCAGGATGGGCAACTTTAGACTGGGGAGTACTGATTGTATGAAGATACAGTATTTTCAATGAACTCTGAGATGTTTCTCTGTGTTTTTAAAAATTCCAAATTTTAAGATGTACACACTTAGAGAAATTATACCTCGATATTACACATTACATTAATATTTTATTGATTTAAAAGCTTTACTAAGTTTGAATGTATCACTCAACTTTTCAGTCAAGATAGGAAATGATTTTCCAAACTGATTTTAATTCTAAAGAAAGAAAAATATTCTTCTTGATCACAAGAGATGGTATTTGGGAGGAAATACTCTATTTTTATGAAAGATTGCTACATATTAGTTACCTTAAATTCCAGATTTCTAAAAATAGAATATTTTAATAATACACATGCACCCAAAGTACTAATCATCAATAGATACATAGGTAGGCAGATTTACTATATATAAGAGTATTGATGAATCCTTGAAGGTGAATTGATTGAAATTAGATAGAACATACTTCAGAAAAATAAGTAATTTACTTTAGCTTCCTCAAATCACTTTAGAAACAAGGTGGAGGTAATAAAAAATGATATAAGAGGGAATGACTCAATCTCTGATCTGGGTTTTTAATACTCCGCTTATTTTGTCTAGAATCCTTTTGTAGATAATAACCCATACATTTCATCTAAATGTGGTATTTCTGTATAGCATGCTAAGACAATCATATAAAAAAATTGAAACTGAACAGATAACAAATGGTGATCTCTTGGCTTTAAGAAATTCTTCACTTTTGAAAACAAATACCGATTACATATTTCCATATTTTTAGCGCATCAGGGACTTTTTTAAAGTTATCAATCAAAGCAATTTATTAAAGTGTTTCTATAATGTGGAAGGTGTCACAAGTAATCCTGGGAAACAGCCTAACACTCAGCCTAGGTTTTGTGATCAGTTCTGGATTCAAAGGGGTGCTGCACCTTTTATTAACTTGGGTGAGACATCTAATCTTCGATATTCTCATCTGCACAATAGGAATAATATCACACACATAAAAAAGGTTTTATAGGAATTAAACACTACGGTGAATTCTTAAGAAACTAGAAAAATCCCTGACACAGAGTAAGTGCTCACCACATGGTGGCAGATATTAAAATTATCATCCTGGATCAAACCTTTGATTTGCCTGTATATACTATCTTACAATTATAACAAGAGTATATTGGAAGGAGTGAAAAAATGGATTGGGATTTTTCCATTTATACCACATTTTTGAAGAATCTGGCATGGAAAAGAAATATTTAACATTTTATATCCTATATTGTGCAGATTGCCTTCAGATGAGTATTTTACGGTTCTCCATGAATGGCAACTTAGAAGAACAATCACAAAGAAGGCCATTTGATCACCTTACCCAAATTAGGGTTAATTATAGTCTCTTACACACAGTTGTCTTAAGATGTATTAAAATATATGTTTATCTGGTAGGCACATTTTGAGTACATAATAATACCATTCCAAGTTTTACATAAAAGGAGCCTAGATTTCCATGCACATTTCTCGATTCAGCTGCTTGTTTAGAGAAGAAAAAAACAATTCGTATTTGGAAATATATTGAAACCAAAGGCCACTTAATTTTCTGAATCTTAAACTCTGATTCAGTGGTGGTGGGACTTCACCATTTTAAGCCATTTCTAGCTTTTTGTCTTACTGAAAACCTTAAAAAAAATGTTTTGAAGCTGAAGCACTGCTAAAATTGAATTTCTAATTTTTTTTTGAAAAAAAATTTTTCAAAGATTTTATTTATTTATTCATGAGAGATACAGAGGGAGAGGCAGAGACACAGGCAGAAAGAGAGGCAGACAGAGAGAGAGAGAAGCAGGCTCCATGCAGGGAGCCTGACTTGGGTCTTGATCCCAGGTTTCCAGGATCACACCCTGGGCCGAAGGCAGGCGCCAAACCGCTGAGCAACCCAGGCGTCCCTTGAAATTGTTTTGAAAAATTATTTTTGAATTTCCAACTTGTAGTAGAATGTTCAGGTTTTAAAGATTTTGCTTTAAGAAAATAATAGAGTAAGAAATCAATGTTTTACATAGACAGTGCTCACTAGAAGTGTGCTAAATTTAATTGAAATATACACATTTCTCTAATATAGATCTTGTCAAATCTCCCAGAAGATGTCTTTGTTCCCCGTTGGACTTAACGTTGTTCATATTACATTTCTGTCTGCTGACTCTCACTGTTGCTGACAGTGTGAGAGTTTTGCTCATAATCTCAAACCACCACTTGGTATGAGACTTTTAAAAGAATATATTAGTTTTCCTAAGTCATGTTTAATGTCAAATGAGAGACTGACAAGACATTCACTTAAAATATCACTTATGAACTTATCTTGGAGAAAAGCAGAAAACATGTACTTCAAATTTCCTTTGTTGTAGACACTATTACAGAAGGTAGGTGTTGTACAACAAAAAGTGGCACCAGACTGAAATCACTGGCCTTCTTTGCCACTTTCAAATGATAAAGTATTATGAATGCAAAGTGATGAGGCTTGGCCCCAAAATGCCAAGTAAATATAATCAAAGCCATTTCCTTTGAATAATCCTTTTCTCCCCATGAGGTCATTTGTCATATTCCAGAGAAGGACAACTTTCTGCAACCTATGAGGCCACACTTCTCTGCGTTAGAGGTTGATAGTAAATCGTAGGTCATTCTCCAACCTATCCCCCCTTCTTCCCACACACATTCTTTCTGCCTCTGAGTGATTTTAGAGATCACTTAAGGGAAAGCATCTATTGAAGGTGAGTCTATCAACTATAACATGGAATCCATCTTTTGTCCTAGAAGTTAACAGCCATGAGAAAACTCCTCCAGGTGAACTATTCTAGTACGTTCCTTTCTGAGATCTATGTTAAAGTTTAAGTATTTAAAAATCTGCATCATTTTAATTTCTGAATTATTTTATTAGGGAGACTCTATTGTCAGAGTATTTGTAATTTGATCGAGATAGAGACTGTGCGTGGGAGAGTGTACATTATTTAGAGGAATGAGGTAGACTTTATAATCCGTTACTTTCAATCTTAGTCCAAACGTCTAAAATACATGTTTAAAGAATTATCAGTTATTTTTCGGTATTACAGAAAGATAAGAGAGATGTTATTCCAATGAATTTTGGGGTTTTCCCAGACCACAGTATTACTTGAGATTTGGCTCTTTGGGGAAAAACCAAACCAAACCAAAAAGCATGTGAACATGTTTAGCCTTTCTTTCATAGGGCGGTAAAACGATAACGCAGTCAGAATCAGTACTGTGAGGATAACTTTAGCACATTAATGCACTTTTTAAGTTTTACAACTACATGGTGTATATCAAAAGTTGCTGAAATCACTCTTAATGCTTCACAAAGAAAGTGGTTTGTTTTATTCTTTCGCAAAATTATTTCATCAGCATAATTTTCAAGTATGCTGAGATGCCCTAAGAACTCTCCTAATCGCTTAAGCGTCCCTGACCTTTTTCTTTCTTTTTTTTTTTTTCTTGAAACACACAACACCACGTCCACGATGGGCAAGGGAGAGCCAAATGAAGTGACACCACCAAAATGCATGCACCAAACAAAAGGCTCTTCGGCAGCCGCCTGCACCGGCGGCCTCTTTCCCGGCGTCTTCCAGCAGGGGGAACTAGAGGCTCACTCTGCAGCGGGCGGCAGGCTCGGGGACCGCGTGGGCTCCCAGGGCAGCCAGCGGCGAGCCCGTGATCACACGGGGCCCGGCCCCGCGGCCAGCCCGGGGCGCCGCCGTCCCTGGCCTCCCTGTGATCTAACGTGGCTGCCCATGGTCACCCCCGTCCCGGTGGCATTCCCTTGGTGGTTTTTGCCTTAGTTTCCAGGGTTTGTCATCTTTGGGCTGGAATTCGGCTCTTTCTGAGCTTCTTTTAGCTCAGCGGCTTTTCAGCTTTCCCCCATCCTGTGTTTTCCGAATTTCCTTTCGGACGTGCTGGTGTGTGTGGGGGCGGGGGGGGGTAGGAGCTTCGGGATACAGTCCTCGGCCCCGTCCCCGTCCCCGACCCCGTCCCCGACCCCGTCCCCGACCCCGTCCCCGACCCGGGCATCTCGCGCCCGACTCCTCGCGTCCCACCACGCGGCGTCAGCCTCCTCTGGGAGGGTCAGAAGGCGCAGAGCAGCCTAAGCGGGGATGCGCCCCGCCCCGGGATTCCTCAGGGGCCGAGCATCTCGCCCAGCGGAGCCGCCGGAGCCCAGAGGTCTCGCCCCCCCGCGCCCCCCCGTTTTCTTCCTCGCGCCGCTTCAACGACGTGGGGCGCCCACACGACCTCTGGGCTCCCGAAGGCGGCCCGCTTCGCTTCCTGTCCTTTCCCCCCCCGCCCGCTTCTCGTCCCGCTAGAAGGTGAGGAGCGAGTCCGCGCTTTCCCGGGCACCGAGGCTCCGGAGGCTCGTCCTCCTGCAGGAAGCGCGCGGTCCGCGGCAGGCGGGGCCGAGCGGCCGGGAGGGGCCCCCGTGAACTCCCTCCCCGAGGGGGCGACCTGCCGCGGACCGGGGCGGCGCGGGGAGCGCGAGGCCCGCGCGCAGCGGCCCCTCCGGCCGGCAGGGGGGGCGCGGAGGCGCGGAGCGGGGCGGCCCGGGCCCCGAGCGCGCTCGTCCCCGTGCCCGAGCCCGGCTGCCCGGCGGGCGGGCGCCCCCTGCACGTGCGCGGGGCGGGTCCGAGGTGGGGAGCTCGGCGCGCCCGTCCTCACCCCGCCCCGCCCCGCCCCTCCCCGGGGCAGACGGCGAGCGGCTCGCGTTCCTCCCCGCCCCGCCCGCCTCCGCGCCTTCCCTCCTCCGAGCCCCTCCGCGCTCGGCAGCTGCAGGCGGCGGCGGCGGCGGCGGCGCAGGGACCGGACCGGCTGCGACCCGCGCGGGCGGCGGACTGCGCTGCGCGCTCGCTCGCTCTCGGCGCGCTCCCGGGCCCGGGCTCCCTCGCCGGCCCGCGGGCGCCCGCAGCCGCCTCGGCCCTGCCCCGCGCTCGCTCGCTCCCTCCCTCCCTCCCCCGCAGCCTCCGCCCGAGTCGTCCTGATTCCTCTTTGCCTCTTTCGGAGACGCGAGTGGCGGAGGGAGGCGGCGGGGCTGCAGCGGAGGGGCCCGCCGGGTCGGCCCGCCCGCAAAGTGTTGCGCTGACACCTCCTTACTATGGAAGTTAAGTGAAAAAAAACCAGCCAAACTAACTAAAACCAACAAAACCAACCAAAAAAAAAAAACAAAAGCAAAAAAACAAAAACAAAAACAAACAAACAAAAAAAAACAAAAAGCAAACAAACAAAAAGCCAACTGTGGACGTGGAGCTGCCGCCGAGGAGGAGACCGGGGAGGACACCCGGGGGCGGCCCGATGCTTCTTCGGCAGCGCGCTGGCAACTTCGCCGAACACTTTCTAGGAATTAGGTCTTTTGCGTCCCCCTTCACCTTCCTGACTTCTGAAGAAAGAACTTGGCTTTGGATGGCAATGGAGCCCGAGGAGCGGGGGTTAGACGCACTCGAATAAGCCCTCCGGCCGGGCTGGATTTGCGGGAATTTGGGAAGCCCGAGGTGGAAGCTCTGCAGCCCCTGGAGTGCCCTCGGGTAACGCGGATGCATCTAAGCGCCCGAACAGACCCCTCCACTGACCCCTTCTGATCTCGCGACTTGCTCTTCTCGACTTTTAATTAGCATCTAGGAAAGTCTAAACTTTGGACCTACCTCTTTTTTTGATACTTATTTTTGTACTTTTGCTCTGGGATTGGTTTCTTAAACACTCTGGATCCTTTTTAGTATGTCAAAATGAGTCGGCTGATGTTTACACAACTACTGCTCTGCGGATTGTTAAATGTTCCGGTTGATGGTAAGTTAAAAATACTTTTATTCTTCCCCCCTCTCCCCCCCTTAAAAAAAAAACCCATTTCTTTCTGAGTGTGTTGTGGGCTATCAATAAAATGACATTATGTCTGTTAGCCCCTTTTGAGCAGAAACAGGGGCTTTTGGGGGACCGAGATTTTAAGTCTTTGTTTCTAAACTGCTGCAAGTGGAATGTGTTTGTAGTCACCTATTGTTGTTATTGTTGTAATTTTCTTAATTAATGGAGGAGTTGGGTAATAAATAATGGGCTCCCCGTCTTGTTAGAAAAAGGAATATTAAAGCAGATCTCTTGAATACTCTTGTGCCTACTCCCTTTTGCTGTTTGTTCTTGTGTCTGAACTTTGGCTTAGACATTCAATTGAAGGAAAATAGTAATAGACACTTCAGGGAAGGCTCAGTGGGTTAGGAATTTGAGACAGGGTATCTGGGTATCTCAGGGATCAATGGGTATCACTTGTGTGCGGCTGAGTGCTCTTCTAGTGTGAAATCAGAATCAAGAATTTAGATCGTGGGGAGAAAACTGTCAAAAGTGAGACTGGGCGAGGCTCCAGGAAGGGGGAAGCCTAAGCTCTGGGCTGGCCGGGGGCACAGAGAACGCCGAGCCCAGTCCCCAGCGGCAGACACAATGGGGATCTGAAACAGGTGCCCTAGGTGTCTCCCTCTGGGTTGAGTCAGGCTGTCAAGCAGACAGCATTCTGCCTCTGATTCTCCTGTCTTTTGTTCAGATGTGGTTTCCTGGGATATTTTCACAGGATGTCAGTTTCTTGTGAGAGGATGGCAAGATCTTTTATGTAGCTCTTTTGAATGATGAGTGGAAAGTAGTCATTAATGTGCTTTTTTGTTCATAAGAGAAAAGTCGAAAGAACGCTGGGTATTAACCTTCCGGGAGCCTTAATTTTCTAATCCGTGGAAAGAATTTGTATAAAGAGAAGCCTGGAGCATGTTTGTTTGTTTGTCTTCCTGAAAATGTGGATGTTAGTGCTTCAGATTCGTAACTATTGTACTTGTAAAGAATCTGTGTATTGGTCCAAATATTTGAGCCACCATGGTAGCTTGTTGCTACATAAACTTTCCTCCAGCATTTGCATTGTGGACGAATTCATTATTTGGGACACTGCCTATTTTTGCCCGCCTGTAGGAGCTAACTTTGTTCCTGGCAGCTGCTGCTGCACAGAACCCAATGCATCGGACTCAAAGCAGGAAGGCTTTCGATAAACATGAGGCAGTGCAGATGAGTTTACCTACTGTCAAGTGGCTGTTTTCAATCATGGACTACATGAGTACCTTTGCCCCCAGCGGTAGTAGGCAAGGCATTCCCCTGGCCACACCGCTTTTCCTTTTTCCCTTCTAAGTAGTAGATGTTTAGGAATTAATCATCGTGAATCACACTGTGACAGTGTCCATAGTCATCCCTAATCATTCACCACGCGTTTTCTTCTTCAATACCTTTACCTTTACAGTACATATACATTGCCCTAACCAAAAGGTTTACATATTTCTCCCAAGTGTGTTTGATTGTCATGACAAGAAGACTTTAATATGACTTTTTGGATAATATGTCCTCATAAAGCATGGATTTATATATTGCAATACCAGGAATGCATGTATAAACTATATATTAGGTGACAGAATTACAGAATTATCAGCAAGTTGTCTGTCTTTCTTCTTTCCTTCCTTCCTTCCTTCCTTCCTTCCTTCCTTCCTTCCTTCCTTCCTTCCTTCCTTCCTTCTTCTTTCTTTTTTGAATTAGTGTGTAGCTAAGAGGAATACAATTAAATTGCTCAGTGGAAGTGACAGAGGGAATCAGAAGAGCTTGGTGTTACAGAATGTTAATTAATGTACCGGAGTGTTTGGAGATATATGACACAAATGCAATTAACCAGCTTGCTGGAACAGCATAGCAAGACATCATCTCTCTCCTTCCTTCCCTCTCTCCTCCTAGCCTGCCTCCCTCTCTTCGTACCTCTCTCCCTTCTTTTCTTCCTTCTCCCCCTACCTCACCTCTTGTGCTCCAGAGACACACCTAGGACCTTTGTTCTGATTTAGTATTATAGGATAAAGGGGGAGTTTATGTCTGGACTGTAATTGTGCAGTAAAATTCATGGTAACGTAGTGAAAAATACCCAAGGTTGAAAAGTTGAAAAGGTAATGGTGAATTTGTGTGTGTGTGTGTGTGTGTGTGTGTGTGTGTGAGAGAGAGAGAGAGAGAGAAACTAGTTTTTGTATTCAGCATCTACTACTTTTAAAGCAAATTAAGCTGTGGACACTCACTGAATGAGTACATAAAGCATATATCTGACATTGGATTGCCTTTGGTTTACTCCAGAATGATGACAGCCTCTCCATGGGGATTGTTGAAAATTTGGGATGTAGACAACACTGCCCTCTAGGCTATTCCAACACACTGGGACTGAGCATTCACATCTATAATGAGGGGGCTGGTTTGTAGGATCTCTAAGGCTATTTCTCTTCCAGGATTCTGTGATTTCTGTTTACTTATTATCCTTCTTAGAAGTGTGTGCTTATTCTCCCCATGAATTTCAAATTTAGAGAAGCTTGTACCATTTCAAAGATATACTGACTATCCTTGTGCTAGACACAGAAATTAATTTTATTCAGTGACAAATGATACATAGATTTGCATTGAAATTTGCTTGGTGGGTTATTTATATGTGCATTTTTATAGTATATGAAAAATGGTGGAGTTTTGCCTTCTCATAGAAGATACTGCTAATACTGTTTATGATTTTTTTTTTTTTTGGTACCTTGTGTCTGTAGGAATCCATAGAGAATAAACATTAAGTTAGTTGAGAACTAGGGACAAACTTTTCTATTTTGGATGTAAATAAAGATTTTCTCATTTGATACAGATTAATGAACCGCATAAATATTTATCATTACTGTTCATATGTATTAAGTTTAGCTTTTGTTCTCCAGATTTTCTTTATTTTTAAACAAGACTATGGTTTTATTTTTATTTTTTTAAGACTATGGTTTTATAGTCATTTATAGGGAACTAAACATCAGTTACCACAATGCTTTTTAATTGCATCTATTTCCTGTGCGTTGTGTCAATTCATCAATTATACAACAATTGTGAAGAGATGTTTTTAAAGTGACAATAATGTTCTTATCTTCAATTTTTAAGTATTCTCTTTTTTTAAAAAAGATTTTATTTATTTGTTCATGAGAGACACACAGAGAGAGAGAGGCAGAGACACAGGCAGAAGGAGAAGCAGGCTCCATGCAAAGAGCCCGATGTGGGACTCGATCCCGGGACTCCAGGATCACGCCCTGGGCCGAAGGCAGGCACTAAACTTCTGAGCCACCCAGGGATCCCTATTTTTAATTATTCTTAAATGAAAATGGCACACATGATATTTGGGGAGATAAAGATAATGTGTGTACATAGTGTAGACACATAATCTCATATAGGTTTATACATTTTACTAAAGTGACTTTTAGTAATGGGCTCATTATCAGAGCCATATATAGTCTATTTAAGAACTTAAACTGCATAAAAGTACCCTGAAATTTGTTCTTGCAACTATGTAGTAATATCACTTTGTATTGGCTTTGTTTGAATAACCTTTGACTCTAGGCAACATGTGGACTGTAAACCAAAAGATTTCTTAGAGCATAAAAAGAAAGAGTATCTTAAAGGGGAAAAAATGTTATGATTATACAAAATAATAATAATAATAATAATAATAATAATAATAATAATTCTGGTCATCTCATCCCTAAGCAGTTTGTATAAAATAGCATCTTTGTTAATAAAAATATTGATATGTAAGCAGATTGCATATACTGGGATACATATATAGTAATGAAGGGAACTTAGATATGTGAGATGTGTGTGTCTAGTGATATCTGCTGCAGTAGTTCCTGCAATCTGTACAAGATGCATATACTTCTTATGTGCAATTAAGCTTTTTTGAGTTTTAGAAAAAAAAAATTTCCTTTTACTTATTTCTCCTCCTACTCCTCTTTTTTCCTTCTCCTACTCCTCCTCTTCCTTTCCTCCTCCTCTTCCTCTTCTTCCTCTTCCTCTCTCTTTCATTTCTTTCTTCTTTTCCTCCTCTTTTTGGACCTGGTGGAAAGAATTAGAGAAACAAACATTTGAAGAGTGAAGAAAATATGTTTGAATAACAATTTAGAAAATCTGCCTTTAAAGGAGATATGTTAGTAATGTTACCTTTGGGGATCCCTGGGTGGCGCAGCGGTTTGGCGCCTGCCTTTGGCCCAGGGCGCGATCCTGGAGACCCAGGATTGAGTCCCACGTCGGGCTCTTGGTGCATGGAGCCTGCTTCTCCCTCTGCCTGTGTCTCTGCCTCTCTCTCTCTCTCTGTATGACTATCATAAATAAATAATAAAAAAATTAATTAATAATGTTACCTTTGGTTATATCCAATTTGGGTCTTGGCTGTCATTTTTCTTTTATAATACTATATAGGTTTATGTAAACTTATTTTGCATAGATCCTATCTTTTTTCCAGCTAGGCAAACAGAAGTTTACTGATCTGGGTTCAAACAATGAACATTTACAGAGTGCTATTTTATAGATAAAGAAAAATATTGTTAGCTTTTGATAGTGTCTCAAGGTATAGACTTGTCAACCTAAATAAATACATTGGTATTTATATTGATTTTCTTTTTTTAATTATTGAATAAAGCATGGATGAATAATTACATAAAATCTTTTAAGAGGGAATTCCCATCAACTCTTGCAATGTATTAAGTATATGTTATACCATCCCAGAGATTTAATATAGCATCTAAAGTATAGTATACTTACCCAAAATACCTATTTCTAACTCAAAACTCTTTTGGGATAACCTACCTCAATTCTTAGCATTTTCTCTTCCGTTTGCATCTCATCCTTAAGAATTCTTATCTAGTCACAAGGGTTTTAAGTCTGTCTCAATGCTGATACTTCTTATATTGCTGTAATCATTTTGTAGGAGAATATATGTACCATGAGGATATACCTCAGCTCTTCTATATATTTTTGTATCTCCAGTGCCTTGGACAGTGTTTGACATATCCAGCTTACTAGTTGAGATTTGCTTGATATCTACCAAGAATATATAAAACTTGGATGGTAACTGAACATACTATGGTGATCATTTTGCAATGTATACAGATTTCAGATCATTTTATTGTATACCTAAAACTAAAATAATGTGTCAGTTATATCTCAATTTTTTAAAAAAGGAAAAAAATACTAAACTCAAGCTGAGGATAGAATCTTCTTCTTTTTCTAGTAATTTCCAGCTCAGTAAATGTCATCACTATTCAAAGAACTTTACATGACCCAAAACTAGAAATCATTCTTGCCTTATTCTCATTGTCCATATCCAATTTGTTAGTAAATTCTTTGAAATATGTTCTGGTATCAACGATTTTATGTGTGCATTTGTGATTTCCCCCCAATATTTTATTTTAAGCGTTTCCCAACATATAGCAAAGCTGAAAGAATTATAAAGTAAACTCAGATATCTTTTCTTAGATTCTAGCATTATTTTACTATACTTGGTTACCACACATCTATCCATTTATCAGTTCTTCTAAGCATCCATTACATTGTTTTTTTAATAAAGGTTTTATTTTAATTCCAGTTAGTTAACACAATGTTATATTAGTTTCAAGTGTACAAAATAGTAATTCAACACTTGCATACATCACCCTGTGCTCATCACAAGTGCAATTCTTAACCCCCATCACCTACTTAATCCATCCCCCTCCCCATCAATTATATTATTTTGATGCATTTGCAAATAATTAGATACTAAGTATTTCTTACTAATTTAATTTAGTTTAGAAGACTATTTGGCATTTAAGCATACTTGAAAAGATAGTTTCTAATAAATGTGTCTCAGTGGCTCTGTTAGCAAAATGCAGAAACATGAGAGACCTATGGAGAATTTTCTCCCAACAATGGATAGGTAGAAATGTTTATTTATTGTCTCATTCTTCCACTGAGCTCCTAGGGCAGAGACTTAGCTTTGTCTGTCATATTTAATAGTGTTGTTCCTCCAATGTCTAGAGCACTGGATAACACATAGTAGATATTCAAATATTTTTGCATAAATGAAAATGTGTTTATGGAGTACTTTTGAGATGTTTATTTTTATGGCCTCCTCAGCATATGAAACGTTTACCATGTGAACAAGGTTTATTTATTTTGGGGTCTGTGTATGGGCACCTTTGTATGTGTATCTAGTGAGAGAGTTCTCAAACATGCATATTTTGATTCAAATGACATCTTGATTTCTGGTGACTTAATATTCTGATTTTCACCTAGCAGAAGATATAGAATTGACCATTTGTTTTGATAGGCTTTTTTCCCATTAAACCAAGAATATTTTCTGTAGTGGTGGTTTTCATGGTCACTCACCCCCAAACTCCACTCTAACACTGCTGTGTTTTTAGCACTTTGTTGAATGATATGTGTATAAATAGGGAACTCCTTTAAATGATTCTGATGTGCCTCAATAGGAGCATACACATTCCCTTTCCACTAAGGAATATTGACTTATATGATGGTATCTGGCTTAAAATTGAGATTTCTCTGTACATTTAGGGCAGCTTTCCATGTATGCATTAGCAACAGAAAAGTGAATTTTAGAGATAGAATTAAGTGGATTACTTCTAATGTTATTATCCAAATATATGGCTCATTAACAACTGAAAAAGAAGAGGGAGATTAAAAGTAATATCCCCAGTAGTGGGCATTGGCCTACCCTATATGCTGTTGTAATCATTATATCCAGGGCCCTGTTTATCATCATTGACATTAAACTGAAGTATAGTCAGGAATTAGGCAGGCTGGACCCTCTTTAGAGACCTAGTTTTGATTTTAAGAAAAAAGTTCAAAGGAGTCTTAATTGGAAAATTCATTTTTTTAAAAAACTGAGCTAGGGGCCAACATAGACATCTGTAAATTTTGTTAATTAAACGTTTTTTTTTTTTCTCCCAACAAGTTTATTGAAATGTAATACATATACCATACATTTCATCTATATAAAGTATACAACTCAGTGGTTTTTAGCATATTCACAGAATTGTGCAACCATCATTGCAATATAATTTTAGAACTTTTTTTATTATCCAAAAAAAACCGCGATATCTTATCCTCATCTACTACCCCTCTGCCAGCCCTAGGAAGCCACTAGTCTGTTTTCTGTCTCTGTAGATCTATTTTGGACATTTTATGGAATAGGATTATATACTATATTGTCTTTTGTGACTGTTTTCTTTCCCCTAGTCTAATGTTTTCAAGGCTCATCCATGTTGTAGCCCATATCAATACTTCATTACTTTTTATTGCAGAATAGTATTCCCTATAATTTATCCCTTTTTTTAAAAAAAATTATTTATTCATGAGAGACACAGAGAGAGAGACAGAGACACAGGCAGAGGGAGAAGCAGGCTCCACGCAGGAAGCCTGATGTGGGACTCGATCCCGGAACTCCAGGATCACGCCCTGAGCCGAAGGCAGACGCCCAACCGCTGAGCCATCCAGGTGTCCCTCTGTCATTTATCCTTTGCATCAATCAGTTCATGGACATTTGAGTTGTTTCTGCTTTGGGGCTATTCTAGATATTATTGCTGTGAACATGTGTATACTAATCTTTATGTGCACCTATATTTTTCTTTCCTTTTGGTGTTTACCTGTAGTGGAGTTGATGGCTCATCTTAACTCCCATGTTTACCCTTTTGAGGAACTGTAAGACTGTTTTCCAAAGCAACTGTACAGTTTTACATTCCTAGTGGCAATATATGAGGTGAATATATTCTTTTAATTCACCTTAGAAAGAAAATATTGGGTGACCTTTATGAGTTTGATGTGATGTTTTATAGCGAGACAGTTTTATATTATCATAATATATCTTAAATTTCCATCTATACTACTTTCTTATCCCTTTGGTGATTGTCTTCTACGTCTTCTCCAATCACCCTGTAAAAGTCTTACAAATGAAATTCACTTAAATTGAACTTTTCACTTTCAGCAGAGACTTCAATAATACTAAATATAAATTATGGAATAATAGCACCTCAGAGCTAGAAGTTTTCGCAGTTAGGCAGCACAACTCTGTCTTTGGTTGGATACATGGAGAACTAAAGCTCAGAGATTTTATGTGCTTTGTCACAGATCCCTTTGCTACTTAATGGTAGAGCTGTAGCTAGGGTCCAGCAATGTTTATTTCTATACCATGCTTCTCTTGAGAGACTGTTTTGAACTTCTCAGCCCTGGAACTCTTTGCTAGGAGTTCCAGACTTGTTACTGCAATGACCAGCTGTTTTCTGAACATATCAATGGGAGACATAGCTTGAGATACATTGAGAGTATCTATTTGATTTAGCACAGGCTTATTGAGCATCCATTTATAAGCAAGTGGCATGCTGTGGGCTCTGTGAGGAACATAATGACCTGTTAAATAATTTCCACTTTCAACAAGATCACCCTATACAAGAGAAGATACAATGTGTTTGAGTCACTAAAGCAAAGGTAGTGTCTGATAAGTGGTTGAAGGTATATACAACATAGTGTGGGAACTCAGAGAAGGAATAGATGATTTCCAGCTGGTGCAATCGGAGGGAAGTCGGGATCAAAGAGGTCACTTAGAGGAAGAGTAGGGTTTTAATAGAAAGTTTGGCAATGGCATTAAAGCAAAAGAAATAATAGGAAGAATGGCACAGAGATGACAAAGGTGTGCTAGGGAAAAGGCAAGAAATCTAGTTGAATTGTAACATAGTTTGTCCATAAGGCACAAAGTGTAAGATGATTATTGTAAGAGAGTCAGTCAACAAACAGTACAGAGTTTGAATAAATATTTAAACTTTTTATGCCTTTTATCTGTAAAAAGGCATGGTGATTATATGTGTCTCATAACAGTTGATATGAAGAGTGAATGTGTGCATGTATGTGTATATATGAACTGTGTGTGTGTGTATATATATATGAAAACATGTTTATGTATGTATATATGTTATATATAGAAATGATATGTAAAATGTTCTAAAGAGTGCTTGGTGCTTAATGAGCACCATTTAAGTGTAGTTTATTATTATTTTTGTTATATCATTATTTCCTTTCCAGTATTGACTGCAAGTAATTTTAAGAGGAGTTTGGCTATCAAGCTAATGAACTATGTTTGAGATGCATTTCATGATAATTTTCACATAATCTATCAAGCATGGGTCTTCAGGTGACTGATTAAGAACTTTGTTGCATCTTAAGGGGAATAATCCATGGCCACACCTATGCAATTGTGACAAAGGTGCTGTGACAGGTGTGTTTCCATTGCATCATATGCTGATTACAGAACAAATGGAATTCCCAAGTGAGTGGCATTATGAATGAAAGGAATAAACAAGAGAGGACTACTACAAATAGCAATTTGTTAACAAATAGATCATGCTTTTATAACCTGCCTTTTGGTTCATAAGGACTGATTTTCATATTATCCAGAATATTTTTTCCCTGGTGCTTTTGATATAGAGTACCATGAAGATCAATACTGTATAAGACAAACTTTGTTCTAAATAAACACTCCTAGTACAGAAAATACTTTTTAAAATCAGCATTCATTCTTCTCTTATATTTTTTTCTTGTCCATTCATTTACTTTTCTTTCATTTAGGATAGAACATTGATCTAATAATTTTGATGATTATCCATTAATTAATCCATTATCTGTGTTTATCAGAAGGGATAACCTGAGTACAACAACATTACTATTGTGGAACCACACACCTTGGGTGGCCAGAAGCTCTAGACTATAGCTTTTGCTCTTCTACTAATTAATTGTATGACTTTAGATCCTTACTTTAAAAAAAGATGAGATCTGACTGTATAATAATCTCCAGCATCTGCTTAGCCTTAAATTCTATTATTGTAAGTAATTTAGTTTAATGTCTTATCATTTATGATTATGTTTGAGTACAATTGGAGGAGAAAATTTTGCCTGGAAAAAAATTATCCAAAACCGTATACATCCGTCTTTGAAAATAATCAGTTTATTGTCTAATCCGCATAGGGTATAACCCCATATTTTGGTGTGGGCTTAATGATGTGAATATGAATGATAAGCAAAATTCACTAGTCTTGTGATTTACATCCACATAATGACCATGGAACTCATGGTTTCTTTATGAATAAATTGAATTTAAAAAATAATAATATTGAGAAAACAATAGTCTTAAACCAATGTACTTAGTTTATGGGCACTGTAACTAGAACCATATGAAACCCAGCAGTTTCAGCTCAGGAAACAAAGTTAATAGCGACTTTTTAATTTCCATTGTAAGGATTGATGTGGGATCTTTTTTCCTAGTTTTTGTTCCCAAGCCTTTTTAGAAATGAGCTAGAAAACATGGAATATAACTCAACTATGCTATTACATCTCTTTTCAAGTTTAAACAAGGCACCTCCAGTTGAAACTATTCTTTTTTAAAAAAATGTCTAAAACCTATGCAACAGTTACAATTAAAATGTTCATAAGAATGATCAAAAAAGGGAGAACTTCTGATTTTCAAAAAAATTAAATGAAGAAGCTTTCTTTATAAGAAAAGGCTATAAATTTTATAAATCAAGGTTATGGGCACACTTAAAAGTTTTGTAATGTGTATTTCCAAATATTAGCAAGTAGTAAAATATAAACTAAATCATTTAGGTATATCTGATAGTTTTTAGGGTTACATTAAATTAAGGGAAATTCAGTGGAACCTGGCAATAGGCATTCTAAGATGTGTTTATATCTTTAAAGTGAACTCTAATGTACTGTCAAATAGCAGAGTAGCTATTGGCAACCAAGGTCAGTGTTGATCTTTTAAACCAGGGAAGGCTTTTCACCTTCCCCTCCTTAAATTCGCAAGAGCTTGTCCATTCTAAAATAGCTTTGAATGTCAACAACAAAGCAAGAAGCCATCACCCAAATGCCAATTATGTGAACCCCTCTTCACCTGGATCATCGATTGGAAGAGAAACTGAGTAAGAAGGATGTAACCTTCGAAGAAGAAAATGCCAGGTAACTTAGCATAATACCTTAGCACTTTTTTCTTCCTGCAAAATGGACCATGAAGAGTTAGAACATGAATTTGATGGTCTCAGAACTACTTTTTTTCACTGCAGTGATAATCTCAAGAGTTAAAAGCTAATGGTGAAAAAGTATTTCCATGGTACCTGAGCCCTGGTCTCACAGATCTTTGGCTATCATTCCGTTGATTTTTCAGCTTCCTTTTCTCCTCACAAATGCTATTTAATAATTTCACCAGAAAAGAAGTGCTAACAGATTTAACTGGGGAGTTCCTCGCTCACCATCCTGAAAACATGTAGGTGATTTTGTAGCTAAGTATGTTTTTAAGTGTTTCAATCCGCCTTTGTGATTTGAAAGCCTGGATAATGTCGACTTGTAATACCAAATGAAAGAAAAAAAGAAATGAGAAAAGAATGTATAACATGTGGGTACGGATTTTGGGCAAAGATCCCTCTTATCCCCCTGCCCCATACACACATGGCTGTAAGATATGAATAAACTTGGGTTGTTTGATGCCTGCCCTCTACTCACAATCCAACAGATAACTTTTATGTTAAGAAGAACATTTTCCAGGCTAGAAATTATTATTATTCTTTTCAGTTAAACTGTAACACCTGTGATGTTCATCAGTTGGATGTTATGAAACTCTCTGCAGACTTTTGAGGCTCCAATAAATGTGTCTCATTGTGTTAAGCTTAAATTCCAAGTTTTTTCAGCTTTTCTTTTCAGAAAGTGGTTTTTATCTTCCTAAGCAACCGCTGAAGATGGCATCAACATAGGGTGCTACAGGAGTTTACACGCAATCTTTTCATTAGAACTAGTCCAGGAGGTACAAGCATGTACCTGGGAGGGGCAGTCTCCGTGAAGGATAGGAGACTGGGGTCGGGAGGGGGAGATGTTGGAAAAGTGAAAACTGAACATTTGAATGAAATGAATTGGACCAGCGTTTGAAACTCTGCTATATAGCAAGTGGACAAGCTGATATTTAGTTCTGTGGATTGTTAACATTCACATAAAACAGAATTATTTAGCGTTTACTGAATCCTTTTTGATAATCAATTTGGGATCAAATGCAAAAGAACATGTGTCTTGCTTTGTATGACCCCAAATTCTTCCGTTTTCCCTTTGAGCAGATGACATGCCTTCTTTGCTGTCTGATATCGGTTGCTAGGAGAAGTGCACTGGGCTGGTCTCCTCTTATCCAGCAGTAAAACTAAAGAGCGTATTGAGTAAGAGAAAGAGAAGCAGAACACAGTACAGGCCATGAATCATGACTTGTCTCCAATATGTCCACTTTACTCCCATTTTTTGTCTCTTTAAAAACTTTTGTTTTTACCAATGATGCTTTCTTTCAGCCACTATCTATAATCCTTTTGGAGCCTGAGGGGATGAGGGTTTGCTAAAGGGAGACTGTGCTGCTAAGAGTCCACTCAGAGCCATAATAAAAGCCTTGAGAGTTATTCATGGGGCCACATTAGTGAGAATGCCCTACTCAGTGAATAGCATCAGTCAGCTGCCTTTGAAATCGGGTGATTAATACCTTCTGTTTTTAATGGGGGGGAAAAGGCAGACAAGAAAGGTCTTCATACGACTTTGGCTCCTTTGCAAATTAGATCTTAGACATTGTCAAAGCTTTAGACAAAGAAGTTGCTAAATTTTCACTACCTGAAATAGTCTTTTTTTTTTTAAATAGTGTTTCATAAACTTTAAGATACTATTGAAATGTGAAGATATCTCGAGTGAACACTTACAGAAAACCCCACTTAAAGCATTCTTATATTTTTGGCAATATTTGTGATGACCGTCATACTAAAAAGATGATATTAGACATTTTATCCAGAACGTTGTCTAAGCTGATTGCTTTCACAGCATCCAAATCACATTTTTGTTTGTTTGATAAAGAAACTAATTACAGTACTCTTGAGAGTTTAGAGAAGCATCTAATGAGAAAGTGTTAAGGGTGGCAGGTGTTAGTTTCCCATGAGCACTTGGATGTAAGGGACTGTGTGATTTACAAAGAAGTTGTTATTTATGTATACATGTATGTATGTATGTATGTATGTATGTATATATGTTGATATCTACAGGCTAGTTTAGCATAGAGGATTAGAGAGTTTATCATTATGATCTTTCTTCTCTATATTTCTCGATTACATTGGGTACGTTGTTTGAGGTTTAGGAACCATGTCAATCATCTGAGATGCATCCATAGAAATGCTTCCAATTTTGATGGCCTGTGTATGGTAACTAGAAAATGCAAGGAGACGCTTTTTCATATTATTTTTAGCATGATTCTCATGTCATCTAGACTGCTAATGTTTAGATGGTAAAGTAGGCCAGCTCTTAGTGTTCTTTTACAATTATTCTCATTCTGCTGTTCACTCTACATTTTAAATTTAATTTTGATGTAGCAGCCTAGTCTGGACCTTGTTCATTGATAGGCCTTTATTGTAGTCTGAATATGAGAACAAACCACATTTAAAAAGCTCTGTGTGATGTTTCCTGCAACCTGTTTTTCACGCCGTGGAAGTGAAATAGCTTGTTAAGAGGTGGTAATACCCAAGGGCAATCAGAGATGAAAATGTAACGATTTGGTGGGTGATGTCTAGAGATCAGCTTCAAGTGAGGTCTGATTGAACATCTTTATTAGTGATAAAAGTAGAGAACAAAATGATAAAAAGAAATTAAGCAAAAATGCTTAGCAGAGTAAGAACTAATGTTTTATTTGGTATATAAATGTAAATGTATTCTTCAGGGAAATGATCAGAAATTTAGGTATCTAAGTAGAGGAAGAAGCCGGCAAAGCACTACAATTGAAAGGACCCAGGGGGTAAATATGAAAGTGGGTGCAAGGAGAGAATCTGATTCAGATTAGGAGTGTTGAGTCCCAGTTTAAAGGGCCAGAGATTCTAGTGCCTGTTGAGGGAACGTTGCATCACTGATGAGGGAGATTCTCTTTCAATGAGTGTGGTTGAAGTGCAATCGAAATACTTCTTTCATTTTGTACTTCATTGCTAGACCATGAGACTGTGAGAGAGAGATTTTGGCAGAATAGAAGCAGGAGTGAGTACAAAAGACAGATTCTTTGGTAAAATCCCTATCCACTTAAGACTAGAGAAGGATGAACATATTGTCTCTGTATATCCTAGCCTGTGATAATGAGAAACAATATTAAGATAGATCCCATTAAACCTTTTTTTTTTTTTAACTATTGAAGGAAAAGATTGGCAAAAATGTAAAACATTTCACCAGCTACTTTTCTTGACTGAGTCACAAAACTTTCCAAGCAATGAGTTAAGCTTATGTGAAAAATATTCATATTTTAAAATTATTCTTGATTTAAATTATATGGGATGGGGCAGCACAGGTGGCTCAGTGGTTTAGCGCCGCCGTCAGCCCAGGGTATGATCCTGGAGACTCAGGATCGAGTCCCACGTCAGGCTCCCTGCATGGAGCCTGCTTCTCTCTCTGCCTGTGTCTCTGCCTCTCTCTCCCTCTCTCTCTCTCTCATGAATAAATAAAAAAAAAATCTAAAAAAAATTGTATGGGATGATTAATACAAAGTGGTATTGCATTTCAAAAGAAAGGTAGTAAACAATATGTGCCCACTTTGTAAATACACAAGAATTCTAATCAGATGCATTGACTGAACAGGATCCAGAACATAATTCTTTTATTATTTTTAACAATAGTGAGATCTTCTTAGACATGAATGTTTTGAAGCTATACAGTTTAGGAGAAATGTGAGAAATTTTATAGTCTGTTCTGTAGAGATCTACAAAAATGATAACGAGTGGAAAATAATACCTAAGGTTGGCTACAAATTCTTTTTTGTGTTTTTCTTCTGGTCTCATTATTTTTAACAAATTGATGTTAGTGGGCACAATAGTAAACTGAAATTGGATTTTAAAATCATCTTTCTTGGTTTAAAATATTTTCAAATGTTTGATAGGCATCACATGCAAGCTAGTACCTGAGCTTTGGTGATTATTTTATATCATTAATGATAAATCCAAGAGAACAGAAAGAATGCAGAGCTGACTGCCAATGCCCACCAATGCCTTCCTGTTCTTGTAGTCTCCTGGTACCTCGACTATTAAGTGAAGTAGCATGATACTATAGACTGGGTGTTTTAAAACTATAAGGCCCAACAGTGACTATTTCTGGCATTGCTGATCATAAGAACTCCTCAGTCACAACTACTCAACTTTGTCTTTATAGAGAGAAAGTAGCCATAGACAATATGTGAGTAAATGAGCAGGATTGTGTTCCTATAGCACTTTACTTATGGACACATAAATTTAAATTTTTAATTTCTTTACATCACAAATACCATTTTCTGTTTCTGAAAATATTGCTTCCTTTTGACTGATTTTTTTTTATTATTTAAAAGTAAAACAACAACAACAAAACATTTCTTGTGTATGCATCATAGCAAAACAGGGAGTGAGACAGATGTGACCTGGGGGTTATAGTTTGTTGTAGAATATAAAGTACCCATTTTCATTAGAAGGGTAGAACAGAGAATGGGATGGGGCAAGAGGCACATGGAGCCAGAAGATGGATATTCCCCTCCACCCCCCATATTATTTCTCCAAATTCATCACTTTTCATTCATTCTTACGGTTTACACGTGGAATGCACTTACTATGGGAAGTCAATTGAGCTCTTTCGATCTCAAGCTGACTTAAGTAAGGTCAGTCCCCTCAAGTAGTGCTGTAGTTGAGGTATTTGTACAGTCTGCTAAGAACCTGAAAAGCTGTCTATAGGCCTGTGAAAGAGTTTCACCAAAGTTGGGCAGTCAAGGAGTGTGATTGCCATTTGGACAGGTATTTGTAGTGCAGTGGATAAAGTGGAAAAGGTATTTATGACATGAGCTTAATAGATACAGTGTTTCTTTTTTGTTGTTTTTATATTAATTCCAACTAGTTGACATACAGTGTTACATTAGTTTCAGGTACAACATAGTGATTAAACAATTCTATACATTAACTCCCTAGACATGGTGATAATTATTCTTTATTCCTCATCACCTATTTCAACCATCCTCCCCCCACTGGCAACCATCATTTCCTTCTCTATAATTAAGAGTCTGTTTCTTGGTTTCTTTCTCTTTTTCTTTTTCCCCTTTGCTTATTTGTTTTGTTTCTGACATTCCACATATAAGTGAAATTATATGGTATTTGTCTTTCTCTGAATGTATTATTTTCCTTAACATTATACTTTCCAGCTCCATCCATGTCATTGCAAATGGCAGAGCTCATTCTTTTTTTATGGCTGAATAATATTCCATTGTATATATTTTTTTCTTTATCCCTTCACCAGTCAATGGACACTTGGGGTACTTCCATTTCTTAGCTATTGTAAACAATGCTGCTCTCAACATAGGGGTGCATATATTCCTTTGAATTAGTGTTTACATAGTCTTTGGGTAAATACCCAGTAATGCCTATTGCTAGGTCATAGGGTAGTTCTATTTGTAACTTTTTGAGGATACTCTGTACTGTTTTCCAGAGTGCAACTCTACCAGTTTGAATTCCTACCAGCAGTGCAATAGGGTTCCCTTTTCTCTACGTCCTCAAAATACCTACTGTTTCTGTGTTGTTGATTTTGGACATTCTGAAAGGTGTGAGAGGATATCCTATTGTAATTTTGATTTGCATTTCCCTGATAATCAGTGATGATGAACATCTTTTCACATATCTGTTGGCCACCCAGGTATCTCCTTTGGAGATATGTCTGTTCATGTCTTCTGCCCATTTTTTCCTTGGATTATTTGGTTTTCAGGTGCTGAGTTTTAGAAATTCTTTATATATATTTTGGATACTAACCCTTTGCCAGGTATGTAGTTTGCAAATATCTTCTCCCATTCTGTAGGTTGCCTTTTAGTGTTGTTGGTTGTTTTCATCCCTGTGCAGAAGCTTTTTATTTTGATGAAGTCCCAGTAGTTTATTTTTGCTTTTGCTTCCTTTGTCCCAGGAGACATATCCAGAAAGAAGTTACTATGGCCATGTCAAAGAAGTTACTGCCTGTGTTCTTTTATAGGATTTTTGTGGTTTCAGGTCACATATGTAGGTCTTTAATCCATTTTTAATTTATTAGAAAGTAGTCTAGTTTCTTTCTTTTGCACGTTGCACTTCAGTTTTTCCAACACCATTTGGTGAAGAGACTTTCTTTTTCCCACTGGATATTCTTTCTTGCCTTGTCAAATATTAATTGACCAGAGTTATGGGTTTATTTCTGGATTTTCTATTCTGTCCTATTGATCTATGTGCCTGTTTTTGTGCCAGTACCATACTGTTTTTAATCACTGTAATATATAGTAATATAACTTGTAATATAATTTGTAGTCCAGGATTGTGATGCTTTTAGCTTTGCTCTTCTTTTTCAATATTGTTTTGGCTATTTGGGGTCTTTTGTGGTTCCATACACATTTTAGAATTCCATCTTCTAGTTCTGTGAAAAATGCTGTTGGTGTTTTGATAGAAATTGCATTAAATCTGTAGATTGCTTTGCGTAGTATAGACATTTTAACAGTATTTGTTCTTCCAGTCCATGAGCATGGAATGTCTTTCCATTTCTTGTGTCATCTTCAGTTTCTTTTTTCAGGGTTTTATAGTTATCAGAGTGCAGCTTTCACCTCTTCTGCTGCTTCCTTATTGGTATATAGAAATAAAACAGATTCCTATACATCAATTTTATATTCTGCAACTTTCCTGAATTTATCAGTTCTAGCAGTTTTTTGCTGGAATCTTTAGGGTTTTCTATATATAGTTCATGTCATCTGCATATAGTAAAAGTATTAACTTTTCACTTACTGATTTGGATACCTTTTATTTCTTTTCATTGTCTGATTGCTGTTACTAGGACTTCTAGTACTATATTGGGTAAAAGTGGTGAGAGTGGACATCCTTGTCATGTTTCTGACCTTAGGAGAAAAGCTGTCAGTTTTTTTTCCCATTGAGAATGACATTAGTTGGAGTTTTTTAAATGTGGATTTTTTTATGTTGAGGTATGTTTCCTCTAAGACTACTTTGTTGAGGATTTTTACCATGAATGGATGTTGTTCTTTGTCAAATGTGTTTTCTGTGTCTGTGGAAATGATCATGTGGTTCTTATCCTATCTCTTAGTGATGTGTTGTATTATGTTGATTGATTTGCGAATACCGAAGCACCCTTTGCAACCCAGGAATAAATTCCACTTGGTTGTGGTAAATGATTTTTTGAATGTATTGTTGGATTCAGTTTGCTAGTATTTTATTGAGATTTTTTGCATCTATATTCATGCGGGATCTTAGCCTATAGTTCTCTTTTTTAGTGGTGTCTTTGGTTTTGGTATTAGGATAATGTTGGCTGCATAGAATTAATTTGGCAATTTCTTTCTTTCTTTCTTTCTTTCTTTCTTTCTTTCTTTCTTTCTTTCTTTCTTCCTTCCTTCCTTCCTTCCTTCCTTCCTTCCTTCCTCCCTCCCTCCCTCCCTCCCTCCCTCCCTCCCTCTTTCTTTTTCTTTTTCTTTCTTTCTTTCTTTCTTTCTTTCTTCTTTCTTTCTTTCTTTCTTTCTTTCTTTCTTTCTTCTTTTTTCTTTCTTTCTTTCTTTCTTTCTTTCTTTCTTTCTTTCTTTCTTTCTTCTTTCTTTCCTTTGTTTTCTCTTTTTGTCTTCCTTTCTTTCTTTTTTATTTTTGGAATAGTTTAAAATGAATAGGTATTAACTCTTCTTTAAATGTTTGGTAGAATTCCCTATGAAGAGTCTGGTCCTGGACTTTTTTGTTGGGAGTTTTTTTATTACTGATTCAACTACTTTGCTGGTTATCAGTCTGTTCAGGTTTTCCATTTTTTTCCGGTTTCAGTTTTGGTGTTTTGGTGGTTGTTTCTAGGAATTTATCCATTTATTCCTGGATTGTCTAGTTTTTTGGCATATAGTTTTTCATAATATTCTCTTGTAATTGTTTGTATTTCTGTGGCCCTGGTTGTTATTTCATTTCTCCTCTCTCATTTGTGATTTTTATTAATTTGAGGGGTTTTTTTTTTGACAAATCTGGTAGAGGCTTATCAATTTTATTGATTTTTTTTCCAAGAACCATCTCCTAATTTCATTGATTTGTTGTTTTTTCAGTTTCTATATCACTTATTTTTGCTGTAATCTTTATTATTTCCTTCTTTCTGTTGGCTTTAGACTTTGTGTTTTGTTCTTTTTCCAGCTCCTTTAGTTGTAAGGTTGGGTTGTTTATTTGAGATTTTTCTTGTCTTGAGGTTGGCTTGTGTTGCTATAAACTTCCTTTTTAGAACCACTTTTGTGACATCCCAAAGGTTTTGGACCATTATGTTTTCATTTTCATTTCCTTTCATGTATTTTTTAAGCTTCTTCTTTTATTTCCTGGTCAGCCATTTCATTATTTAGTAGCATGTTATTTAACTTCTAAGCACTTGTGGTCTTTCCAGATTTTTTCTGATTGGCTTCTAGTTTCATAGCATTGTGGTCAGTAAAGATGCATTGTATGACTTTGATCTTCTTGAATTTGTTGAGTCTTGTTTTGTGGGCTAATATGTGATCTATTCTGGCGAACGTTTTATGTGCACTTGAAAAAAACTATATTCTGCAGTTTTAGAATGAAATGTTGTGAATAAATCTGTTAGATCTGTCTGTTCTAGTGCGTCATTCAAAGCTACTGTTTCTTTATTGATTTTCTGTTTAGATGATCTGTTCATTGATATAAGTGGGATGTTAAAGTCCCCTACTATGATTGTATTATTATTATTATTGATTAGTTCATTATTAACCATTTCATGTATCTGGGTACTCCTATGTTTGGGTGCATAAATATTTACAATTATTTTATCTTCTTGTTGTTCTGTCCCCTTTATTATATAGTGCCCTTCTTTGTTTCTTATTACAGTCTTTGTTTTAGAGTCTATTTTGTCTGATACAAGTATTGTGCTCTGGCTTTCTTTTTCTTTTATTTTCTTTTCTTTTTTTCTTTTCAGTAAGTTATATGCAAAGCTTAAACTCATGACCCTGAGATCAAGAGTCACATGCTTTATCAACTGAGCCAGCCAGGTGCCCTTTACTCTGGCTTTCTTTTAACATTCATTGGCATGACAGATGTTTCTCCCATCTCCTCACTTTCCATCCATAGGTGTCTTTAGATCTAAAATGAATCTCCTGTAGGCAGCAAATAGATGGGTCTTGTTTTTTACCCTTTTTGTTACCCTATGTTTTTTGACTGGAGTGTTTAGTCCATTTACACACAAAGTAATTATTGATAGATATGTATTAATATTTTAGTACTCGTTTTGTGCTTGTTTATGAAATTTTTCTCTAATCCTTTCTTATCTTTCTTTCATGTTTTGCTGATTTTCTTCAGTGATATATTTATATTTCTTTCTCTTTTTCTTTGCATATTTACTAGTGGACTTTGAGATGGTTACCATTAGGGTTGTATATAGCCTCTTCTGCATATAGAAGTCTATATTAGGTTGATACTGGTTTAAGTTAGTACCCATACTTTTCTTCTCTCCTCCCATGTTTTAGATATGTTATTGTATATTATATATGGCCTTTTTTGTGAGTTTCTTGACTGATTTTTTACAGAAATATATTCACTTTTCACTTTCTGCTTTTGTGTTTTATACCTTTATATTGTCACTTTTGGTTTCTCCTTTCTGCTTAGAGTCCCCTTTAATATTTCTTGAAGAGCTGGTTGTGAACTCCTTTTTGGTTTTGTTTGTCTGGGAAACTTTTTATTTCTCCTTCTATTCTGAATGATGGCCTTGATGAATATAGTATTCTTGGCTTCAGATTTTTCCCATTCAGAATTTTGACTATAACATGCTGCTCTCTTCTGGCTTGCAGCGTTTCTGTGGAAAATCTCCTGCTAGCCTTTTGAGTTTTTCCTTGTAAGTTAACTTCTTTTGTCTTGCCACTTTTAACATTTTTTATCAGTATATTTTACCAACTTAATTGTAATATGTCTTGGTGAGGTTCTGTTTTTGTTGATTTTGGTGGGAGTTTCTGTGCCTTCTGCACCTGAATATCTATTTCCTTCCCCAAATTAGGGAAATTTATAGCTATTATTTCTTCAAATAAATTTTCTGTGCCCCTTTCTTTCTTCTTCTGTGACTCCTGTAATACCAATGCTATTACTTTTGATAAAAATCATTGAGTTCCCTAAGTCTCTTCTCATTTTGCATAATTCTTTTTTCTTTCTTTTGTTCAGCTTGATTACTTTGCATTATTCTGTCTTCTAGGTCACTAATTTCATTCCTCTGTTTTTTTCATCTTGCTGTTCATTCTATCAAGTATGTTTCTCATTTTGTTTATTGAGCACTTTTATCTCTGTTATGTTTTTCCTTATCTCTGTATTATGAGTCTCACTCATGTCCTCCACTCTTTTCTTAGGTCCATTAAGTGTTCTTATGATCATTCTCTTTCAGGCATGTTACTTATATCTGTTTCACCCAGACCTCCAGCTATGGCTTTGTCCTGCTCTTTCATTTGGGATAAATTTCTCTGTCTTCTTATTTTTTCCGCCTCTCTGATCTGTTTCTCTGTGTTAACAAAGGTAGCTATATATTCTGCTCTTGAAAGTAGTGACTTTATGAAGAACAAGTCCTGGAGTGCCCTGCAGTGTGGTGTCCCCTGTTTACCAGAACCTGGCACTTCAGGAGAGTATCCTGTGTGTGTTGCTTATGCCTACTGTTGTGTCTGAGTCACTTTTCCTTTTAGTGCAGTTTTCTTCACTGACTGCCTGTTGTGGGCTGTGCTTCTTTTCTGTTGTGTTAACGGAACCCAGGCAGGCCAGCTCTGAGGGACCATGCCCTACAGGGAACTTGAGAGTGGGTGGGGTTGTTAGGAAAATTTCCTCTGGGCCACTATTTCTATTCCAGGTACCCTGAAGCACTGTGGTGGCAGGGGGCTGCTGGCCAGGGCAGCTGGGGGCATGAGGCTGGGCACCATGTGTGGCAATGACTGGCTGCAGTTGGACATGGCTCATTGTGGCACCTGTGCCCCCCTTGGCTGGGCAGAGTGTGTGCATTAACAAAATTTGCCCTAAGCCCAGGGCCAAGGTTAGCTTGGAGTGGGAGAGTCCTCAGGAGAACTTTTGGGCCTGGCACACTACTAGCAGGTTGGGCAGCAAGTGTCTGTCCGCAGATGGCCCTGTGTTGTGTAAACTGCTGTTTTTATGTTGCCTCTCTGCATTGTGCTTGCTATCTCTTTAAGGGCTGTGACCCAGCTATCACTCATCCTCCCCGCTGCCCCAGTGCTGAGTCAGCTGACTTTTAAAGCTCCAGGCTCCAACTCCCACTGGTTTTACAAACTCACAGAATTCAGCCCCTCTGGATTTTAAAGCCAAATGTTATGGGTATTAGTCTTCCCCTTGTGAACTCCCTGGTGCGAGGGCCTCTCTCGCCCTCTCCCTGTGCACAGCGCCCTCCCTCCCTGTTGCTAGCAGCTTCCCTCTGCCTTTTGGTCTTTCCCAACCTTTCAGATGCAGCTTCTTTTCTCCATTTAATTGTGGAGTTTATTCTGCCCAAGTTTGTTGACATGTATGTGGGTGTTACCGGGTTGTAAACATGGGAGGAGGAAAGCTCAGGGTTCTCTGCCATTTCCCTCCAGTTCTCAGTGATATGGCATTTCTGACCTAGTGTATAAGAATAGAGAGGAGATTCCTCTGGGCAGCAGAGTTGGAGGGTTTCTTGAGAAAGGCTCAGTCACAGAAGAAAGGAGACAAAAACCCAACTAGAGATTTTAAAGTGGGTTAATGTTATTCAAAAATGCAATATGTGACCTCTGTTAAAGTGTTATTAAAGATAAAAAGTCCAAAGGCAGAGAAAACCCATTGTGGATAAAATGGTGAGGGAATAAACAAACAGTGCGCCCCAAGATGTGTGGGGAGAGAGGCTGATTCAAACACTGTAGTGAAGGGATGCCTGGGTGGCTCAGTGGTTGAGCCTCTCCCTTTAGCTCAGAGCATGATCCCAGGGTTTTGGGATCGAGTCCCACCTCGGGCTCCCTGCAGAGAGCCTGCTTCTCCCTCTGCCTAGGTCTCTGTCTCTCTTTGTGTCTCTCATGAATAAATAAATAAAAATAACAAAAAAATATATAGTGGAGGTAGATTTGACAAAATTGGGCTGGACGTGGGAGAATAAAGACAAAGCACAAGAGCAGATATTTTTAAGGGTTCAGGTTTAAATTGGGAATTTGAAAAACTAAATCAAAATTAAAACACCCTCAAGAATACTTGTATGAATGATCTTTCAGACCAAATAAGGGAACATTTTTCTTCATGTCTTTCTTTGCTGGTCCTCTAAATTTGAAGACATCGGTCGTTCTTTACTATGTGTCATTTCTTGTCTTTCTATTTGTTTGAGCTTGTATAAATTTGAGCTCAGCTTTAGATTTGCAAGTAATTTAAAAGCATGACACTGACTACTGTATACAATGCTTTCCTTTGAAAAGTTCAAATAGTTCCATTTGTATAAAGGATATAGTATCTTCAAAATCAAGAACAAATTCACAAAGCTTTCCAAGAGCTATCTCTACCTTCTGTCAGTGTACAGGAAGGGCCATGTTTACATCTTGGCCCATTTTCTCTCTGCTGACTTGCACAAAATAGGGCTCTATTAATGTTGAATGAATTAAATCTGTTCTTTACAGACACTATTTTCATGCAGAAGTTGATACAGTTTATGCCATCTGCCCCCACATTATGTTCAAGAATAAATTTCCTGTTGAAGTCAAGGATCTTGCTTCCTTCCAGTAGAAGAAGGAAGTATGACATGGATAGGAGGAAGCTTGGACAGTGACTTTAAAAAAAAAAAGATTTTATTTCTTTATTCATGAGAGACACAGAGAGGTGTCATAGGCAGAGGGAGAAACAGGCTCCCCTAGGGAGTCCGATGCGGCACTCAATCTCAGGACCCCAGGATCATGACCTGAGCCAAAAGCAGAGGCTCAACTACTGAGCCACCCAAATGCCTCTGGGCAGTGACTTTTCAATGTAAATGTGTTCTGGACAAATTTCGTGGTTAATAAGCTATGTGGCCTGAGGATAATGGTCCAGGGAAGATTGTACAAGTGGGATTCTCTGTTTGTTTTAAAACTGTGTTGGCCCCTTCCCCCCAGTCTTTAGAATTCCTTATATTTTGTTGCTGGTGTAAGATAATGATAGACGGAAATAGAATAGAGCCAGTATCTCAGTAATATAAAAGTAAAAAATAAGTTAAGATGGACAGTGAGGTGAGGGAGGCCAATTCCTAGAGTTTCTAATTGGTCTCATTTTGTCAGTTTTATGTGACTGTCATCTCATGGGGCCACATAATAGCTCACATTTGAAAGAATATGGGCACCATGCCATAACATCACTGCAACCAATGGTTGAGAAGAATCTGGCTCTACAAAATTTCATCAATATGTATGTGTGTTTGATACACATTTGCCTAAAGTGTAATATATCAATAATAAGATTTGTGCCTTGATAATTAAGTACCTACATATTAAATTTGGAATCACAATTGAGGAATAACTAGAGAGGCATTCATTCTTTTTTTTAGAAATAGTACACAAAACCTACTCACCTGAAACTCACCCTTCTATGTTTCTGTACATTACTTTTATAGCTTATTTTTTTTTCAAGATTTTCTTTTCTATTCATCGAGCACTATCTCTTCCTATTAACATCAGATCCTTTTGCATCTGGTATCCATCATTCTGTAACACAGAACATATAATGTTGAAAAGGATGGCCCTGATATTTGGAGTCTCTGCACAGAATTCATTCTCCTGGTTTTGTTTTTGGGTCAGTATATTTCATATTGTAGTAATGGAGGGGTTTTGATTTTCATAATGTCTGTGAACTCTGGATAGACTGGTTTGCTGACGAGGCATGTATAAGTGATTGAAAGTATAGAGTGTCTCATATTGAATCTAAAATAGAAATATAGATGCTGCAAAAGAAAATATAGTAGACCTTTTTTCCTATGCATTGTGATTTCCTAACTTGTTATCATATCACAATACTCCTGAGTACCTTCAATTTCCATTCCATGTGAGAGTTATACAGAGTTTGAGAAAAATATGCATTTGGAGGACTCATTTAAGTAAATATATCCACATATAAACTGATAAAAATTGGATTGGACTGTAACTTTTTTATATAAATATAACTAACTGCATTTCCATACCCTGAGGAACTAATCAAAATGAGTGGGGTATCTTTATTACACCCAATCCCAATCAACTTATTTTTTAAATTTACATAACTACTATATCACTTCTTACTCTAATGTCAAGTTTTAAAATTAGCGTCGAGTTAACCAAATAAATGTTTATAAAGTGAACTTGGTTTGGCAAAACAGTGATTATTATAAAGCACAACATTTTAATCAACACTAACTCAGAAAGGTAAATAGAGTAGTTGAACTGTCCTTATAACTGAATGATGATATTAATAATATCTTTTGGGAGAGGGTTTAGGACATACTTTGTATTTATCTCACACAAAGAAGAAAGTTTCCTTCCGTGGGAAAATATTAGATCATAGTTAGGCCTGAGATATTTGAGAAACAACTTCATGAAGCCACACTCAATCTAAACAAGTTCAAACAAGATAAAGTTCTTAGAATAAGAACAAGAGAATGATGGCCACAAATATCCACTATCTTGTTTCCCAGGTTTCTCTGTAATGTAGCTAAGCCTTTCATTGATGAAGTCATTCTTTCTGGATCCATCCATGTAAGAACTTGTTCTTCCTCCCTCTTTTTTTTTTTTTTAAAGATGTATTTACTTATTTTAGAGAGAGAGAGAAAGAAAGCAGGAGGAGGAGCAGAGAGAGACAAACTAAAACAGTCTCCATGTTGAGTAGGGAGCCCGACTCGGGGCTTGATCTCAAGACCCTGAGATCATGACCTGAACTGAAACCAAGAGTTGGGAGCTTAAATGACTTCCCCATCCAGATGCCCCCTTCCTGCCTCTTTTGTCAAGCAAATTTGGTATTTGTAAAATCAAATATAAGTGGTTGAATTGAAGCCATAATCATAATTTATAATCTGTGCACCATGTTTTGTAGAAGGGAAAGTTGTAGGCAAAGGAAAGGTAAAAGGTGGCTGGGCTGATTGACTGCAGATAATGTAGGCGAGGATTCTAAGTTGTATCCCAAGATAATAGGATTGTTATGCTGCTCAGGGAATTTCCAGCCTGGTAAAAGAGGTCTAGTAGTAAGTCTGAATAGCATACATACAGCGTGATCAGCTGTTAGTTTAGAGGTGGCCTTGGGGTGCCATGAAAGTGAACTAGATGGGGACCTCAACCATTCTGGGGATGAGAAAAGGATTCAGAAGGGGTTACCTTGGGTTGAGTCCAGAGTTAGATATAGCTAGATGCAATGCCCATCTTCCACCTAGACCAGTATTAAAAAGGATAACTTTAGTTTTTAGTAATTTATGTACTAGGATTATGAATCACTCTTCTGTTGGGCCACTTCATGTCAGGAACTGTTTCCTCTTTGTTATTTCTTGCTATGAGTAGCAGAGAACCCTGCACAAAAAAAAGTGTTCACTACATACTTGTTGAATTAAATTAAAATGTCCCATTTAATTCATCTTTTCTTGGTTCTTACTTGTTCCAGACTTAGCAAAAACTACTCCTTTTTTTTAAGATTTTATTTATTTATGAGAGAGAGAGAGAGAGAGAGAGAGAGAGAGAGAGAGAAAGGAAGGCAGAGGCACAGGCAGAGGGAGAAGCAGGCTCCATGCAGGGAACCCCTTGTTGGACTCGATCCCAGGTCTCCAGGATCAGGCCCTGGTCGGAAGGTGGCGCTAAACTGCTGAGCAGCCGGGCTGCCCAAAAACTACTCTTTAACCTGGTTTTTACTGAATTCATCAATAGTGGATGCAAATTAAAAATGATCTATTTATCACTTTCTGAATATACAGAATTTATATAGTCTGAATTTAATGGAGCTATCTCCTACAGATATTTGTACGAATAAATTCAAATTCTGATTCATCACGTACATTTAGTGTTACAGTTGCTTGTTTACTTACCTAGATGGCAAGCCACACTTGTTTTCTTTTGATTTTAAAGTTAGCAGAGGGGCCTTGGGTGGCTTAGTCCATTGAGTGGCTGGCTTTGGCCCGGTAATGATCATGGAGTCCTGAGATGGAGCCCTGGGTGAGATTCTGGGGAGTCTGCTTCTCTCTGTCCCTCGCCCCCCCCTCCACTTGTGTGTATGTTCTGTCTTTCCCTGGTCTCAAATAAGTAAGTAAGTAAATAAGTAAGTAAATAAATAAATAAATCTTTTAAAAAATTAAAAAATAAAGTCAGTAGAAAAATTTATATGCTTATGTTATTATTTTTAAGCTTCCTATATGTAATGTCATGAAAAGAAATGCCTGCGTTCATAGTTTTTATTATCACCTTTTTGGTCAAAAATAATTGAACTTATATTTAAAAAATACTTTAAGGGGAGAATGTATTAAATTATGTTAGATTTTTCCTTTTAAAGAAAGGAGATTAAAATATACAAATTAGTTTATAAGAGCTTCTAAAATAAAATTCAAGCATAAGAAAAATTAGTGTTAAAATATATTTTATATAACTTCAATTTGTATTATATATTTTAATAAAATTAATAGTTTAATACTAGTGATATTTCAAGATATAATACAAACCTATTTCATTCCAGGATAAAAAGTACAAAAGTTTGTAACAATTTAAAAATTGTGTCAGATAAGTGCTTGAATCAGAAGCCAGTCTATATAATAATGACTTGTGCTTTCTCTCTCAATTATTTTGATTTTTTTTATTTGGAAAGATGGAAGGTGAATTATTTTCTAGAATAAAGTATTTGCAACAATAATTCCCTGATGTTCTCATTTCCCATTTTTCCATAAGGTTGATGACCACCAGGGGGATTGGAAAGTCTTGATAGCATTAATGCTCAACTGAAGGCAAGAAATGAGTTTCTGGAAAGTGACCAGAATTGTGTCTCCCCATATCTGGGGGGGGGGGGGGGGGGGGGGGGCAGAAGTGTTCACAAAGTACTTTTATTCAGTGATTTAAGTGCAAAGGGTGTCTGGCTTAACCAAAGGCACTAAATTTGTTTAGGGGAAAAAAATTGAGGAGACTGCATATAAAATAATAACAATTACAATAATGTTTAGTAATATTATATGACTCTTTCCCTAAGGAGCTTCAAGCAATTGGCACTCATTAATTCTCAGAAGCTCCCTGGGAAGGAGTGTGGCAATAAATTACGTGTTGAAAAGATTCCTTAAATAGGAATAGTTATATTCATAATATATATAGATTGGTCAGCAAAGGTTGCAACTCATTTTTATAGAAATAAAGTTTTTATTTTTCATTACAAGAAATGACTGACCAAATCAAAATTTTCTTCAAAGTTAATTGTGAAAAATAGCTCATTGTTTCGCTTCGTATTTTCATTTAAACCCAATTACCTGTCATTTCTATGACCTATTTTCAAAATTCCATTAAAGTCAGTGAGTAACAAGATTCTTAGCAATCTTTAGTCAGATGTCATTTGACTATCAGTGATCAAGATTGAGAGCACCTTAAATGAGGGGTTTCAATCAATGGCCATCATCCATCCTATTGATTACACACTTTGTTACCTTAGTAATGGTCCAAATTTTGAACATTTCTTAGAATTGGTTAATTTTAAGGGATGATGAGAATAGTCAAATAATATCATTGTTTGCATAATTAGTTGAAAAGCTAGTGGAGGGTAAATAAGTATGTTTCTCTTTGAAAATAGTGCCTTGTACTATTATTGGATATATAGAAATGACCTTTCTGCTCTGAGGTCAGAGTTCATATTAAGCCTTGGGTCCTAAGTAAATTGAGATGAATGGTTTGGCCTTTGTCCCTGGTGTAAAATAGTCCATATTGCAAAATCACCATACATCTGTTTTTGTGAAATTGGCGTAATTGCCATTCTCCTAGGATTTTGTTGGCATTGAAGATGAAGGTATTTCCTGCTACAAAGGAAGATTCTTGTCATGTTTTGTTTTGTTCTGTTTTGTTTTGTTTTGTTTTTTGTAATGGCTAAAAAAATGGTGTAGAATGTATTCATTTACTTTGAGAAGTGAAGAGCTATGTCTCATCACAATTAATTTGGTAATTGGTAATAGTACAACAACAATCTAATACATTTACTGAGATGGGAGTGTCTATGGGAAAGGATGAGAAATAAGAGTTGCAGTAATTTTGAAGGGGCCATCTTCTTGATCATGCTAGTAGTTTTATAATTACGTTCACTTAGTTATATTCCAGTGCATTGAAAGTTATTTATATTTTCCCTAAGCTTTAAAATGTAAATGTGTAGTATGATATTAGATATCAAAAAATTGGGAAAAATTGATTTCAAAATCAATTCTTTGTTCCATAAGTTCTTCTGTTATTAACACACAGTTTATATAATTGCTCAAAGATTTTATCATGTGTATTAATAGCAAATTAATTTGAAAAAGTTCCTTAGCCAAAAAAACTCTATGTGGGAAATGTGTTTGTATATAATGTCATCCTATAAATAGTACCGCAATATGTGAACAGTGAATTAAAGGACTGAGAATGGGGAAAACACGTTAATGTATGGAGGTGTAAACACTAATGCTAAAGATGTTCCTATTTCAATTGTTAATCTAGATTTTTTGAGGGGATGACTGTTTTTTGTTTTTAAGCTGTTTTTCATAGTACAAATTCCAAAGTATGTGTAAGGAATGCTTGCTTAGTGTTGTGTATTGGAAAGTTATATTAAAATATATAACAGTTATCCCCATTATCCATTTACTTACTCAAGGTAAAACAAAAGCAAATCTTTGGCATCGTTGCAGTCATTTTTAAAATTAACACTGAACTTTGGGTTATCAAATTTTAAACTCTTCATTTGCTTTTGGTTTAAAGATTATTTCAAGCAAAAAAGCCTCCTCTTGCCTCCTTCCCTACCACATACCCTCACCCCCTCACCCCCTCACCCCTGTACCCACAGGTCCCCATCCCAAAACAAAAACACCAAACAGCTTGCATTTGTTAGTAGTACTTAGCAACTTTTACACATAGTTTAAGAATTGTTTTTACTTCACAATTAGTGACTATCAAAGTTGTAATGCTGGGTGAATGAAGCCATCATTTCTGTTGTAAATCAAGTTACCTGAAGCCAGAGTCCTTCTAGACATACACAGCTTAAAAGGGTATTCTGGTGTGGTGGGCTGTCATGCTGCCCACCAGCTGAATGCTATACTCAGGAAGAATCAGTTTTGCTTATTTTCAAACTTAAAATTTTTTTTTTCTACTTGTACCCAGTATTTTCTTTATCATCCTTATTTAGTGAAACATAAGCCAATGGACAATTATGAGTAAAAAAAGGAAGGGTTTTATCTATACATACTAAATTAAAAAAAATTCCTACATGTGTTGCTAAAACAAACTGCCTTAGATTTAGAGGTGAGTAACATACTGGGAAGACTGAGGGTGATGTCATGGGATTTTTGTGAGAACATTAACCAAGATAACATGTGAATACAGCTAGCAACATGCTTGGCATACAGTCAGTGCTGAATTGAATATTTGCTTCTTCTTTTCATAAATTTTTTGACTAATGTCATCAATTCTTTACTGACACACTATCTTCAGCCTGAAGGGACATAGACTTTTAGGAAGTAGATGGGGAAACCAAGGCTGCTCTTAGTATGAAATTCCCAGAAAATAATACAACGTGGCACATATTCATTCACACATTACCAGGTTATCTCAGTTTTTAAAAAAGATATAGAGGATATACTTCAAAACTTCTTTTTTCTTTCTCTTTTATTGATGACTACCTCATATACTGATTTTTTAAATCATCATTACTAATTTCTTACAGGGCATACCTGTTTGTTTTTAAACTAAACTATTTTATTTATTCATGAGAGACACAGAGAGGCAGAGACACAGGCAGAGGGAGAAGCTGACTCCTTGCCGGGAGCCTGATGCAGAATTCAATTCCCGGATCCCTGGATCACACCCTGAGCCAAAGGCAGATGCTCAACCACTGAGCCATCCAGGTGTCCCTGGGGTATACCTGTTTAAAATATAATAGCAGCCCTATCTAAATATTTGCTTTCTCTCTGTGCTGTTTTTTTCTTTTTGTTCTTGGCACATGTTTAGTTGTTTTCAAAGAAATTATGTGTGTATATTTGCAAAACGTTCCAACAAGGCACCCTTAGCTTTTGTCTTTACTGTTACCATGTCATAAATGGGGGGAAGAGGCTGCCTATATTGGAGCTCTACTCCTCTGTCACTACTGTGAGTGCACAGGCTTCTTGGTTGATATTTATGTTAAAGGTGTGAATCTTAATTTGATATGAGAAAACATATTTTCATGATGAAAGAAAGCTGTCAGTCTTATGTGTCAGAAATGAGTAAAATTAAGACAGCATTTGCAAAGATGTTTCCTTCTGTTGTGCCATCATTTCCCAAGGGAGTGATAGAAGCCATTTTGTTTTGACTCTGAAATGAGAATGAAGAAACACCCTATTGAGAATAATCTCTATTTAGATGAGCATTGTATAGAATAAAATATAATTATTTTTTCTAGTGCTAATTTCTGAAACTTCCTACCAACTAGTCACTTAACAGAGAAGAGAAACATGTCTTGAAAATATAATTCAAGCACATTATTAGTGGATGAGGGTGAATGGTATCAAAACGGCATAAGAAAAGATAAGGGTTGAGAGTAGACTATATGAATAAAGATTTTAATGTTTTTGTGAACATTCAGTTGAATATTATTCCACAGTATGATATACAACCCACTTCCACATGCGTGTTCCCAGAGCTTTATTATAGAATATATTCTCTGAAATGGAAGTGGTCACACAGTAGCCATTGGGTCAAATTTGGCCTGCCATTTGTTTTTATATGGCCCACAAACCATAATAGTGTTTCTTTTCTTTTCCTTTTTCTTTTTTTTTTACATTTTGAAATAGTTGAAAAAAAATCCCTAGTAGAATAATGTTTCATGATAAATGAAAATTTTGTTCAATCTAATTTTCTCATCCACAAATAAAGTTTTATTGGAATGTATCTGTGCTCATTTGTTTACACACAGTCTATGGCTACCATTCTGTTACAAAGGCAGAGTCAAGTAGCTGTCACAGACATGATGACTCACATAGCCTAAAATATTTAGTCTTACACTTAAAAAAAAAAAAAAAAACTTGGCTGATTTCTGATTTAAAATAAAAGAGTGATGATTTTGCTCTGGTATATGCTGTGAGACCATATATAAAAGTGCTAAATTTTAAGACAAAAATAGACAAACTGGAATTCACTTAAGGAGATCTCTTAGGAGAGAGGAGAAGGAAGACAGAGATGGATTTTAAAACATGATGTGAGAAATGGTTGAAAGAATGATGATGCTTTGCCAGAAAAAGTAGTTGGTTGGAATCACAGTGGCATCCACTTCAAATATCCACCATTATGTGAGAACATTGCTAACTTACTATATTTAAGACAAAGGACTAAATTTGGAGTCAGGAGAAATAAGTGGAGGTTTTATTGAAACATATGTTGATTCAATCTAAGAAAAAATAGGCTAATAAAATTATACTATTATAGTGGAATCTCTTTTTTTTCTGTTTTCTTCAATGACTTCTACTATTTCAGTTATTCAAAGGACTAAATTTGGAGTCAGGAGAAATAAGTGGAGGTTTTATTGAAACATATGTTGATTCAATAAGAAAAAATAGGCTAATAAAATTATACTATTATAGTGGAATCTCTTTTTTTTCTCTTTTCTTCAATGACTTCTACTATTTCAGTTATTCAAACATGAGCTTTTAAGCCCTTGGTCAGAAGGTGTAAATGTGGTGAGATGGAGTGACTTCCTTTTTTCTCATTGATTAATTCAGCAAATATGCATGGGCTCCCTCTTTTGTTTCAGATATCCTTTTAGGCACTGGGATTAGATGATGAGAAAGACAGACCAAATACCTGCTCTTTTAGAGCTGATGAGCTGGAGTCCCTGAAGAGAAGAGAGACAATATGCAAGCACTCAAATCAACTGTTAGATCATTTTAAAAACAAATTTGTGTTTAAAGATACTATATAATGTTATGACTGTGCCAGGCAGTCTAGGCCTTCTCAGATAGATTCATCAGAAGTCTTGGTGAGAGGAAATGTTTCAGCTAACATCTGTATAATGGCCAGTCTTGTGAAGATCTGCAGGAAAAGCATTCCAGAAGAGGGAAAGGTCTATGCAAAAGCTCTAAAGTGGAAATAATTTGATGTATTTAAGAACCAGAGAGGAAGCTAGTATGTTGGTTTTCTAGGGCTACCATAACTAATAACCACAGTCTTTCTGGCTTAAAAGCAACTGAAATTCATTCTCTCATAGTTCTGGAAGTCAGAAGTCCAAAATCAAGCTGTAGGACGAATCCTCATATATATTCAGTTGTGCTCCCTTAAAATGATTTGTTGAGACCCTAATCCCGAGTATGTCAGAATGTGATCTTTTGTGAAAATAGAATCTTTATAGAGATAAATTAAAATGAGGTCATTAGGGTGGAGCCCTAATTTAATATGACTAGTGTACTTACAAAAAGGAGAAATTTGGACACAGAGACAAAGGGAGAATTCATGTGAAAATGAAGGCCGAGATTGGGATAATGTATTTACAAGTTAAGGGATGCCAAAGACTGTCAGGAAACCACCCAAAGCTGGGAGAAAGATCTGGAACAGAATTTCCTTTGCAGCGCTCAGAAGGAATCAGTCTTACTGAAATTTTGGATTTGGGTTTTTAGCATCGGGGACTATGAGATAAGTTTGCCTCTTCCAGGTTTTGGTGGTCCCACACATTTCTTTGCTTGTGGCAGCATGACTGCAATCTCTGCCAAAGTCTTCACATTGACTTCTACCCCGTGTCTCTGTGTGACTTCTTTTATTTTATTTTTTAATAAGAACACCTTCATTGGATTAAGAATCACTGTAATCCAGTATGACCATATCTCTATCCTTACCTTAATTACTTCTGTAAAGACCCAATTTCCAAATAAGGTGACATCATAGGTCTCTGGATTTCCATGAATTTTGGCAAAATACTGTTCAACTCTGTACAGCTTATATGTCCAGAGACTTATCAGCAAAGGAGATGGGGTGGTACAAAATGAGGGTAGGGAGAGGCAAGAGATAAAAATATAGTGTTATAGATCTTAGTGGAGAGTCTGGATTTTACCTAATATAAAGAAAATAGCTTGGGGGGTTTTAAGCACAGAGTATAATTTGCTTGTGTTTTTTTTTGTTTTTGTTTTGTTTTTGTTTTTTTTAGAAGTAGCAGAATTTGACTTATATTTTAAATAACTATCTCTGGCTGTTGTGTAGAGTAATGGGACAAGAATAAAAATAAGGGAAAGCTAGTTTGAATGGCAGGTTCTCAGTACACATGGAAAGAAAGTGGGACCAGGTTTGGAAGACATGCTGATGGATTCGGTACAAAGTAAGATGTTCATGAATGGAGTGTTTCAGAGCATGGAGAAAACATGGGTGATCCCTTCATTAATTGGCCACTTTGTTTACTTATTTGTAATATTACCAGCAGACTATAAATCTTCTGAACATTACAGAAGGTTGTCTTGTGAATGGAGCCTGTCTGCCAGTCTCCACTCTAGGAGTGACCATTGTTAGCAGTCCTATCTACAGCCCTCTGAGGAAATACTCTAACCTTTATCTGAGATGACATAGATCCCCTTCTAAACTAGAGCTATTCTTTCCCCACAAAGTACAATTAATGAGTAAGTCTCTAGCCCAGAAAAAAGCTTAACTTTTAGAAATACCTGTTCATTCAGTAAATAGTATGTTGGCAAACTCTAAAGTAGGATGAAATTAAAATGAAACCAGTACTTTCAGTATAAATGTCCTTATGTTTTTTATATAATGGATACCTGAGAAGCTACCTAAAACTTTGCAGCCTAGGCCTTTTGCCTAGAAGTAAGAAAAGTGATACCTCCCCCACTTGCAAAACTCATAGATAAAAAATGAAATGAATTCTCTCATCCATTCTTTATTCTTCCTACCTTCAAAATGAGGAATGGTGGTTTCAAAGCATGGCCATTGAGCAGCTGGCCCAAGGGGCATAGAGAAATGGCAGCACATTCCTTCTGAGTGAAGGCTGGGGTTGGTAGTATGTGTCAGTGCTCTGTCCTGTGAGCTACTGCAGTCCATAAACCTGATTTAGGGTCCTTCTAGGGCATCTAAAAAGCGATCAGGGAATCATCAGTTTCTGGTGACAAAAGGACTGCACTATCTCTTCTTTGGGTTATTGAAGTGCCTCCTGGTTGATACTTAGGCTTCCACAGCACCCTTAGAGTAGTCTGGGTGGTTTTGGAAGAAGTGAACCAGATGTTAGTTTTCTGAGGTATTTAAAACACCTCAATAGTTTCTATTGCATTTAGGATTGTAATCATTAATGGGCCTTATAAATTTCTACATAATCTTGGCCCTTATTACCTACATTTTAAGCTTTATTCCACTATCCTTTCCCTTATTGTATAATGCTGTAGCTACATTGACGTTATTTCAGTTTCTAGAACATATAGGGTATTTTTCATTCAAGAAGCTTCCTATGATTTATCCTATGATATATCCAGGAATATTCTTTTCCACTTCTTACCTCAACTAACTCCATTTATCTTTTAGGACTCTGCTTAGGAGTCACTTATTTAGAGAAAACCTTCTTGTCCAGTAATTCAAATGAGTTTTTCCTGTTATATTCTTCTTTATGGCATTTATCACAATTTTTAAACATATGCTTACATACTCTATACTTCCATACAACCATATGGTAGTCTCTGTTTTGTTCACCAGTACATATATATACCCAGTGCCAGGCTAATATTAAGTGCTCAACATATGTATTTGTGAATGAATATATTTTATAGTTAATATGTATTAGAGATGGTAAACATTCATCGTCCCTGAAATTTGTGTACTTTGAGGCTGCGTCCCACAGTAATCTGTTTTTACTTAAAATCAGGATTGCATTTATGTTTATTTACTATAAACATAATAGAGTGAGGTTCGTTTTTTTTTAAATGGAAGAATGGTTAGGCCATCATGATTTCGTTAAATGCAATGATTACTGGAAGTCAAAAGGGAAATCATTTACAAAACATAAATAGGAAATGAATCTGCTAAGTCTTTAGTATGTTTGTAATATCAAAGCCTTTGAGTGGTTTCATAGATAGGTTTTGAGGAAAATGCTTAATAGATATGAAAACAATTGCCCTTTAAAAATTACAGCAAACAAGTATTTAATCCAAAGGGGGTTAATAAATTGCTCAAGGGAAAGGGTTATAATTATATTTAATCACTATCATTAAAAATAGTCTTTAACAGGTTGAATGCTTTTAACTCAGCGTTCTGAATACCTGTAAACATCAACCATTATTTTTCCTGTGTTTACTTTGCCATTAAAAAATGAGCAGAGTGCGAGGAACATGTTTTTATTTGCTAAGTGAAAAAAAGACCATGCTGCTTCTGA